>NC_056510.1:32988890-33006523 GCF_014905685.2 Nematolebias whitei
TCAATCAGGGAGTCCTCTTTTTTCTGCTGTGCTTCCATAAAATTTTGTAGCAGGGAAATAATTTAATTCCCTGACTCACCGAGCTCAGTCTTTGGTTGTTCCACCTTCTCATCTGCTGATGTTGACTGCTGAGTTTCCCATGCTGTGTCTGCTGAAGCTGCTGCTTGCTCCATTTGCTGCTGGGAACGCAGTCCAGTCCTTTGCTTTGGAAGGCGGATGGTTTTCCTCCGACATGCCATCCCACTTCTGACACCATATGTCGCGGGTTCTTCATGCGGTGGGCCTAGGCACCATAAGCAACTTCATCATGACTCCAAAAAAAATGAAGAAAAAATCATGGATGGCATGTCAGAGTGTGATGGTTGTGATTTTTATTTACACACCTTCCCAAAAACAAAAATGCAGAGTAGGGGGGGAGGAAAAAAAAGGATATACTTACAACTCTCTTTCTTCAGAGCATTTTTTTCTAATATTCCATATCAGTGTTACCCCTTCTGTAACCAGGCCAGACTGACTCGGCAGGGCCAGAGGCTCTTCTAATAAACCCTTAACCCCGCCCACAATTAGATCAACAAACAATCACTTATTTTACCACATAAAACAAAACAAAACAATGTTGTCACAAAAATCAACCAACATTCATTTCCTGCTTTAATTTTAAAGCCCTTGTTTTGTTTAGTTAAAATATTTATAATTAAATCTGCTGGTGGAAGAATAATCACTTCCTTTATAGGTAATGCGGAAGCATTACGCTTACTTTTACTCCAGCCGCCAACGGCGGACCGGACAACGCTTCACAGGTGAGTACAACCTTAAATATGCCTGCTTAGGTGAATGTATGAGTTACGATGTTTACGAGCGTTTCCAAGTGTGCACCCTTGGTCTCGCCACGGACTACAAAGAGGGAGAGGTTTGTGTGTAGGGCGATTCGGCTCTAACTGTCATACAGAGGGAGGGCACGTAGTAAGATAAGTGTGTGCGCGCGCGCATGTGTGTGTGTGTTCAGCGTGAGGGATGGAACTGCTCCGTCACAGTTTTGATATTAACGGATAAAGATTTAAACTACACAATGAATTTGTAAATGTACTGATGTTATTTGAATCTGTTTTATTTCCCAGGTCAATATTAAAATCTCCACAGAAAAAAATGCTTTTATTAAAACTCTTGTCCAATAGTTGTACGATTTTATCAGTGAATATTTCTATATTTGATCCTGGAGATCGATATACACAACTTATCAATATGTTTTTATCATTCTTGTTTATTATTTCTATTGTTATTGTTTCCATGATATTATCAACAATGATTGACATTTCATTAATTAATTTACATTTTATTTCATTTTTAACAAATAGAGCCACTCCACCACCTCTTTTGTTGCTTCTGTTCACATGATATAATACTACTGTACTACTGGTAGGCCTTGTCTTTTACCCGTAGTTTGCAGGCAGCAATCACATGATCCTTTTTCCCACAGTGCATGCAGGTGTTGGCCTTGAAGCGGCGCTGTCGCTCCTTAGGAGAAAGTCGAGTCATAACAATCTGCATAGGTTCGGGTTCAGAGGTGGAATCCGCGGTTGCGGAGTCATTACTTCCGGGAAGAGGAAGTTTGTGGGACTTGTAGTCCTCTTCTAAGAGGCTCTCCCGAACCCTGTTGTCTATTTGAATGGCCAGAGAAATTATGTCGTCCAAATCCGAAGGGATGTCCCGGGTGACTAGTTGATCTTTAATCTGTCGATTTAAAGCGTTAATAAATGCACTGTGTAACGCTATCTCACCCCAGCCGAAATCCTCTGCGATGATGCGGAAGTGGATGGCGAATTTGGACACTGTCTCTTTCCACGGACGTAACGTAAAAAGTTTTTGGGCTGCTTCCTCCTGCTGCAAAGGGTGGTCAAAGACCCTAAGAAAATCCTTCAAGAAGGTAACAAACGTCAGAGTTTCGATGGGGCGTCTACGAAGGTAAGCATGTGCCCACTGAAGCGCTTCTCCTTTTAAAACACTAACCACATAAGTTATGCGGGCAGATTCGGATGAATAGGTAATGGGAGCACGATTAAATGCCAAATTACACTGGCGAACCAAGCCACCACATTTGCATGTGTTACCTTTGAACATCTCAGAAGGTCGAATGTCCGGTTCCTTGGGGCACGGATTGTTCATCCTAATTATAGGTTCCAGAGGGATGGGCTGAGTCAAAGATGAAGCTTGGTCCACCATTTGTTTTTGAAGAGAGAACACCATACCACCCAACTCCCGTAGATTGTCCTGAGTTGTTTGTTGCTGCACAAAAATCCGCTGTAAAGTTAAGTGGAGAGGGTCAGTATTTACTTTTGGTTCTAACTGAGTCTTTACCTCCTCAGTCTTGCTCGGGGGGTCCATTGGTTGGGACATACTATCAGGTTTAAATCAATGTCGACCCCCACGTGAGCAGACTGATTCAATAAAGACAGAGCCAGAACTACAAAAGGTAAGTGAACTTTTTTTTACAGGTGATCGTGTCATCGCAGCTGTAAGGGAGAAAAGGACTAGGTGAGTATGGATTCTGGTGGTCTCTTTGAATATTTTGATTCTTGAATATAGAGAAATGACTCCTTACTGTTTGTGTTGTAGGTGGAGTCTGAGAAGAGGAGAGGTCCTGGGTTTTTGTAGGAGATCCAGTCCTGAGGTATTTTGTGGTGGAGAGAGGAGCAGGTTGACCCAGTTGAGAATGCTTAATTGTGGTTGTTGAAGGGACACCGTTGATCCACAGGTGGAGTCCAGTGGAGCGATGAGATCCTATGGAGGATCAGAAGAGGCAAGCCGTGGAAGGTCCTGGAGGAGTCACAGTTGGTGAGAACCAGCTGTAACAAAGGTTAGTCGGCTGTACACGAGTTACCATTTGGTAGAAGATGTCCCAGCACTGAAGAGGTGTCTGGCAGGTGCTTAGATACCCCATCCGGCAGTCCTCCTCAGAGCAGCAGCAGGTGGAGTGAGTTGAGGTTAATTGGCTGTGGAAGGAAGAGTGAGTGACAGACAAAAAACCCAGGAATCCCACACTCTACCCCAGTCCTCAGATTTACATGCACATTTAGTGTGCCAGATCCACTCCCAAGCGTCAAAACAACCTGGGACTGGCATCACTGTATAGGTGGGGTTCTGCACTTCGCAGTGACACCAAACTTGCAGGGAAACAAGCAGATCTTGTTTCTCAAATCAGCTGTTGAAGTGTGTAATTAGCGACGAAAAAAGACGTTTTTTATCACCAAATAGGTGCAGTAATAATCTCAGAGTTTCATCTATTTGTCTTGACTCAATTCTAGCATACAGTACCTTGTTTGAATGCTTGTAACCTGTAGTTTCTGATAAACAGAGTCGGGTCTTGCTTATATTCACAAGTAACTTGGAGTGATACATTATATTTGTGCATTTTTGAAGAAAGTGTGTCATCTCTACTCCAGTCCTCAGATTTACATCCACATTTACTGTGACAGATCCACTCACAAGCATCACAAAAACCTGGGACTGGCATCACTGTGTAGGTGGGCTTCTGCACTTCGCAGTGACACCAAACTTGCAGGGAATCAAGCAGATCTTGTTTCACAAATCAGCTGTTGAAGTGTGTCATTAGCGCCTAAAAAGACGTTTTTATAACAAAATAAGTGCAGTATTATTCCCAGAGGTTCCTTTAGTTATCTTGACTAAACTCCACCATGCAATACCTTGTTTGAAAGCTTGTGACCTGTAACAACAAAGTCCATGCTCAATAATCCACTTTTACAATCCAACATTTTTCAGTCAGGTCATCTGGACACTTTCTTCTTTTGTGCTGAGTGATCAAAAAATACACTTCAATAATCATCGGAAACTGTCATTACCATTTAAGTTTCTCTGACAGTTCAAAAAATACACTTCAATAATCAAAATTGATGCAGATAATACCCATGTTGAGAGAATCAACAGTTTTATAGGACTGGGTCAGCCTAGAACAGATTCAAACCCTTAATTCTTGGCACTTTTTTAAAGAACACTTTGTCCTATAATTTGATGCAAAGCACGATGTTATGTGATCTTGACATGTGAAACTATTTTATGAAATTTTAGGTAAACTCACACTTCTACAATACAACTTAAGGATTCTAGTGCAGTTGGCAAAATGTAATTGCTTACTCCTTGAAAATAGATGATGTGGATAAGATGTGGTTTTGCTTACTGGAACTAAAATCATCCAAGATGATGTCAGTGAAGACTTATTTCTGTATTTAACTATGTGTAAACAGAAAATGAACAGATTGCTGTAAGGCTGTTTTACACCTAATTTACAATATTTCAACAGCTGCCTGTGGGTCAGGAGGAGATTGGAATGAGACATGTTTTATATGTTTTATATGTTATTTATTGTAACTAATCTATTACCATCTGTAAAGACTCTATTATCTGCAGTACTGTATTGCTCGTTCTATCACAACTGTATCTTGTCCTTTATCTGTATGTGCTTAGCTTTTGGATCTGCTTGCCTTTTGTTATCAACGAGTACAGAGTGAACTAAGTCAGAGAATGTATTTAAGTTTTTTGTGTACGGGACATTAACTAACAGGGAGCTGCTGGTGTGTATGTCCCACCTGATGACAAGATCACCAAGTAAACTGGAATGGTAAATGGTAAATGGAGCTTACTTCTATAGCGCCTTCCAGCCCCCTATGAGGGGCCCCAAGGCGCTTTACAGTACCAGCCATCCACCCATTCACACGCACATTCATACACCGGTGGCGGTAGGCTGCCATGCAAGGCGCCATCCAGTCCCACCGGGAGCAACTCGGGGTTAAGTGTCTTGCCCAGGGACACAACGGCACATGGTGTGGGAAGTCGGGATTCGAACCTCCAACCTTCCGATCAGAGGTCGGCTGCCACTACCACTGCACCACGGCCGCCCACACGGCAGAAGAAAATAATAAAACAACTCCATAAAAGGACTTCCAGGAAATGAAGACATCAGTTTGAACTAGTTTAGACAAAGAACTTAAGAATGTGTGACACATCTCTGGATGGAGCTTTTGTGTTTAAATACAGGAGATGCTGAAGCTCCAGTCAGACGTGTCTTGGGTTTTTGCTGTGTCTCTGTTGGTTTGGGGTAAGAGCGTCTCCTTTCAGCTGAAAGCTTTAATAAATGTTGGTAATACTTTTAACTTGAATCTCTCTGACTGATTATTGTGTCTTTTCTCCATGTATCTCTGAACCAATGAGAGGAACAGGTGAATAGGCTGAAAAGTCTGAGTTGTTGTGTTAATTTTCCTCGACAATTTTGGTGCCGAAACCTAGGATACTGGAGAAGAACGATTGATAACCAGAGAATTGGACATCAACATGGTTGTTCAGTGCAGTTCCACAGGCCAGCAAACAGATAAGAGGAACTATATGTATCTTCTCTGTGGCGTTGCACTAAATTGTAAAATGTTTTTGTCAGTAGAGATTGAGTGTAAAAGTTTTTTTTTTTAAGTATTATATCGGTTGTGAGCTTGTGCAAGGATTAGAAAATACAAGTTGTGATTAAATGAGGCAGGTTGGGGACCTGGCCAGGGGTCTGGGACCCCTGTGTGAGTCAACAAAGTCTGGGACTTCTGTCAGTCGGGAGTGGTGCCCCAAACTTCTTCCCGGACGCGGGGGAAGGTAGCTAGGTTGGATTGAGTTTTCCTGTGGAACGTGACTGCTCACAAATAAGAACAAGAGTTGACCACACATGTATGACAACTGTCAGAGATACTTAAATGGTGATGACAGTTTCCAATGATTGTTGGTGTATTTTTTGAACTGTCAGAGAAACTTAAATGGTAATGACAGTTTCCGATGATTATTGAAGTGTATTTTTTGAACTGTCAGAGAAACTTAAATGGTGATGACAGATTCTGATGATTATTGAAGAAAGGTGTATTTTTTGTGAGAAACAAACTGGAAGCTGTCCAAAATGAGATTGGATGAGAAAGAGTGACTGATTGAAAGAGCTGCACAGCAAGTGTGTGTGTGTGTTTGAGGAGAAGCTCTTTTCAGTGTGATTCTGGTGGTTTAATTTCTTCGCTGCCAAGCGAGCATGAGTTTTCTCACCGCCAAGTGAGAAAACGAGTCATTTTCTGTAAAACATAACGTTATACAGACAAAACATGACAAAATGAATGGTGAATTTGATGCAGACATTGATGCTTCAGGGACCCTGGTTCCCTCTTGAAACTCAGATCGACAAACAAGTAACATACCTGACGGACCATGACGACTTGACAAAGAAAAAATCAGAAAAAATAAAAAGATAAGATGAATCAGGCAGTAATAAAACAGGAAGCCCCACTGAGTCCATACAAACCTTTAGGAGGATTTTTATTAAAACAACTGCGAACGCTGAGACAAGAAGTAACAAAAAATATGTAGAAAGAACAAGAAGGGAGCAGGCTAGGAAAAAGAAAATGTAAAAAGGACAGAGAAGAAGCAGAGAAATAGTTGAGAAAGTGTGAAAAATTAATTGTGTCATGGCATGGGATTAAACACACTTTAGAGCAGGCAACACCGGAAATGAAGGGTAGAGCAGCCACACAGCAAGTGAAGTTGTCTCTGCCCCCGTATCCGGGGCCAGAACAGACAGCCCCAAAGGGAGGGACCTCCGTTAACAGAGAGGAAACCCCCCCTAGCGGGCTGTACCCATCCATCGAACTAACACAGGGGATGCTAGTTTTAGAAAATATCAACACCAACCCATTTAGACAAGCAGCAGCACCATCATGCGGATTGTTGGAGGAACAGCCTGAAAAGCCTGACCTGTTCAGCACCTCCATGGCTCAAAACAAAGGTTTTTGCACCTCTTCCACTCATAAACAAAGAGGAACAGGGGGTGGCAGTCAATCCAGCCTAAATTACAGCATGGGCTCAGGAGAGAATGAAGAGGCGAATAAAATAGAAGAACATATAAAAGAAACTTTAGAAAAAATGGTGGCTCACAGCAAAGAAATGATTGAACAATGTGAGCGCAGAATGGAGAGATTAGAGCATGAGCTGCAGGATACACAAGGAAAACAACCTGTCAGAGTATCAATGACCACTAGAGGACATTTGATACCTGAACAGGAAGAGCAGAAGAATTTCTGAATGATAACAGAGGAATAAATAGATCACGAAATTGACAAAATAAGAACCACATTAGGCCATTTGTCCTCACAAACAGCCCATCCCTCTGGTAGAACCCACACGATGACAACAAGAGGATTAAATAAAAAACTCGATGAGGCTGAGTACATGTTTCCATTACTACAGTCATCCGGGGGTCGCCAGAAATATGTGCCCTTCCCAGTGGGAGACAGAGATGCTCTGGTTGACAAACTCCCAAGCATCTCTGTAGGAGGCAGATTGTGACGTTCTGAACTAAGTGGTCTCACCAGTGGAAAGTCCCTGGCCCTAGGAGACTTTAGAGCAATCTTGGGACAGTGTGTGACACCCCTGGTGGCCAGAGAATTAAAAACAGTAGCACACACCAATAAACTTGGCAACGAGGTCTCACTAAGTCGAGTAATAACAGAGTTAGGACATGCAATCAGAGACCAGTACCCATGATCCACTCCTGCAGCTATCCTTAAGTTTGAGCGGGAACCTCAAGTCCATCCCAAAGATTATATTACCCTGGCGGCTGAAAAGTGGATGAGACACACAACAGTAAATCCTAAAGGAACATCCTCTAATTTAACTGAATTATTTAGAAAGGCAGTCCTGAAGGGAGTGCCCACATCTGTGGCAGAACTGATGAGACAGAATCCAGATCTCCCTGGGTGTGACTACGATAAGTGGGAAAGATATCTAATATACCACCTGCAAACAATACAAGAAGAACAAAAAAAGAAAAATAATGAGAAAGCTGAATTAGAAAATCAGTTGCTTAAATTACAGCTGCAGGAAGCTAGACAAAAGCAACAAAGAAGAAGGAGAGGACAGAGAATGTGATGGTTGCAGCGGCTCCACAGCCGACACCTTCTCCAGCTGGGGCACACTATGCTAATCAATATCCTGGAGGAGTAGCCCCTCCTCCTTCTCTTTTTCCCTATCCTGCAAACCCTCTCCCTCCTCCTCCTCCTTTTTATCAAAATTAATACAGGTCTGCTGGCTTCACTTGCGACGAGGGCTGGTGTGCTGGTGGTGTTGGCCAAGGACGGAGGGGCATGGGGCGGGGACAAGGGGGAAGAGGTGGATATGGAGGAGCCGTTCCTGACATCTGCTACAACTGTGAAAGACCAGGCCATTGGGCCAGAGATTTCAGAGCTCCACCACAAGGACAAGCACCACCCAGTGGACAACCAGGTATGCTGCCACACAACCCAGCAGCAATACCCACTCTGAACACAGGAGGGCAGTATCTGCAGTGGGAAGACTTTCCCACTCCTGGTACTTATTGACACACCCCTGAGAACCAACAGGGTAGCATGAGCACAGCAGACCCTTTACTACCGGTGAAAGTGGGAGGACAAGAAATGAACTTCTTGGTGGACACAGGAGCCACTTACTCAACAATCACCACAGCTCCTGTCAACTACCTATCCACAAAGACTGTGTCATGAATGGGGTTCTCAGGGACAGAGCAACATCTGCCCTTGATTGTACCACTGCCATTTCAGATAGGAATGCAAAAATTGCAGCATCCATTTGTATGTTCACCTGCAACACCAGTCAACTTGATGAGAAGAGACTTATTGATAAAGTTGGGGGCAACTGTACTCTGTGGGGCACAAGGGGTGAGAGTTCAATTCCCAGATGGCTCCTATTTGTGATGTGGTGAACTGTGCACAGATGGACAGTACTTGATGCAACCAGTGGCTCCTGAACATGCTGATATCTACTGGGGCTGCATGACTGTTGAAGGGTCTAATCCACTGCTGAAGCTGTTCCAACAATGGAAGCCTTAGATCCTGAGTCTATGTGCCTATGTCTCTCCTCCCGACTCCCCGCATGTCACACTCTTCTATGACAGGAGCCATGCAGACTGGTATCAAGAGGAGTTTACAGCTCAGTTGGAGAGTAAGATTTGGACACGTCACACACAAAACATTTATGTGGCCCCGGCTGGGGTGGCAGCAGCGTTGGAGTTAACTCATGAACAGTTACTGTGGTATCAAATGAGTGATGAAGCCGTGCCTCACATATCTCTCTCTCTTCATGTCGAGCACGAAGCAAAGGAGCTGGGAGGAATGGTTAAACGTTCCCTGGCAGCTACAGACTGGGTTCCCACCTCAGTACCAGGTCTGTGCTTTTCAAATTCTTGTGACACATACAGAATCTCCTCTCACACAGAAGAACAGGTGATGCTGGAACACGAGTTGTTGTCTCGTGACCACGGGAGAGAAGACTGATCATCATTCTGCCACAGCAATATTGGCCTCCATACCTGAAGGCTTATGGGCCATCTCCACCATGGATGTGGGGAAGACACAGTGCAGCCCAATCACCTTTCAGGTAAACACAGATACACCCATTTGGGTCCCATAATACCCACATAAACAACAAGCAGAAGAAGGAATTGCAGACTGCAGGAGTTTTAGAACCCTTGCAGTTTGAGTGGAACACACCCATCTTGCCTGTAGAAAAAAAAAGGAACCGGTAAATATCGAATGGCACACGATCTACAAGCCATTAATGCAATATTAAAAATACCCACAGTACCTGTTACAAATTTGCTCTGTCTCCAGGTATTTTCAATCAGGTTTTGAAAGATGCCTTGCAGTCATGTCCTCTTCCTAGAGATACAACACTGATCCAGTACGTGGACGACCTGTTACTAGCCATGCCCACGCCTGACACCTGCATAGAAGCAACTAGGTTGGTGTTGGAACATCTACACAAAAATGGCTTTAAGGTTAGTAAAAATAAATTACAGATTGGCAGAAAACAGGTCTCCTTCCTGGGACAAATAATCTCTGCAGGAACCACTAGCATGTCCCAAACTCATAAACAGAGTATCTTGACACACCCCAAACCGACACGTGTAAAAGACATGCTTTCCTTTTTGGGCCTAACAGGGTACAGCAGAGGGTATATTCCTGAATACACAGATTTGACACAACCCCTGAGGGATTTGGTCAAAGAGCAAGGCATGAAAAACTTGAACAACAATTTGATATGGACACAGGAAACTGAAGAAGCTTTCATACAACTCAAACAACACATGTCATCTGCAGCAGAACTGACATTACCTGATTACAGCCTACCCTTCTTTTTAGATGTTTCTGTAACAAAACTAGCCATAAATGGGGTTTTGTTTCAGAAAAAAGGAGGTGAAAGAAAGGTACTACAGTACTTATCGACAATGATGGATAATATGGAAAAACGGCACCCCCCATGCACACAACACGCAGCAGGGATTGCAAAATTAATTAAAAAAACAGCACACATTGTTATGGGACATGCCCTAGTGGTATTAACCACACACTGTAGTGACATATGTAATGTCACTACAGTGTGTGCTTTACTATGAACGCTTTAAGACAACACAGGTTATCTAACATACTAGAAGCCCCCAACATCACCTTCACACATGAAGGAATAAACATAGCGGACTGCATCTCCGAAGGAGAACCGCACCAGTGTGAAAAGCTTGTGACCACACTGGAAAAAGTAAGACCGGACCTACAAGCTGACTAACTATTTTTTCTCTAAAATTTAAGCTTCGTTCAGTTGATTTAAATGCCTGTATATAAATTGTTGTTTGTTTGGCGATGACATGTAAAGGATCCAATGTGACTGAAGATTTAAAGCCCCGTGTAAAAATTGTGATGTAATTTTTGCTGACGTTAAAATGCTCACTCCAAAAGATGTTCCGGGTGTAATTGCCTATCGCTGTTTACTAGAAACTTGTTAAAACTTGGACGTCTGGAAAGCGTCAAGTGGTGTGGTCATGTGACAGTTCGAAGAAAACTCTACTGGGTTTTTGGGTGCCTGTGGGGAGTTTTTTGCTAACTCCTCGAAAGAAGTTGATGACCTCGGGTTTCTGTTTATTATAGCCTCGTTAGGTCTGTAGTTGAAAACAGACTGGTCAGCAATACATCCCTGAGCAACATCTTTTTTTCTCTCTCTCGTGCTTGAGGCTGTGCTTCAGATACGGCAGAATCCTTAAAATAAACACCTATATTTGGATGATTCCTAGAAAGAATCTAGAAGAAGAATACCTGCAGATGACCATATGGAACTGTTATGGATAAAGACAGGGATTGATAGCTTTTTAGAACAGGCAGTGATGGAAATGTGTTTTTATAAGTTGAGGGACAAACAAGAACCTTAGTTAGGAAGGTATAGGGAAATATAACATCATAAGATTCAACTTGTCTGCTGGCCTCCTTAGATAGAGTGCTTTAGTAATTGGCTTTTAGATATGTGAATGTTCCTGTAAAGTGCCCTGAGACAACTTTGTTGTTTTTGGTGCTATATAAATAAACTGAATTGAATTGAATAAATGCCATGTATATTTGTTGCATGAATGATGTTGGAGTGTGAGTGAGTGTCTGCTGTATGAATGATAGTCTGTTAATGTATAACTTATATGAGTTACTTTACAGATGTATAAGATTGAAAACTGATAACTTTAGCAGCCATCTAGTACAAGGTCACTTAATGACAGTGTAGTGAACCAGATGACCTGATGATCTGACCCTCATCTGACCCTGATGACCTCAAATCTACCAGATGGACAGAGACTGTTATTTTCATTGATCTGAATAAGTCTGAGCCATCTGATGACTTTCTTTCTTGAATTAATCAAGCAGAAAAGACAATCCTCTATAATCATTACTGTCTTACAAATGTTTTGATAATCAAATTGTGTTAGTTTCACTCAATGCTTACAGGTTGAAAAGAACTACTCATTTTTATTTTACATAAACAGTAAGTAATGATTTTTATTTCTCATTCAAAGAAGAAATCACCTGAATATGCATTTCTTGATTTTCTGTCTGAAATGAGCTAAGCTCGTAAGTATGTGAAAGGTTGGTTTTCGGTCAACTAAAATGTTTACCGAGAAAGATGTCATGTTTAAACTTTTTCAGAAGATTACCAAGAGTTGACTCCACGAAGTCTGCTCTCCTGCAATAATCTCTCTGTCAGTTGTTAAAACAATCTCATTCTCTGACCTTGGCTTAGATAACATCTTACGTCACAAAACCACTCCTCTTTCTGGTCCATCCACGAATCAGAAAGCTCTGAAGTAAACTCGGAAGTAAACTCATTTAAAATGTGACAACTTCCCGGTTCGGGCAGAGTGCAGTAGATTCCATGGAGTGCAGTCGGTTCTCAAGGAGTTCTGAAGAGAATTCATGGGAATTCAGAGAACTAGAGTTATGGAGAGTTTTGGAGTTAGAGTCTGAGAAGATCTGAAAGAGTCTGAGAGCTGCTGACAATGAAGAGTCAGAGTTGCCGAGAATCCAGAGACGTTTTGGGATTATAATTCTGTTTTGAGCTAACCACGCACGACTCTCCAAGGATTTTAGCTGTTCTCAACGGAGACGCTGATATCAGTCTGAAGGGTTCTTACTGAGGTGATCTATCGTCAACAAGGTAACGGTTTCTTCTTCGACTAAAGTGTACCTGGGATAAGCTGAGATACCTGATGGGAGCGTGCAATTTCTGGTCAAACAGATTAAATTCCCTCACATATTCCTCTGTAAGATAAATCTCAATTTCCTCTTAAACTCACCTCTCTCTCATAAATCAGTACAGATATTTTTAGAAATATCTGAAGCAAAGTCCTCAAATCACCGCCGAGTGATTTGAAGTTCATTATTTGTGAAACTGTCTGTTATTATTTTCATATTTTGCCAAATTAATGTAAATGTTTGATGTTAAACTTTGATTCTGAAAATAAATGACTCCATTCATTTGATGGGTCAAAGATAATAACGTCTCTCGTTCGCATTCCTTTAAATTCAATGCACGGCATTACACAGTCAGAAAAATGAAGAACTCGTGAAAAGTATGCATAAATATATACCACATATATTTGTACTACAACAAGTGACACGTACCCACGTGACTCACTACAAACTGGTGGCCCGCACGCCTCATAAATGACTGTTGATACGTGTAAGATTGATGATTTAAATGTTGGCATGTTGAAAAAGTAACGGTTTATCAGCTGTGATTGAACGCAGCCGGAGCTGCGCGCTCGGAGCTGCGCCTTTCAAGCAAACGCTGCATGTTCTAAGCGTTGGGCTAGTAATGTTTTAAAAGCTGAAATTGTGTCATTGAGTCTTTATGAAAGCTGAATTTGTACGTCTGTTACGTGTAACTAAGAGCTGATGAGCTTTGGAAGACGTTATTCTGTTTAAAAGTACGAGGTTCTGCTAAGACCCGGCTGTGGGTTCGGTTCTGTTCAGTTTGAACGAGTATTTTGAATAGATGGATAAACGTTTTAAAAGCTGAGTGCCATCTCAGAACACAGTTAGGAGTTGATTCGTTACAATTTTTAACAGAAAAAGTGCATTTTGACAGTTTAAAAGACGAAAAGTGACGAACTATTTTCAGGCTAAACCTAGCATGCTTGCTGCTAACGCTTCTTGATTGGTTGAATTCGCTGTTGTGGAGCGCTCTGATTTGCTGAGAAGTTTGACTGACGTGCTACGTCATCTCCCCTCACCCCTGCGCTGCTCTGTCATTGGCTGATTGACGTGTCAATCACGTCACCCGGAAATGAAATTCGTTTTCATAGGGAAATAAAATCTGCTTTTTAAAGCTGAAAAGTAACTTTAAAGTGGTTTTGACACGCTGGTCAAGTGCTTTGAAGCACACTCGCTGAAATTTTGTCACGTTAGACTTTAAAATTCGTCATAAAATGATGTTTTTAAACAACGCTAGCGATGCTAATTTTAAGCTAACGACCGGGGCCTTAACTACGCTTAAAATCACTAAATGAAGCTGCTATATTGTTCCAAAAACTCATGTTCAGGCTAAGAAGTCGTGTTTGTTGAAATTTTGCCACGTTTGTGTAAAAAATCCGTTCAGAAATGTTGATTTTAACCGAGTTTAGCCGAAGCTAACTTCAAGCTAAGCGGCTAACAACAGGATGTCAACCGAACGCCACAGGAAGTTATAGCTCCCCTAGTGGATAACACAAACAGTGTCTGAGTTAAGATTAGTAAGGTAAGGCTGACATCTTCTGGACAACCTTGAGAAGACAGGTTTCACTCGCTTTTTTAGGTCTAAACAGTGAAATTAAACGTTTTAATCTTTCTAAAAGCATTTTCGAGTCAATAAACGTTCCTTAAAGCTGAAAATTACTGTTATCTTGCATTTTAAAAGTTATAAGGTATTTATGCAAACGAGCATTCACCAAAACAGTTTTATTTCACTGGTAATCCCTTAAAACTAAGGTACAAAAATAAACATTAACTTTTTAAAAATAGAAACAGTTACAGATTTTCACAAAGTTGGAAAAAGTTTACTCATTTGCTAAAAGGATAGTGCACGTTTAATTGATAAATCACTAAATAAGAGTAAATTTATGAGGAAAAAGAGATTTTTCTGTTTAAATTGCCACCTAAACAAAAATCTTTCTATTTAATTTTAAATAGAAGCTTTACAGGAGGACAGGAGTAAATACAGTTTTTCTGAAGAAAGACTGATTATTCCTCATCATCAATTTCTTTTCTCTTTTCACCCACCTGGGTTGATGAGTAACTGTTTAAAATAGCAAATTTCTGGAACAGAACGGTTTAAAAAACGTTTTAAACTAATATTGCTGTGAGACTAAAGAAAAATTTGCAGGTTTATAAAAAATTCAGTGTTTTAGAGTAAATACACTAAAAAACAGCTTGGTACTCTAGTATCTGTGGAAAATAAGCACAAAAAGTAACACTGCAAAAAGAGCATTTACTTAAATATTCATGAATTGGGGTAAAACCTGAGAAAGGTACCCACAGTTGAATAAGTGACTTATAACAGTACTTCTGTGTAAACCCAAAGCTAAAATAAGTGTGAAAACTCATTGACTTGAATACAAATATTTACCTGTAAAATATCTAAAGCTTGCAACTGTTCAAACAGATAAATTGCTACACAGTGAAAACATGACAGGTGTGTTAGAAAAAGATTTTGATCCAAAAGGAATGGCGGACTGCTTGGAAAATGCGTTCGCGCTTCTCGGAGCGTCCTTACATCCATATATAATTCAGACAGAGCGCATGAACCCAAAAGAGTTAGTGGACAATCTGAAGGAGGTTGCAGAAAGTGTGACCTCTGCAGAAATCACAAAGTCAAGTTATGAAAAGCTGGCTAAAATTGCAATCTTGCTGAAAGAGTCATTCTATAAGGCTGTTGAAAAAACTGATTACCTCAAACAAAGGTTAGACAGTGAAATAGTGTTTGCTAAGGAAATTGAAGAACACGTCCTTCAATTTAAACGTGAACACGAGGCCCGCATAAGACAACATTATGAACAGATGTCTCAAGAACAGCAAAATACAAGTGCAGAAATTGATTTGCTGAACAGCAAACTACAAGTACTTGAGGCGTCACTATCCGAAGCAAGGGATAAAGACCGTGTGTACCAAGCCACGTGTGCAGATAACGAGGTGCTACAACAACAGTTGCAGCTTGCAAAAACTGAACTGGAACAATGCAAAATAGATAAACAAAATCTACAAAAGCTACATATGCGCTTAGAAGGTGACTACTGTACATCCCAGGAACATTTAAAAAAATGTGAGGCGAAACTAATAGCAGCAATAGAAAAAGGTCAGAATGTTGTTCAAGGTGACCTGGAATCCAAACCAGACCTTGAACAAAGTCGGACTAATACACCAATTACTCAACGACCTCTTTACTCACATGGTGCTTTTAGACCCATCCAATCACCTACACAAACGGGCAGAGTAACACCCCCACAACTGATCACGCATGTGAGACCATTGATATCTTCTCCATCAATGGATGACTTGCAAAAAATCTCAAAATATGTACAACGTTTCATCCCTGAACCGTTGGGTTCCGCTGGAACAAAAGCGTACCTCAGAGATCTGGATTTCAGATTGAGAGCTTATCCAAACGCTACGGTAGAAGATAAAATCAGTCTGATACGACTCACTTCGGACAGAGAGGTGTTTACCTTCATCGAGCGTCTACCAGATGCAACGAGAAGGGATTACAAACTTCTGTGTGAAGCTCTGATCAAAGAGTACGACTCCTGCGCAGGGCCTGCTGGGTATCCAGCCGCAGACAAGGTCACGCAGGGCAAGAATGAACATCCAAAAGTTTATTACAAAAGAATCTTCCAAGCTTATTTTGGTAGCAGAAATGAAACCGGAATGGAGGAAGAAGAAGGTTTTAAATTTGTTTTCAGCAAAAATCTCCATCCTGACATTCAAACGTCAGTGCAAATGATGGCAAATTACAGAGAAAAATCCATCAGTGAGATTAAACAGTGCGCTGTGAACGTGTTTGAGGCACGTTGTCATGCCAAGACGCCCATAGAAGTGTTTCCTGGTGTAAAGGTTAAGCCCCACTCCCTAGAATTAGAAGGAAGGCGTGCATCGCCACCCCCTCCTAAAAAGGGAGAAAAAAGGCAGTATTTTCAGATTAACAAACCGCATCATGAAGGTGCACGCTGGGATAAAAAGGCTCCTCCTTCAGAGGACGAACGTGATTATCGTAAATGGGACCAGCGGAGGACGCAAAAAAATGGGAACCGAGAGGAACCCCAAAAAGACGTACCTACCCGCCCCCCACCTCGGACGAAACGTCCAGAGGCGAAAAAATCACAAAAATCCCAGAAAAAAGGCCCTCCACCTCTGAGCTCGGAAGAGACAGAAAAATTGCGTGAAATGTTAGAAGATTTGAAACACACTGACAAGGGAAGCCGACCAAAAGCACTATGCAGTGAGGTACTCACTACTACATCTCTGGACGCGAATGACAACACTACAGATGTCGGTGAAACACACCAAGACGCTGCTGTTGTTGCCTCAAACAACCCCTCATCGGATGAAAGGGGGGTAATCACACACACAAACGATGACCAGTCATCGCAAGCTGAACACGCAGAAACAGCTACAGCTGTGCTGACGGTTCAGACAAACCAAGATTACACAGATAAATCTGAACGCGTGAAAAAGCGTCAGAAAAAAACCAAAAGGTTTCTGTGTAACTTTATCAGAAAGGGGGCCGCCAAAAAGGCGTACCTGTCAGTAACACTCGAAGGTGTCCTCACACACGAAGCACTCCTGGACGGTGGGGCAGACATAACAATTATGTCAGCTAAACTGTTCGAGGAGCTGAGGACAGCCGCAGCCGAGAAAAACAGGATAATACCTCTATCTGATTGTGCTATAGAAATGCAGGGTCTCTCGGAGAATAAAACAACCCTGACAGCTATAGCAATGGTTCACATGCAGATTGGCAATATGACACTGTACCACCCGGTACACGTGACCCATGTTGACTCATTCCCATTTTTGGTTGGCCAGGATTTTATAAATCGCTTCAACGCGATTATAGATTATGGTGATCAAACAATGTGGACAACAGTGAGCAAACCACTGCCAATAGAAACGCCTCCGGAGTGTGACACAGACTGCCTAACAGCAGGTACCGCGGAAGGCACAAAGGACTCCTCAGCCGAGGACACGAGCCCGGTGAGTACTCCTCTGACA
>NC_056510.1:33006623-33008622 GCF_014905685.2 Nematolebias whitei
CGGAGAGGCCTGGGGAGATGCTGCTGCTGTCGGAGAGGCCTGGGGAGGTGCTGCTGCTGTCGGAGAGGCCTGGGGAGATGCTGCTGCTGTCCGAGAGGCCTGGGGAGATGCTGCTGCTGTCGGAGAGACCAGGGGAGTTGCTGCTGCTGGAGAAGAGGCCTGAGGCTCTGCAGCAGACGACGGAGAGGCCTGTGGCTCTGCAGCAGACGACGGAGAGGCCTGTGGCTCTGCAGCAGACGACGGAGAGGTCTGTGGCTCTGCAGCAGACGACGGAGAGGCCTGTGGCGCCGACCCCTCTGGAGATGTGGAGAGCGCCGACCCCTTTGGAGATGTGGAGAGCGCCGACCCCTCTGGAGACTTGGAGAGCGCCAACCCCTCTGGAGACTTGGAGAGCGCCGACCCCTCTGGAGACTTGGAGAGCGCTGACCCCTCTGGAGACTTGGAGAGCGCCAACCCCTCTGGAGACTTGGAGAGCGCCGACCCCTCTGGAGACTTGGAGAGCGCCAACCCCTCTGGAGATTTGGAGAGATGAGGAGCATCTGCCAGGACCCCCTCGGAGTAGGAGAGATGAGGAGCGTCTGCCGGGACCCCCTCGGAGTAGGAGAGATGAGGAGCGTCTGCCGGGACCCCCTCGGAGTAGGAGAGATGAGGACCCACCTCAGGGACTGCGTGCAGCGTGGAGTCCACCTCAGGGATGGCTGCGTGCAGCGTGGAGTCCACCTCAGGGATGGCTGCGTGCAACGTGGAGTCCACCTCAGGAATGGCTGCAACTGGAGTCTTTAGTGTCTTTAATTCAGATAGCAAAAAGTCATACTCGGGGAGCAAAGAAAGGCCTGGGATAGAAAGTAAAAAATCCTCCATCTGGGTCAAAACTAAATCAAAGGAGGACGGGTTTCTTTTAACAGAATTAAATAGTTCAAAAAGGGCTTGATTAACATGGAAAATATTTTCAGGGTAAAATGAATGAATAAAGGGAATGTCTGTATGAGTGGGTGTGGTGACGGGTGCCGCCCCCACCGGAAACCTGGAAGGTGAGGCGGCGGGACACGCCCCCACGGAGTCACAATGAAAACTCTCCGGAGGTACGGCCAGGCTGGGTTGAACAGCCGCGGCACGGAGTGGCGGTGAGAGGCCGGATTCCGCCCCCACCAGGAACCTGGAAGGTGAGGCGACGGAATCCGCCCCAGTGACGTCAACCGGTCCGGACTCACCGAATCGAACAGGAGTGGACCGGAGCTCCCGCGGGACGCTGGATCTCGCCCCCACTGGAAACCTGGGAGGTGAAGCGATGGACCCCGCTCCCACCAAAACACCGGAACCAGCTCTGAAGTTCTGCTCGGCCGACGAGACCGGGCCGGTCGCCGCAGACTGCCTCCGGAACCGTCCACCGCGGCGGCGGCGGGACGGTGGATGGACAGAGACGGAGAGGAGCTCGTCCATCACGGCACGAGGAGGGAAAAAAGAAAAATGGTGAGTGTTGCCGAGTGAGAACCCTGCCCGCTGGGTTCTGTTCTGGTCGGGTCGTACTGTCAAGGTTTGAGGTTAGGAGCGAACCCAGAGTGCAGAACAGGGACTCAACTCGGCAGATATACAAAAATAGGATTTTAATGGTAAATAAAAGTACAAAATAAACAAGCTGACGGGGCAGCAAAACTTACATGAATTAGGCACGGGGAACTCAGGAGGCATGAGAGACACGGGGAACTCGAGGGACCAGGAAGACTCGGGGAAAGACTCAGGAGACCCAAGGAAAGTAACCAACAAAGACGACCCGACGAAGAACAAGACAGAATAGGACAGCTTAAATACAGGGAGAAGACGAGACATGATGACAAACAGCTGGGACGAGACACAGGTGGCACTAATGGAACTAATGAGGGAGCACGAGGGAAACAGACACAAACCGGGCCACAGAAAAGTACCATCCTTACACCTGTCAAATCTGGGCTTCACCATAAATTGGAAGAAAAGCTCGATTTTCCCGGCCCAGACAATTGTT
>NC_056510.1:33008722-33009633 GCF_014905685.2 Nematolebias whitei
ACGCCGCCCGCTGCAGCCCTCCAGGCTTCCACGCCGCCCGCTGCAGCTCCCCAGGCTTCCACGCCGCCCGCTGCAGCTCCCCAGGCTTCCATGCCGCCCGCTGCAGCTCCCCAGGTCTCCTTAACGCAAGCCGTGTTTCCTTTGGCTCTGTGTTTTGGACGGCCTCCCGGCCGCCCCCCTGACCTGGCTCGGCTTGATGGACAGCCTCCCGGCCGCCCGCCGGAACAGTGACTCTTAGGGACGATCCCTTGACCGTCCAAATCCCTTGTGATCCCTCGTGTTCCTTTTTTCTCTGGCTCCTCGTGTCCCCTTTCTCTGGCTCCTCGTGTCCCCTTTCTCTGGCTTCTCGTGTCCCCTTTCTCTGGCTCCTCGTGTCCCCTTTTCCTCCGTAGCTCCTCGTGTCCCCTTTTTTTCTGTGGCTCCTCGTGTCCCCTTTTTCTCCGTGGCTCCTCATGTCCCCTTTTTCTCTGTGGCTCCTCGTGTCCCTTTCTCTGGCTCCCCTTTCTCTGGCTCCCCTTTCTCTGGCTCCTCGTTTTCTGGCTCCTCGTTTTCTGGCTCCTCGTTTTCTGGCTCCTCGTGTCCTTTGGCTCCTCGTGTCCTCGTTCTCTGGCTCCTCGTGTCTCGTTCTTTGTGATCCCTCGTGTATTTTCTCTGGTTCCTCGTGTCCCTTTTCTGGTTCCTCGTGTCCCTTCTCTGGTTCCTCGTGTCCCTGTCTCTGGTTCCTCGTGTCCCTTTCTCTGTGGTCCCTCGTGTTTTGTTCTCTCTGGTCCCCGTGTATTTTCTCTGGTCCCTCGTGTCTCCTCTCTGATCCTCGGGCCCTCCACCCTTGCAGTGCCACCCTCCACCCGCCCTAGACCTTCGGGAGGGGGGTTTTTTGGGGACGCCTGGAGGCATCTTGGGGGGGGGGGGGG
>NC_056510.1:33009733-33010284 GCF_014905685.2 Nematolebias whitei
GGGGGGGGGGGGGGGGGTACTGTAAGGATGGTACTTTTCTGTGGCCCGGTTTGTGTCTGTTTCCCTTGTGCTCCCTCATTAGTTCCATTAGTGCCACCTGTGTCTCGTCCCAGCTGTTTGTCATCATGTCTCGTCTTCTCCCTGTATTTAAGCTGTCCTATTCTGTCTTGTTCTTCGTCGGGTCATCTTTGTTGGTTACTTTCCTTGGGTCTCCTGAGTCTTTCCCCGAGTCTTCCTGGTCCCTCGAGTTCCCCGTGTCTCTCATGCCTCCTGAGTTCCCTGTGCCTAATTCATGTAAGTTTTGCTGCCCCGTCAGCTTGTTTATTTTGTACTTTTATTTACCATTAAAATCCTATTTTTGTATCTCTGCCAAGTTGAGTCCCTGTTCTGCACTCTGGGTTTGCTCCTAACCTCAAACTTTGACAACAGGTGTGATGTCAACACCTGAGCCTGTATCACTGCTTCCTGTCTGGAGCGTGACCGCTGCAGTAAGTCGTCCAGGTGAAACAAAACTCTCATCCCTGCTCTGTGTAACGGATGCAGGGCTGTCT
>NC_056510.1:33010384-33027871 GCF_014905685.2 Nematolebias whitei
CCGACCTGATGGCCGCGGGGCATTGAAACACAGACAGTCCAGGGGTAGTAATTCCACCAAGGCGCTGGATCATCACCATCAGAAATCCAAGATTCCGTGACGAACAGAATATCCAACTCCTGATCTTTAAAAAAGTCATTGAGGATAAACGTCTTGTTGGAAACAGATATTGCGTTGATTAAACACATCCTGATATTGTCCAACACAGGCACAGGTTATGAAGAACAGCTCCTCCTGGTCTGCTGGTGCGGCGCACAGGTAAACAACTACAGGTGTTCCCATGGACTGAGCGCGCGGGCAGCTGGCCAGCAGCCGGGCCCCGGGAGCACCACGGGTCAGAGAGGAGATGATCAGATCCAGAGCGAGTCCTGATAGAATAATCCACACTTTGCCTCAGTTTCACCAAAATCCCTGCACGCTTCCCACGACGTCTGCGACGTTTCCTCCATGGAGAAAGGCCAGGGTCACGCAGAAGGAACGCAGGAATCTCAGATAGGACCGGTGGAGGAGAGTGCTGGCCACTGTTCAAAAACTCAGCGGGAATTTCAGCAAATGTACGGAGCTCCAAAAGTGCCCGACGATCATACTGAAAATATGACTCGGCACACTGCACAAACCATTGTAAAAATAACAAAAATAAAATACAAGCAGAGAGCGAGAGACGGGCATCCCTACACACCGGCGCCATCTTGAAATGCTCCATCAGCATGTACACTCTGGGAGGCTGGAAAAACAGTTATGACAGGGAAAATAATATCCTACTCAACAAACAAAAAGAAAAAAGAAAATAAACGTATTGAGGAATTAGAGAAATCTATCAAATTATTAGAAAGTTTACAAGGAGAGGAAACACAGAAAAAACTACGCAAGATAAAATTAGAACTAAATGAATGTATTGACAAAAAAAACAAATTCTTGGAACAAAGACTTCGCTTAGAACATTTTGAACACAGTAATAAATCAGGGAGCTTTTTAGCTAATCAACTCAAATTAAATAAAGAAAAAACGTCTATATATGGTATTAAAGACACAAATGGTAACATAACTTATGACGAGGAAAAAGTAAATAGTGTTTTTAGAGATTTTTATAAAACTATACACTCCACAAATAAATCCAACAGATGAAGATATTAATCAATTCTTGGAGAGAGTAATACTTCCAAAACTAGACAGTAGTCAATCTTCAGAACTAGACTCACCATTAACATCAGATGAGCTCCGTGAAGCCATTAAAAACATGCCTAATAAGAAATCTCCAGGCCCAGATGGATATCCAGCAGAATTTTATAAAGAGTTTTGGAACATCCTGGAACCAATATTTCACAGAATGCTACATGAGTCAGAAGAAAATGGCAGGTTTCCAACACATATGAATTCAGCCAACATTAGTCTACTATTAAAACCAGGCAAAGACCCAGTACTACCTACCAGTTATCGCCCCATCTCTCTTATTAATGTGGATGTTAAAATAATTAATAAAGTCCTCTCCAAAAGATTAGAGAAAATAATTCCTCTCATTATTCATCCTGACCAAACTGGATTCATGAAAGGAAGACACTCAACCACAAACACACGCAGATTATATAATTTAATAGAGTATTCATATAGTAAAAATATTGAAACAGTTATTTTGTCTTTGGACGCAGAAAAAGCATTTGATAGGGTAAACTGGAAATTTTTATTTGCTACCTTGGGTAAATTTGGTTTTGGGGACCATTTCATTAAATGGTTAAAAATATTATATAACTCACCAAGAGCATGTGTCAGGACAAATAATCAAATATCTTCAAGCTTCTGTTTACAGAGGGGGACCAGGCAGGGATGTCCACTTTCACCTGCGCTATTTGCTATTTTTATTGAACCTTTAGCAGCAGCAATAAGACAAACTGCTGATATTAAAGGTATACTGCGTAGAAATATAGAACATAAAATTAGTCTTTATGCTGACGATGTTTTACTTTTTCTTCAGAACACAGAAAACTCAATATCTAATGTTATCAAATTAACAAACTCATTCTCAAAAGTTTCTGATTATTCTATAAATTGGTCAAAATCTACAGCTCTTCCAATAAACTGCGTGTTTAATACTTCTCTCAATGAAAGACTACAATCAGGTAACATTACATACTTGGGCATTAATATTTCTCCTAGATTGGAAGACTTAATAAAATTGAATCATATCCCAATTTTAAAGAACATTGAAGATGATCTTACTAGATGGAAATCTCTGCCCATATCACTTATGGGAAGAGTTGCCTCAGTAAAAATGATGGTCCTGCCGAGAATAAACCGAGAAGTGGTTAAATCCGAATACATATATGAAACGTGGATAGACATAGAACAAACTTTATGCAATAACATTAAGATTTCAGATCTACCATTTATTAGCACAAATATAAAAAGACATGTTTGCTTTAAAAGCATCAGTATTAGCTCTTCTCTGACAGCATGGTGGGAGTATTTGAAAATGACAAAATCTTCACTACTCCCCTGTAGACATACACCCATCTGGAACAATCCTGACATCCTACAAGAAAATAATATGTTAAATTTCCCATGTTGGAGAGTCAGGGGAATTGAACGTCTGGAACACATATATGAAGGTGTAGACTTTATTCCATTTAATAATTTAATAATACAATTCGACATTGAAAATAAATACTTCTTAGAATATCAACAAATTAAGTCTATCATAAAAAAGAAATTTAAGCTTAGTAAAACTTTGTTAGAAACACCAATATGTGTGTTAGAGTTCCTTAATCTTAAATCCCCCAAATTATTATCTAAAATATACAAGAAATTGTCTAGAATCAATGACTCCATAATGCTACCTGTTGCAAAATGGGAGTCAGATTTATCAATCAATTTTGACCAAAACACCTGGTCTCAAATATGTTTAAAAACATTTAAAATGACTAGAATCTCCAACTTACAATTAATACAGTATAAAGTTCTTTATAGAGTACATTATACAGGTCAGCGAATGTTTAGGATGGGATTTACATCATCTAACAACTGCTCACAGTGCACAGGCAATATTCCTGATGATTATATCCATGCACTCTGGTTCTGCCCACCCGTTCAGAGGTTCTGGGTCCAGGTTTGTGAAGACTTGTCTAAATTTCTGAAATGTAATATTCCACTCTCTCCATCTGTTTGCTTATTGGCTATCTTGGAAGATGTTACCCTGGAAAAAAAATACATGTCGCATGATTTTCACTGCCTTATGCATCGCAAAGAAAACCATACTCCTGAATTGGAAAAATAAAAATAATCTTAGCATTAATCAGTATAAAAATCTTCTGTTAGATCATATTAGTCTTGAAACAGCATCTGCCGACACAATGGATCAATCTCTGTGGGCTCCTTTGATCGACTCCGTTACATAGTGAGGGTGGGTAGTCTGGGATCTGACCTTGTGGGCCTTGGGGTTGATGTGGAGGTGGGTGTATGGGTTTGGGGCGCCGAGGGGGTTGCCGGGGGCTGGGCTCTTGGGGGTACCTGTGCAGGGGGGCACTGCTTTCCCCCTGGGGAGGGCCTGGGTGGTTCTGAGGGATGTCTGCTGGTGGCTGCATGCGGGCCCTCAGGTGGTCTGTGGCGGTGGTCGTGGGTCACCGATCTGGTAGCCTGGCTGTGCTGGGGTGGGTTTGGGGTGGGCACGGGGGCTTGGGGTTCTGGGGGCTTGTCGCCCCCAGGCTTGGGCCTGTGGGGATCGGGGATCTTGGGCTCTGGCGGGCGGGTTGCCGGGCTCTGGGCCGGCTTGCGCTCTGGTGCCCCGTTCTGGGCAGAGGCCTTCGGCTCGCTGGTGGGTTGTGGGTTCATGGACTGGGGGATTGGGTGTCTTGGGGCGTGACCAGTGGCCCCTAGGAGGGGGTAGTTTGACCAAGCCTAGGTGTCTAGTGTGCTATGTGTTTTGAGAGATGTCCGAATGAGGGGTGGGTGTAGTATTTCTTCTGGGGTGGGGACGGGGTGGATGTCCTTGGAGGCGGCCCGGGACTGTGCATGGCCGACTGGCTGGCCCCTTTCCTGTGGTGGGGGCTCGCTCCCGGTGCTTCCTGGCTCTGTCGGCGGTTGGGCGGGCACTCTTGGCCAGGTCATCCTGGTGGGGTTTGGCTTCATCTGGTGGTGGGCTGACTGCGGTTTGTGGGGGTCCTGGCAGCCCTCGGGTGTGTGGGCTGCTGGTACTGCTTCTGGCGGCCCTCGGGGCTCTGTCCCTCTCTGGTCTGGAGCTCAGTGGGCCTGGCGGTCAGTGCAGATGGAGAGGTGTCTTGGCCTCAATCCCTGGGTGAACCTTGGGTAACTGGGGGGGGGGGGCTGTTGGGTCAGTGGGGGAGCTGACTCCCTGTGGGAGCATTTGTTCTCACAGTTATATTTCTCCCCATCCCTCACCATGCACCTCCACCCTCTTCATTTCAATTCCACACATTTAGGGTTGTTTGGGCTCGGGTGTGCTGCAACAATTTTACATCTCTGTTGACCATAGCCACCTGGGACTCAATTTTATTGTACACCTTAGACATTCATTCATAACATCCTCATGACATTCACATATAGGAACTTGAGGTGGGCACATGGCTATGGGTGGTGGGATGACCTTACTCTCACCCCCTGTGCCTGTGCTCACTTACAACGGTTGCATTTAGACACTAGGGTTTGGGTAGAGTTGGGGTGGAGGGGAAACTGGCATCATGCCAGCCTTTGCTCCTTCTTCTTTCCTTTTTAATGGCACTATACAACAACACACATCAACAGCACATCTAGGGGCGGGGGTGTATGTGTCGGGGTCTTATTCTTTTTTTTTTTCCCTCACCCCCCTAGTTCCCTAACTGCCATTCTGGGGGTGGGGTCTGGGAGAAGGGCAGGCCGTCGGGTGTTGACCAGGACAATGTGGGGGTTCGGGGTCTGGGGGATTGCCGTGGGTGGTGCTGGCGCTGTGCTCTCCCTGGGGTTGTTTGGACCCCCTGAGCTTGGCTCTTGGGTGCCATGGTTGGCCCGCTGGCCGGGGTGGCTGCCGGGGCCTGGCGGGCGGTCGGCTGGGGGCGCGTGCTTGGTTGTTGGCGGTCTGTGGAGGTGGTCGGTGGCGTGACCTCTTCGTGCCGGTGGGTGTCCTGTCGGCTGGGCGTGGCCTGGTCTGGGATATTGGCTCCTCTCCGCTCGAGAATGAATGGGTCTACCTCCTGGGTTTGGGCATGGGCTGCCCCCTGTAGAGGGCGGGTACATGTCTTGGACCTGGGGGGTATAGAGTGCGTATCGGGAATAAGAATGAAATGTATCGTTATCGTATGTCTTTGAGTGAGTGAGTGTGAGAATGAGGCTGGGACTGTGTGATTGTGTCTGTGTATGAATGGGTATTTGTTAGGCCGAGACTCGGACTGCCCCCTCTTTGATACAACTGGGGGGTGCTTGGCATCGCGCCCCTATCGCGTGGCCCCTGGTGGGTTGTGCCCTTGCCTGCCGGCGCGCTTGGGGCCCTTGGTATCGGGGGCTGGGCGCTTGGGCGTGTGTCAGCTCGGCCTGGTGTCTGCCTGGTGGGGCTCGGGTCCTCTGGCCCTGTCAGGCCTTGGCCTGGGTGGTGGGAGTCCTCGGTGCCCGGGCCTCGGTGCCTGGGACTGGACCTACATCGGTGCAGCAGGTTTCGGCGGGGGCCTATGAGTTTGTCGCTGTTGGCCCCGGGGGGTCACTGTATGTGGTCGCTGGTGGGGATCTTCCGGTTCTCCCCTGTGGTTCGATCTGGGGGGTGGATGAGTGGTTCGTCCTGTGTGGGTGGCCCAGGGGGCTCCGCGGTCGGGGTCCCTCCTGGGGTCTTGGGCTCTGGTCCCCCCTTTTTCATCTGCCTCTGGTCTTAGGGGTCGGGTCTCTGCTGTTTCACAATTACTATTAAATGTTCTATTAGAGAAGCCTTATACACTTATGCATGCTCACAACCACACACAAATAGAAGCAGGGATGCTTATGTAGGCTTTAAATGTAGATATATAGATATGTATATGAATGTCTATTCATGTGTATGTATGTATGTATGTATGTATATAGGCGTAGGTATGGGTATATATATTTATGGAAACTTACTGCAAAGCCATGAATATTTTAAGTTCTTTATACATATGTATTTTGTTGAAGGTTTTGTCATGTTCTTTGCAGGTGAACAGACAGTGGCCGGGTGTTTTGCCGTGTGCTCTCTTTGTGTATATTTCTTATATTTTGGAGTCTTACTTTGTCTTTTCCTTCTTTCTATCCTATTAAAAAAACTACACTAGATAATCACTAGAATAAATATTTCATAATAATGGTGTGGAGAGGATGGCTGTAAGGGGAGAAGGGAGGCCATCTAAAAAAAAAAAAAAAAAAAAAAGCTTTGAAATGTTTCTGAAGGGATGTTTTCAAGTTTGAAACTTTGTCTGAAGTGATGTATTCAAGGTTGAAACTATTTCCAAAGTGATGTTTTCAAATTGTCAATGTGACTTTTTGGGATGTTTTCAACCTTGCCAATGTGTCTGAATGGATGTTTTCATGCTTGCCACTATGTCCAAAGGGATGTTTTCAAGTTTCCACATGTGTTTTTGAAGGCATGCATGCTAAGGGATGTCTTAAGGGATGTTATCAAACATTCCAATGTGTCTGAAGCGTATTTTTCAAGCTTTACAATATGTCTGAAGGGACATTTCAAGCATGCCAATTTGTCTGAAGGGATGTTTTCAAGATTGTCAATGTGAATTTATGGGATTTTTTCAAGTTTGCCAATATGTCAGAAGGGATGTTTTCAAGCTTGCCAATGTGTCTGAAGTTATGTTTTCATGCTTGCCACTATGTCCAAAAGCATGTTTTCATGCTTGCAAATGTGTCTGAAGGGATGTTTTCATGTTTGCCAATATGACTGAAAGTGTGTTATCAAGCTTGTCATTATGTACAATGTGATGTTCTATGTCGTTTAGGCTTCACCCTTTAAGGCTGTCGCTTAGTGGGTTTATCCCGTTATGCGAAGCATCACACTGAAAAAATTAGTCCACGCCCACCTGCTGTGTGGGCCCCACCCGATCCGTATAAGTTACATTAAGAGTGGGTAATCGGCTCCCATTTTTCTTCAGCAAGCTAACAACACTGACCTTCAGCAAGATGTCCAGCTCCAACACCATCCGCTTGTGTCCTTCCTGCAAGACCGGTTACTTGCTCAGCTTTGACCGGCACGACACCTGCGAGGGATGCCTGGGTCCCCGCCACGTTGCCCGCGCTTCCTCCTGCCGCCTCTGTGATGATCTTCCACCGGAGGAAAGGCAGAGGAGAGCAGCCTTGTTTAAGGCTACCATCGAGGACTGCCTGTCCGTGGCGGGAGAATATTCGCTGGACGACGCCATGGATTTCTTATACGCCGGCTCTCGGAGTGAATTGGATGACTCCTCTGGGACTGGTGACGTTAGCAGCAGCCCCGATGCTCGCTCCCTCCCGGGGAGCACATTGTTGGAACGAGGGAGGCCGAGCGGATGCTCGACCCCTCCGGGTTTTCCCGCCTCAATGGCCACATCGCTCCCTGCCATCGGAGCACTCCTCTCAGAGTTGCCCGTCATTATCCGGGAAGCTACTAACGTGAAGGGACTTTCCGTTCCCTTCCCCCCCCCCCCCCCCCCCCCCCACCCCTCCCCCCCCACCGCCGGGGGAAGGACCCCCCCGGGGGCGCTCTCCCCCCGCCCCCCCCCCCCCCCCCCTTGAGCCAAGCCTCGCGGAAGCTTTTGGAGCGAAGCTGTCCAGGTTGGAACAGCGTCCCGTCCCTCCTGGGAAACACAACCAGACAGTGACCACGCTCTCTAATCGAGCCCATCAATGTGCTTTTCAGGCAGCCGCAGCTAACAATAACGTGGGGCTGCTAGCATATAGCGTGTCCAAGAGGCTGGAGGCCGCAGACCTGCCTGAGGAGACCAAGAGCTCCCTCTGTAAGGCAGCCGACGCCATTCTCAATATGTGTGCCTCTTCTACGGTTTGCCTGTCCATGATTGCAGCGTGGATGACGATGATTCAACGATCCACCTGGCTTCGTCACTCCCCCCTCGCTGCCGGAGAAACTGCACAAAGACCTGATTGAGGGCCCATCACGGCGGACGCGCTGTTCGGGAGCAACTTCAAAGCCATGCTGGCGAACTCGAAGCAGTCGGAGGAGGTGTCAGAGGCTGTGCGCCACCTCATCAAGCCGCACGGCTCATCCCGCCCCCCAGCCTGCTGGAGAGACCGTCGTGAGCAGAGGCAGAAGCAACGACGTTCCAAGGCCGCGGCTGCGTCATCTCGCTCAGCTCCACCACCAGCCCCGCCCGTCAGAGACCAGCCCTCTTCATCCCGGCAACCTGCAGTTCAGCGTTTCCCCAGAGATCGCCTGCAGACAGCGCTCTGGGCAAACAAATCGCAGAGCTCACGGGGGAGAAGATTTAAAAAATGACGGTCTGCGGAGGGTGTGTGTAAAAGTGACACGGAAGTTGAAATAAATCATTTTTCAATGATCAAAGTGTCTGTTTCTAGCCAGTCTGTAAGCTCGGATGAACTCACAGTGGCTGCGCACACACCCTCCACACATAACGAGCCGGTGTCCTTAAATAAAGGTTTTTTAAACTCACTGTCGCTCCAAGACATGACGAGACGCTCACACGACACGATGGTAAGCGAAATAACTCGTAGTCATCACGAGCTGCACGATCCTCACCCAAGCGGTGTCAAACGCACACTCGTGCGATGCAAACAACCTTCATCCAAACGGCGCTGCGTTGATGATGGCGCACACACAGCTCCCCGGCGCTCACCGGCTCACATCGATATAAATGTGGGACCGCAGGTCGGGTCCGGTGAAGGTCCTCATTCTCAGCAAGAGCAACACATGCCTCACCGAAGCAAACGCGTGCGGCCGCGACGCGGGCAGCCGTCACCCACCGCGTCTCGGCGTTCGGCAGCTCACGGCAGCACAAGCATGACACAGTCATGTAAACACAGTTTACTGTTCACAGAGGGCTGAGTGATACTAGTAATCACAGCATTGTAAGAGGGGGACAGTTGAACCCGGAGGCCTCCACCCCTGTTTAACGATGGACGATTTCTTTTCACAAAGATGGCCTCCTTTACTCCTCTCTCAAACCATCATTCCTCTCTGTCCAGGATGTGAACATCTTCATCCCTGAAAGAGTGACCACTGGCCTTGAGATGAGTGTAGACCGCAGAGTCATGGCCTGATGATGTTGATCTTCTGTGCTGGGCCATCCTTTTGGCCAGTGGCTGTTTTGTTTCCCCGATGTAAGACTGATCACAGCCCTCCTGACACTGAACAGCATACACAACATTGCTCTGTTTGTGCCGGGGGACTGGATCTTTGGGATGAACCAATCTTTGCCGTAATGTATTTTGGGGTTTAAAAGCCACTGGGATGTTATGTTTAGAAAATAAGCGTCTCAGTTTCTCTAATACTCCCTCAACATATGGAATGACCACTGGTCTGGGTCTGGGTTCCTCCTTTTCACCTGTTGGCTGACTGGAGTCCTGTTTGGGTTTCTTCTCTGCTTTCAGGAAGGCCCAGTTAGGATATCCACATTGCTCTAGAGCCTGTCTTGTGTGGGATTTCTCCTTCTGCCTGGCTCCTGAGCTAGTGGGGACGCTGTCTGCTCTGTGATACAGAGTCCTGATGACTCCTAACTTGTGCTCCAAAGGGTGATGGGAGTCAAACTGCAAATACTTGTCTGTGTGGGTGGGTTTGCGGAACACCTCAGTTTGCAAATGTCCTCTATCAGAGACTGAGACCTCACAGTCCAAGAAAGCCAACTTGCCATTTTTTTCATCTTCTCATGTCAACTTGATGTATTTATCCACAGAGTTGATGTGGTCAGTAAAATGTTGGACTTCCTGAGATTTTATTTTAACCCAGGTGTCGTCAACATACCTGAACCAATGATTCGATGGTGTCCCTGAAAAGGACGTCAAGGCTCTCTTTTCTACCTCCTCCATGTACAGGTTGGCAACAATAGGAGAAACTGGAGACCCCATAGCACACCCATGTTTCTGCCTATAATATTGCTCCCCATATGTGAAGTAGGTTGACTGCAGGCACAGTTTCAAGAGTTGACACAGTTGTTCTGTGGAAAGCGTGGTCCTGCTGCTCAGAGTGGTGTCTGATTTTAATTTTAAACTGACCACCTCTACTGCATCATCAACAGGAATGCACGTAAAGAGTGATGTGACATCAAAAGAGACCATTGTGTCATCAGTCTCCATGATGACATCCCTCACCTTATCCATAAAGTCCATGGTGTTCTGTATGTGGTGTTCTGAGCTGCCAACTAAAGGGATGAGTACAGACGCCAGATATTTAATAAGTGACAGAGTTAATCATGCTAACGATTGGTCTTAAAGGTACACCTTGTTTGTGGATTTTAGGTAAACCATACAGACTAGGTGTGGCCTCCCCTGAGTACAGTCTGTGGTACAGAAAACGGTCATTAGCCTTGTTTTGCTCCAAAATTTTCAGGCAATCTATCAATTTCTTCTTGTAACCACTTCCTAGATCTCTTTTCAGAGGTTCATAAGTGTTTAAGTCACTAAGGAGTGTCATAACTGTCTCATGATAGTCTTTCGGGTTCAAAATCACTGTCCACCTTCCTTTGTCTGCTGGGAGAATGATGATGTTTTTGTCCTTGCTAAGAGTGGTGAGTGCGTCCCTCTCCTCTCTACTGATGTTGGAAGGTGGTGCTTGAAAAAATCCCTTCAGACAAATTGGCATGCTTGAAACCATCCCTTCAGACATATTGTAAATCTTGAAAACTATGCTTCAGACACATTTGCAAGCTTGAAAACATACTATGAAGTTACATTGGCAAGCTTGAAAACATCCCTTCAGAAACATTTCGAAGCTTGAAAACATCACTTTGAACATAGTTGCAAGCTTGAAAACACACTTTCAGTCATGTTGGCCTACTTGAAAACATCCCTTTGGATATAGTGGCTGTGGAACACTGGACCAGCTCTACACTCTCAGTAGGGTCCTCAAAGGTGTGTGGGAGTTTGCCCAACCGGTCTACATGTGCTTTGTGGACTTGGAGAAGGCGTTCGACCGCATCCCTCGGGGACCCCTGTGGCGGGTACTCTGGGAGTATGGGGTACCGGGTCCTTTGATACGGGCTGTTAGATCCCTATATGACCGGTGTCAGAGCCTTGTCCGCATCGCCGGCAGTAAGTCGGGCTTGTTCCCGGTGAGAGTTTGACTCCACCAAGGTTGCCCTTTGTCACCGATTCTGTTCATAAATTTTATATAAAGAATTTCTAGGCGCAGCCAAGGTATTGAAGGGATCCGTTTTGGTGGCCTTAGGATTGCGTCTCTGCTTTTTGCAGATGATGTGGACTTATTGGCTTCATCTATAGCTTTCACTGGAGCGGTTTGCAGCCGAATGCGACACGGCCGTGATGAAGATCTCTTCCCCCAAATCCGAGCCCATGGTCTTGAGCCAAAAAAGGGTAGAGTGCCCTCTCCGGGTCAGGGAGGAGGTCCTTCCCCAAGTGGAGGATTTCAAGTATCTTTGGGTCTTGTTCACAAATGAGGGAAAAATGGAGCGTGAGATCAATAGGCGGATAGGTGCAGCGTCTGCAGTGAAGCAGGTGCTGTACAGGTCTGTCATGGTGAAGAGAGAGCTGAGTCAAAAGGTGAAGCTCTCAATTCACTGATTGATCTACGTTCCTACCCTCATCTATGGTCACGAGCTTTGGGTTGTGACCGAAAGAATGAGATCTCGGATACAAGCGGCCAAAATGAGTTTTCTCCGCAGGGTGTCTGGGCTCTCCCTTAGAGATAGGGTGAGAAGCTCGATCATCCGGGAGGGACTCAGAGTAGAGCCGCTGCTTCTCCACGTCGAGAGGAGCCAGTTGAGGTGGCTTGGGCATCTGTTTAGGATGCTTTCTGAACGCCTCCATGGTGAGGTGTTCCGGACACATCCCGCCAGAAGGACGCCCAGAGGAAGACACAGGACACGCTGGAAGGACTATATTTCTCGGCTGGCCTGGAAACACCTCGGGATTCCCCCGGAAGAGCTGGCCCAAGTGGCTTGGGAGAGGGAAGTCTGGGCCTCCCTACTTAGGCTTCTACCTCTGCGACCCGACCCCGGATAAGCGGAAGAATATGGATGGATGGATTGATGGATGTTTTCAAGCTTGTCACTATGTCTGAAGTGATGTTTTCAAGCTTGCAAATGTGTCTGAAGTGATGTTTTCAAGATTGTCAATGTGAATTCATGGGCTGTTTTCAAGCTTGTCAATGTGTCTGAAGGGATGTTTTCAAGCTTGCCAATGTGACTTCATGGAATATTTTCAATCTTGTCAATGTGTCTGAAGGGATGTTTTCAAGTTTGCCACTATGTCCAAAGGGATGTTTTCAAACGTCGAAATGTTTCTGTAGAGATGTTTCAACCTTGCCAACGTGTCTGAATGGATGTTTTCAAGCTTGCCACTATGTCTGAATTGATGTTTTCATGCGTGCCAATGTGTCTGAAGTGATGTTTTTTATGCTTGCCACTATTTCCAAAGGGATGTTTTCAAGTTTGCCAATATGACTGAAAGTATGTTTTCAAGCTTGCCACTATGTCCAAAGGGATGTTTTCAAGCTTTTAAATATGACTGAAAGTATGTTTTCGAGCTTACCACAATGTCCAAACAGATGTTTTCAAGTGTAGCACTGAGGGAGTGGTTATCTTTTAAAAATGAATATGAACGTAATAATGGAGAATGTTAATTCTTTAGTCAATTTGCAATGAGTGAAAAAAACAACAACGCCACCTGGGATTATACTCCAAAAAATAAAAGGACACGTAAGTTTGTTCTACTGGAGGAAGGAGACAAGATTCAAATAAACTTTACCAAATATATTGTGGGGGTAATTTGCACAAGTTAAAAGTATTCAAAGTATTTTAAAACATGCAATACCAGAAAATTGTTGACTGAATTTAATTGTTTAACACAGCTGTGCTGGAGTTAAAAAAACACTTTAAAATATCAGGTGAGACTGAGGCTTACTAGTGGGGAGGGGGGCTTTAAAGACAAGGAGACCACATCCAGTGAAGGAAGAGGGATCACCTAAACTACAAAAGAGAAAAGGAGTGTTCCACACACAAAGCGAGACACCGCCACCAGGGGTCACCACCGCCACCACACGAAGTCTCAGTCCCTGAAAAATAAAAATAAAAATGAACAAACAGCCTAAATGAAAGCCGATTCACAATATTTCATAAAAACAGATTAAGTGGTGCACTCAGTTCATTAAAATCAAATCCTCAGCCAGTAGGGCAAAGGCCCGAGTTAGTTTTATATTTTTTTCCTCTAGGCAAAACAGCAGCTAGCAGAATCCAACTGAACAGCAGGAGAAGGCTCATCTGAAAACTAAAGGGAGCAGATCGTCACTATTAAACTCAACCAACAGAAAAACAGCAGAATTTACAGAATCTCATATTGCCTACCTGCAAATTTGTATGTTACAGCACAATCTTATAATAGAGTTGCTGTATAAATTGGATCAAGCAGCTGTAACAGAACAGTCTAATAAGCATTTGTTTACAGTAACAGGTAAGCGGTAGCAGGCTAGGCTAACCCTTACCTTCAAGCCATTAATTGGGCACACAGACAGACTTATACCCAGGAGGCACAGCAGAGAAAAGGCTAGACTGAACGTTAAGAAAACAAACCAGTTTATTAGCAGCTAAAGGCAAACTACTGCACAAAGAAACACATTAGCCACGCTTACCGGAGAATGTTATCTGCCGCAGAAGCAAGCAGACGTCGTGACAAACGCCGTGTACCCAGACGGGAGTGACGTGCTTTTATACAGAAGCCACAATTGACCGTGTTAAAGGGGCAGCACACCATTTATGCTGCTACACAAGCTTCGAAATATTTCTGAAGAAATATCCTGATGCATGTTCAATAATCCAGGTAGAAAAATCTAAAAAAGTTAAATCTGGTCCTCTGGACATTCAAAAAAACAAAACAAAGCAAAACAACAAAAAATGTAGAAATGTTTCGTCTCTCATCCGAGAGACTTCCTCAGTCTGAGGTGCTGTATTCAGCTCAGTCTCTTAAATAGCACCTCTCAGAGTGGATCAACCAGTTTTGCTGCTGTTTGTAAGTTTGCAAATGTGTCTGAAGTGATGTTTTCAAGACTGCAAATGTGTCTGAATGGATGTTTTTAAGTTTGCCAAAATGTCATGTTTGCAAGTGTGCCACTATGTCCAAAGTGATGTTTTCAAGCTTGTCACTATGTCCAAAGTGATGTTTTCAAGCTTGCAAATGTTTCTGAATATATGTTTTCAAGATTGCTAATGTGTCTGAATAGATGTTTTTCAAGCTTGCCAGTATGTCTGAAGGGATGTTTTCAAGATTGCCAAATGTGTCTGAAGTGATGTTTTCATGCTTTTGCCAATATGTCTAAAGTGATTTTCTATTTCGTATAAGCTTCGCCATTTAAGGCTGTCGCTTGGTGGGGTTATCCCGTTATGCGTAGCATTAGCGCTGAAAAATTTAGTCCACGCCCACCTCCTGTGTGGGCCCTACCCGGTCCGTATAAATTACGTTAAGAGCGGGAAATCGGCTCCCATTTTTTCTTCAGCAAGCTAATAGCACTGTCAGAAGAACAAAGAAGGAAAATTGTGTAGATGACCAACCTTTGTTAAGGATGCTTGGCCCGGCAGTCGATCTCCGGTCGTCCGGTGAGTTCTCCTCCCCGAGGAGAAGCTGACGAGCAGTCTTATTTCAAGGTAAGCGCCGAGGAGTATTTCTCAGCGACAGGTCACTACACGCTGGACAACGCCATCTTGTAATTTTTCCTCTTATCGCTGACCCTCGGAGCGAATCGGATGGTTCCTCCGGGACAGGCGTGCTCAGCTGCAACCCCCGCTGCTCATTCCCTCCTGGGGAGCGTAGTGTCGGTGGAGGGGCGCTGAGTGAATGCTCACCTCATCCTACCTCGTTTCGCATCGGCGATCACACCGCTCCCGGCCGACGGCGCCCTCAGGGGTTGCCCGGCGTAACCCAGGAGGCGGCTGACATGAAGGGACCCTTTTTTCTATGTCCCACACCTTTCCCGCCAGTTCGGATGATCCGGCAGGAAGGTTGTTTACTGGGTTCCACTCCGGCTCACCATCTTGATCCATATGGTCTCATGTTCCAACAGGACGTCCTACGGGCGAGGCCACAGACGGTTCTTTCCTGGTAGATTGGGGGAGTCGGTCTCCAGTCCGCACCCATCACCAGAATGGAGGGGTTCACCGAGCGGGGCTATCCCTCGGTAACCCCCCCTTGAGCCAAGCCTCGTGGAAGCTTTGGAAGTGAAGTTGTCCAGGTTGGAGCAGCATCCTGTCCCTCCTGAGAAACACGACCAGACGGTGACCACGCTCTCCAATCTAGCCCATCAATGGGCTTTTCAGGCAGCCGCACCTAGCAACAACGTGGCACTGCTAGCATGTCCAAGGGACTGGAGGCTGCAGACCTGCCTGAGGAGACAAAGAGCTCCCTCTGTAAGGCAGCAGACGTCATCCTCAACATGTGTGCCTCTTCTACGGTTTGCCTGTCGAGGATTGCAGCGTGGATGACGATGATCCAACGATCCACCTGGCTTCGTTACTCCCCCTCGCTGCCGGAGAAACTGCACAAAGACCTGATGGAGGGCCCCATCATGGCGGACGCGCTGTTCGAGAGCAGCTTCAAAACCATGCTGGCGAATTCGAAGCAGTCGGAGGAGGTGTCAGAGGCTGTACGCCACCTCATCAAGCCGCGCGGCTCATCCCGCCCCCCGGCCCGCTGGAGAGACCGTCGTGAGCAGAGGCAGAACAACGACGTTCCACGGCCGCCGCGGCGTCTCTCGCTCAGCTCCACCACCAGCCCCGCCCGTCAGAGTCCAGCCCTTTTCATCCCGGCAACCTGCAGTTCAGCATTTTCCCCAGAGATCGCCTGCAGACAGCGCTCTGGGCAAACAAATCGCAGAGCTCAAGGGGGAGAAGTTTTAAAAAATGACGGTCTGCGGAGGGTGTGTGTAAAAGTGACACGAAAGTTGAAATAAATCATCATTCAATGATCAAAGTGTCTGTTTTTAGCCAGTCTGTAAGCTTGGATGAACTCACAACGGCTGCGCACACATCCTCCACACATAACGAGCAGGTGTCCTTAAATAAAGGCTTTTTAAACTCACCGTCGCTCCAAGACATGACGAGTCGCTCACACGACACAATGGTAAGCGAAAATAACTCGTTGTCAACCTGAGCTGCACGATCCTCACCCAAGCATTGTCAAACGCGCACTCGTGCGATGTAACAGCCTCCATCCAACGGCGCTGCGTTGATGATGGAGCACACATAGCTGCCCGGCGCTCACCTGCTCACATCGGTATAAATGTGGGACCGCAGGCCGTGTCCGGTGGAGGTCCTCGCTCTCACAAGAGCAATACACGCCTCACTGAAGCAAACGCGGGCAGCCATCACCCACTGCGTCTCAGCGCTCGGCAGCTCACGGCAGCATAAGCGTGAGACAGCTGAACGATCCCGGTGACGAGTCTCGCCTCCAGCGAGAGCGGCGCGCGTCCCTCTCCAGCGAGAGCGGCGCGCGTCCCTCCAGAGAAAACGTGTGCTCCCGCGGGGCTCGCAGCCTTCACTCCAACAGCACGGCGTAGATGAAGTCACGCTCTCCGCCTCTCAACGTTTGCACAGCGACGTCCAACGCGCAGCCCCATGGCGTCATCAGCTGTCACACGCTTCGCCTCAGCACACACCGGCCCACCTGTACATGGAGGTTGGTCCGCGGTCTGAACGCAGCGCACGGGCGCGTTCAGAACCTTTTCGAGGAAGCCTCGCCCTGGGTCACGCGGAGAACATTCCCACGACGCATGACGGTGGTTGAGGGGCGGACTGGTGACAGCCGTACAAAGCATGACGCATCACTTAAACGCACGTTCACTCCACGAACGTTACGTAGAGTGGCTAAAACATGCTCGCCGGTCAGATGGATGGACAAGGTGTTATGCAAATGGTTACAAGTTACAGTTTGCAACCCGACCCCCTCCGTTTGGAGGAGTTATAGAGACGGTCCTGTCATCACCAGACCAAATCTCATCCCTAAATGCAGAAGTCCAACTGCTTCTGATAAAAGTGATCTCCAGGGTTCCCAACGGAGAGGAAAACACAGGGTTTTACTCACGTTACTTCCTGGTTCCCAAACGGACGGGAGGGATGAGACAGATTTTGGATCTGTCAGCTTTCAACAAGGCATTCATGGACAGACCGTTTTTCACACGTCGACAACCAGACAGCTGTGTAACAACATCCAGAGAAACGCATATCGATCATCCCAAAACAGAAAATTCCTGCGTTTTCTCCTTTCAGGGGATGAAGTATCAGTACAACAGGCTGCCGGTCGGGTATTCCCTCGCGCCTCGTACGTTCTCAGTGTGTGGAGACAGCCCTGCATCCGTTACACAGAGCAGGGATGAGAGTTTTGTTT
>NC_056510.1:33027881-33037856 GCF_014905685.2 Nematolebias whitei
CCATAAATTGGAAGAAAAGCTCGATTTTCCCGGCCCAGACAATTGTTTATCTGGGAGTGGAGTTAAATTCAACCACCATGAAGGCTCGTTTATCACAAACGAGAATCGACACTTTAAGAGACCAGCTCCGCCACGTAAGACCTGGCAGAGTGGTAACAGCTGTTTCCGTCATGAAGCTGTTATGAATGATGTCATCAGCTCACACAGTGGTCCCGCTGGGTTTATTACACATGAGACGCCGCCAGAGGTGGTTTGTGCGTCTGCGTATGGATCCAGTAAAACAAAGAGACGGATGATCACTGTTTCCTCCCTCCGTGAGGGCAGACCCTGGGGAAACTCCCTGGTTCTGTCGGAGGGAGCCCCCGTCAGCAGACCCACGTCACGTGTCAGTCTTCATGGACGTGTTGCTGTCAGGCTGGGGGGGGGGACATGCCTATCTCAAGCAGTAGGGGCGCTGTGGCCCCATCACATATCAGCAGCCCACATAAATGTTTTGGAGTGTCGTACGGTGCTGATTGTGATTCAGCACTTTGCTCCCGCGCTACAGAATCACATGTGTTGATTCACACAGACAACAAGGTGCTGCTGCGTACATAAACCAGCAGGGGGGTATGCGCTCAGCCCAGATGTTACACATTGCGCGAAAGCTTCTGTGTTGGGCTCACCAAAATCTGCTCTCCATCAGAGCAATTTACATACCCGGTGTTCTGAACAAAGGGGCAGATGTGATGTCCAGGGGTGGCCCACGTCACGGGGACTGGACTCTCCATCCAGACCTGATGACTTAGATGTGACAGAAATTTGGCAAAGCAGCTGTGGACCTGTTTGCGACACGAGAGAACGCTCAGTGTCAACTATGGTTTTTCCTGAGACTGCGAGACAAACTACCACTGGGGGTGGATGCATTTGCCCACAGACCATGGTCCAAAACGCTTCTGCACGCATTTCCTCCACCTCCTCTGATTTTATGGTTCCTGAACCGAGTTCAGGAGGAGGGATTGACAGCTCTCCTGGTGGCCCCCGAGCATGTGAACACACCATGGTTCTCAGCCCTACAACGCCTGTTATGGGGGCGCCCGTGGACTGCCATGAAGGGAGGACGCTCTCCTCCAGGCAGGAGGAGCAATCAAGATTTACCCAGAAATATGCCAGCACCTGTGGGTCTGGCCACTGAGCGGTTCTGCTTAGAGAAGATGGGTCTCCCACAGGAGGTAGTGCGCACAATCCAGGATTCACATGCTGCATCTACCACAGCGCTATACACATCAAAGTAGACAGTTTTTCAGCGCTGGTGTACAGAGAAAGGTGTAGAGGCCACCTCATGTCCATTAGGCAGCGTGCTGTTTTTTCTTCACAGCTGATGGACAGGAAGTTGGTTTTTCAGCACGATTAAAACGTAGGCTGCAGCCATCTCTTCCTGACACGAAAGGGTTCGGAGACAGAACAGCTTTTAATCACCCGCTGATGAAGCGGTTTCTAAAAGGCATACAGAGACGCAGGCCTGTTTCACGCCCACTTGTGCCACAGTGGGATTTAACGCTGGTCCTGCGGACCCTGATCAAAGCTCTATTTGAGCCTATGAACCAGGTTCAAATTCAATTCTTGTCTCATAAAACAACCCTGCTGCATCCGCTAAGAGGGTGAGTGTTTCATCTGCCCTCTCTGTCGCTCCGTCGTGTCTTAGAATTCAGGCTGACGGGCAGCTCAGCTGATTTAAGACCAAAACCCAGCCTTTATGTCTAGAACATCACGAGCTCTTTTAATTCAAGAGCGATATTGTTGGAGGGTTTTTTCCCTCCCCCCCACAGATCAGAAGAAGAAGCATCTTGCCATCTTCTCTGTCCGGTGCGGGCGTTGACGTGTTACATAGCTGTAATGCGCCAAACTCAACATTTGTTTGTGCATTATAGAGATGCACTTGCAGGTTGCCCGTTATCCACCCAGCGCTTGTCACACTGGCTGTGTGAGGCCATTTCTGAAGCCTACAGAGCATCAGATTTAGAGCCTCCTGTCAACCTCAGGGCGCACTCGACCAGGGGTATCGCATCTTCGACTGCCTTGCATAATGGTATGACAATGTAGGACTCTTGCACTGTGGCCGCGTGGTCAACACCCTGCTCATTCATTCGCTCTTATCTACGTGATGTGACGGCCCGTTCCATGACACATTCTGTCCTTAGTGCTCTAACAGAATGAATATTGTTGTTTTCATGGACTGTGAAGCATGCAGAAAGACGTGAATCTGTCTGCATGCTTCACAGTATGAGATGTGTATCAGTCACAAGTTGTGTCTGTTATTTTGGTTCTATTGTCACTAATCAGTTCATGACTATTGTTACCAATCAGTTCATTTGATTGATAATCAGTCATTTGTTATTATTAATCTGTCTATACTGCTCAGCCATGAACGCATAGTTACACAACATGCGTCTGTGCATGGCTCACATAATTATGCAATGCGTAATTACGCACATAGGGAACTGAGTGACAAGACGTTTTTTGGGCAAGCTTCTGCTTCATACGGTGTTCGAATGGACCCAGTGAGGCGAGGACCACATCTGCTTCGCCCTTAACCCACCAAGGGACAGCCTTAAAGGGCGAAGCTTATACGAAATAGAAAGTTGGTTACGTACTGTAACCCCAGATTCCATGAGTATAAGCGTAGCCCTTTAAGCGTCGGGACCCACTGGCTCCTAAATGGCTGAAGAAAAAGCTATTTTGGGAGCCGATTTCCCGCTCTTAACGTAATTTATACGGACCGGTTAGGGTCCACACAGCAGGTGGGCGTGGACTAAATTTTTCAGTGCTAATGCTACGAATAACGGGATAAACCCACCAAGCGACAGCCTTAAAGGGCCACGCTTATACTCATAGAATCTGGGGTTACAGTACGTAACCAACGTTTTCAAGCTTGCAAATGTATCGGAAAGGATGTTTTCAACTTTGCCAATGTGTCTGAAGTGACGTTTTCATGCATGGCAATGTGTCCAAAGGGATGTTTCCAAGTTTACAAATGTGTTTGAAGGCATGAGGTGTCTTAGGGGATGATTTCAAACTTGCCAATGTGTATGAAGCATATTTTTCAAGCTTGCAAATATGTCTAAAGGGATGTTTTTAAGTTTACAAACATGACTGAAAGTATGTTTTCAAGCATGCCACTATGTCTGAAGTGATGTTTTCAAGTTTGCCAATGTGTCTGAAGTGATGTTTTCAAGCTTGTCATTGTGACTTTATGGGATGTTTTCAAGTTTGCCAATGTATCTGAAGCATAGTTTTCAAGGTTTACAATTTGTCTGAAGGGATGTTTTCAAGTTTGAAACTTTTGTCTGAAGTGATGTTTTCAAGCTTTGAAATGTTTCTGAAGGGATGTTTTCAAGCTTGCCAATGTAACTTTATGGGATAGTTTAAAGCTTGCAAATGTGTCACAATGGATTTTTTCAAGCTTGTCATTGTTTCTGAACGGATGTCTTCAAGCTTGCCACTATGTCCAAAGTGATGTTTTCAAGCATCGAAATGTTTCTGAAGGGATGTTTTCAAGCATGCAAATATTTCTGAAAGGATGATTTCAAGCTTGCAAATGTGTCTGAAGGTGATGTTTTAAAGTTTGCCAACATGACTGAAAGTATGTTTTCAAGCTTGCCACTATGTCTGAAGTGATGTTTTCAAGTTTGCAAATGTGTCTGAAGGGATGTTTTCAAGCTTGCCAATTTAACTTCATAGTATGTTTTCAAGCTTGCAAATGTGTCTGAAGCTTAGTTTCCAAGATTTACAATATGTCTGAACATCAATGATGTTTTCAAGCTTCAAAATGTTTTTGAATGGATGTTTTCAATCTTGCAAATGTGTATGAATGGATGTTTTCAAGCTTACAAATATGTACAAAGGGATGTTTTCAAGCTTGCAAATGTGTCTGAAGTGATGTTTTCATGCTTGCCATTATGTACAAAGTGATTTTTTTTAAGCTTTCCACTATGTCTGAAGTGATGTTTTCAAGTTTGCAAATGTGTCTGAAGTGATGGTTTCAAGCTTGTCATTGTGACTTTATGGGATTTTTTCAAGCTTGTCAATGTGTCTGAAGTGATGGTTTCAAGCTTGCCACTATGTCCAAAGTGATGTTTTAAAGCTTCTAAATGTTTCTGAAGGGATGTTTTCCAGCTTGCCAATGTAACTTTATAGGATAGTTTCAACCTTGCCAATGTGTCTAATCATATTTTTCAAGCTTTACAATATGTATTTAGGGATGGTTTCAAGCATGCCAATTTGTGTGAAGGGATGTTTTCAAGCTTGCCACTATGTCTGAAGTAATGTTTTCAAGCTTACAATTTTGTCTGAAGTGATGTTTTCAAGCTTGTCAATGTGACTTTAAGGGATATTTTTAAGCTTGTCAATGTGTCTGAAGGAATGTTTTCAAGCTTGCCACTATGTCCAAAATGATGTTTTTAAGCTTCGAAATGTTTCTGAAGGAATGTTTTCAAGCTTGCAAAAATATGTCTGAACGGATGTTTTCAAGCTTGCCAATGTGTCTGAAGTGATGTTTTCATGCTTCGAAATGTTTCTGAAGGTATGTTTTCCAGCTTGCCAATTTAACTTTGTAGGATGTTTTCAAGATTGCAAATGTGTCTGAATGGATGTTTTTCAAGCTTGCCAATATGTCTGAAGTGCTGTTTTTAAGCTTTAAACTATGTCCAAAGTGATGTTTTCAAGCTTCGAAATGTCTCTGAAGGGATTTTTTCAAGCTTGCCAATGTAACTTTATTGGATGTTTTCAACTTTGCCACTTAGTCTGAAGTGATGTTTTCAAGCTTTCCACTATGTCTAAAGGGATGTTTTGAAGCTTGCAAATGTGTCTGAAGGGGTGTTTTCAAGCTTGCCACTATGTCCAAAGTGATGTTTTCAAGCTTGCTACTATGTCGAAAGGGATGTTTTCAAGCTTGCAAATGTGTCTGAAGTGATGTTATCAAGCTTCGTGCAGTGATGTAGGGACAGCTTTGCTGTAGCTTCACTACTAATTAATTATTTTAAAGCTAGTTCATGCACAAAGAATATAAATTATTTAAATACAACATATTCATTCTTTTTCGTGTTAAATTAATGCCATGTGACCGAGATAACTGTGAGGATTGTTTAATCAGTGACATGAGATGCCATTTTATCTTTGACCCATCAGAATAAATGTGGTCATTTATTTAACAGAATCAAAATTTAGCATAAAGACATATACACATTGATTTGGTGATCTGATTAATAAAAACTTGGCACACTTTACTAACATGACTACAAAACATTACTGTAGGCTGATTCACCTCTGAGGGCATCTAGATTACTGGCGAATAAAATTTAAGGGAAGGAATGGAGAAGTTTAAAAGGAAGATGGATGAAGGAAGATGTATGTTTGTTGACCAGAATTATTACGCTTTTTCAACACCAGCTCAAACCCCCAGTCCACTCAGTGAATGACAACTCGTGACGTCTCTTTACCTTTGCAGTGGATGGATCAGCTCTGGCCTAGATGTCCGTATACACGCTACCTTTACAGCATCTCCGGTCAGGGTGGTTGGTCATCGTCAGAAGTCGTGTGGTTTACTCCGTTCAACAGAACAAGCTTCCTTCGAAGTTGTAGGGTGTTACGCCCGAGTGAGTTCACAGCGAGGCGCTGTGACTCCGCTGGGATGGACGGACCCTCATCTCACGGTCAAATCCATCAGCTATTGATTAAATCTGAAAGTTCCTTAGGAACTCTCAGGAAGACTCCATAGTCCCAAGAAAGACTCAGGAAAAATGTAGGAAGACCGCCAGAAGACTCAGAAGACTGAAAGAAGACTGAATAGTCCCAGGAAGTGTTGACTTTTTAAAGAGTATTCACTTCCGGTCAGTTGGTACTTACTGATTGGTTGAAACAACCAGCAGGGGCGGTGTTTCAGTGATGTCAGAGGGTTATTAAAAGTCAAGAGGGGATGCAGGTATGTTTAGGAACGGTTAGTACAGACAGAGAAATGTTTTGAAGAAGTGAGAAACTTTGCAGGTGCTAGCTTCTTATTTACTATCTGCTAGGTTTAAAAACAAGACAGTTCGTTCTAATAACTTGCTTTCTGACTGTCTCTGACTTTCGACCGACATCACTACTCCTCATTCAGACAGAAGATCAAAATGCATAATTACTTTGTAAATAGACATTTAACTTGATTTCTAATTTTAATGAGGTTTAAAAATCAATACTGTTTCACAGTTGATTTAAAATGAGTGGTTCACTTCAACTTTAGAAATGGTATGAACTAAACACACTTGATAATTCAAGATATTCTGAAATAGTAATGATAATGTAAAAAAAAAAAGAGTGTTCTTTCAATTGATTACTTCAGGATACAATTAAATAGTCTCTTGATGAGATAATTTGTATTTCTGGATTCAAATCAATGAAATAACTGTTCCTGTCCCCTGAAGGTTTTCAGAGACAGATAGTTGTCGGAGGCCTAGTTCACTACATAAGCTTCGAAATGTTTCAAAAAGGATGTTTTCAAGCTTGCAAATGTGTCTGAAGGGATGTTTTCAAGCTTGTCACTATGTGCAAAGTGATGTTTTCAAGCTTCGAAATGTTTCTGAAGGGATGTTTTCAAGCTTGCCAATAAAACTTTATAGGAGAGTTTCAACCTTGCAAATGTTTCTGAATTGACGTTTTCAAGATTGCAAATGTGTCTCAATGGATGTTTTTCAAGCTTGCCAATATGTCTGAAGTGATGTTTTCAAGCTTGCCAATGTGTCTGAAGTGATGTTTTCATGCTTGCCACTCTGTCCAAAGGGGTGGTTTCAAGCTTGCAAATGTATCTGAAGGGATGTTTTCAATTTTGCCAATATGAATGAAAGTATGTTGTCGAGCTTGACACTATGTCCAAAGTGATGTTTTCAAGCTTCGAAATATTTCTGAAGGGATGTTTTCAAGCTTGCAAATGTGTCTGAAGGGATGTTTTCAAGCTTACCAATGTGTCTGAAGTGATATTTTCATCCTTGCCACTATGTCCAAAGGGATGGTTTCAAGCATGCCAATTTCTCTGAAGTGATGTTTTCAAGCTTGTCAATGTGACTTTATGGGATGTTTTCAAGCTTGCCAATATGTCAGAAGAGTTGTTTTGAAGCTTTCCAATGTGTCTGAAGGGATGTTTTCAAGCTTACCAATGTGTCTGAAGTGATATTTTCATCCTTGCCACTATGTCCAAAGGGATGTTTTTAAGCTTGCAAATGTGTCTGAAGGAATGCTTTCAAGTTTGTCAATATGACTGAAAGTATGTTTTGAAGCTTGCCACTATATCCAAAGTGATGTTTTCAAGCTTCAAAATATTTCTCAAGGGATGTTTTCAAGCTTGCCAATATAACTTTATAGGATGTTTTCAAGCATGCCAATGAGTCTGAAGTGATGTTTTCATGCTTGCCACTATGTCCAATGGGATTTTCAACTTCATATAGGCTTCGTCCTTTAAGGCTGTCGCTTAGTAGGTTTCATCCCGTCATGTGAAGCACTGAAAAATTTAGTCCACGCCCACCATCTGTGTGGGCCCCACCCGGTCAGTATAAATTACGTTAAGAGCGGGTAATCGGCTCCCATGTTTTCTTCAGTGAGCTAATGTCACTGTCAGAAGAACGAAGATGGAAAGTTGTGTAGATGACCATCCTTGCTAAGAATGCTTGGCCAGTCACGTCGACCTCCGGTCATTCCAGTGAGCTGTCCTCCCCGAGGAGAATCTGACGAGCAAGCGCAGAGGAGTATTTCTCAGTGACAGGTCGACATACGCTGGACAACGTCATCTTGTAATTTTCCTCTTATCGCCAACCCTCGGAATGAATCGGATGGTTCCTCTGGGACAGGCAACGTCAGCTGCAGCCCCCTGCTGCTCACTCCCCCCTGGAGAGCTCACCGGTTTTGCATCGGCGATCACACTGCTCCTGGCTGACGGCGCCCTCAGGGGTTGCCCGGCGTAACCCAGGAGCGGCTGACATTAAGGGACCCTTTTTTACATCCCGTGCATTCCCGCCAGTTCGAATGATCTGGCGGGAAGGTTTTTTCTAGGCTCCATTCCGGCTCACCGTCCTGATCCATCTGGCCTCGGTTTCCCAACAGGACGTCCTATGGGACGAGGCCACAGCCTGCTTTTCCTGGTAGATTGGGGGGTCGGTCTCCACAGTGCACGCCCATCTCCAGAGCAGAGGGGTTTTCACCGAGCTGAAATTCCCTCAGTGCCCCCTGGAGCCGAGCCTGAAGGAGGCTTTTTTCTTGGAGCAAGATGTCCAGGTGGACCAGCGTCCCGTGCCTTCCTCTCAGGGGAGCTGCAGAAGCTATTTTTTGGAGGGTCTTCGTCAACGCGAGATCATTTCAAGATGCTTCACGGCTGCACAACGCCTCCCCAGCTCTGCGTGGGTGTTCAAGACGCAGGCCTGTTTTCCATGCCCACTTGCTTTACAGTGGGATTTAACGCTGGTCCTTGAGCCCTGATCTAGGCTCCATCTGAGCTACTGAATCAGGTTACAATTAAACTCTTGTCTCTTAAACCAGCCCTACTGCTGACTTTAGCATTCGCTAAGAGGGTGAGAGATTATCTGCCCTCTATGTCGCTCCGTCGTCGTGTCTTGGAACTCAGACAGACGGCAGCTCAGCTGATCTAAGACCGAATCCAGTTTTGATGCCTAAAACATCACAAGCTTTTTAAAGTAAGAGTAATATCGTTGGAGGGGTTTTTCCATTCCCCCCCCCCCCCCCCCAAAAAAAAAAAAAAAAAACAGAAGAAGAAGCATCTTTCCATCTTCTCTGCCTGGTGCGGGCAGTTGACATGTTGCATAGCGCGCAAAGCTGCAATGCGTCAAACTTAACATTTGGTTGTGCATTTTAGAGATGCATCTGCAGGTTGCCCGTTACCCACCCAGCGCCTGTCACACCAGTGTGAGGCCATTTCTGAAGCCTACAGAGCATCAGCTTTAGAGCCTCCTGTCAACCTCAGGGTGCACTCGACCAGAGGTATTGCACTCGACCAGAGGTATTGCATCTTCGACTGCTTTGCATAATGGTATGACAATGCAGGATATTTGAAGTGCGACCACATGGTTAACACCCTGCTCATTTATTCACTTTTATCTACGTGATGTGACGGCTCGTTCCATGACACATTTTGTCCTTAGTGTTTTACAGAATTAATATTGTTGTTTCATGGAACTCCGTTTAACTCACATCTGTCTGCATGCATTACAGTGTGAGATGTTGTTATCAGTCACAAGTTGTAACTGTTATTTGGTTCTATGGTCATTAATCAGTTCATGACTATTGTTACATATCAGTTCATTTGATTATAATCAGTTAATTTGTTATTATTAATCTCTTCATACTGTTCAGCCATGAATCACTTGTTTCATGGCCCCCCTTCTCAACATCTTTCTTCCCCGTCGAAAGTTTCCGGGGCGTTCAAGCATTCAGAACGCATAGTTACACAACATGCGTCTGTGCATGGTACTTATAATTACACAATGCGTAATTACATACATGGGGAGTTGAGTGACAAGACGTTTTTTAGGCAAGCTTACGCTTAATACGGTGTTCGAATGGACCCAGTGATGCGAGGAGCACATCTGCTTCTCCCTTAACCCAATAAGTGACAGCATTATAGGGCGAAGCCTATACGAAATAGAACGTTGGTTAAGTATTGTAACCCCAGATTCTATGAGTATAGGCATAGCCCTTTAAGCATCGGGCCTCACTGGCTTCTAAGTGGCTGAAGAAAAAGCTATTTGGGAGCCGATTACCCGCTCTTAAAGTAATTTATACGGACCAGGTGGGGCCCACACAGCAAGTGGGAGTGGACTAAATTTTTCAGTGTGATGATTCCCACTAAGCGACAGCCTTAAAGGGCTACGCCTATACTCAGAATCTGGGGTTACAGTACGTAACCAACGTTTTCATGCTTGCAAATATGTCTGAAGTGATGTTTTCAAGTTTGCA
>NC_056510.1:33037866-33041246 GCF_014905685.2 Nematolebias whitei
AAATGTGTCTGAAGTGATGTTTTCAAGCTTGTCATTGTGACTTTATGGGATATTTTCAAGCTTGTGAATGTTTCTGAAGGGAAGTTTTCAAGCTTGCCACTATGTACAAAGTGATGTTTTCAATCTTCGAAATGTTTCTGAAGGGAAGTTTTCAAGCTTGCCACTATGTCCAAAGTAATGTTTTCAATCTTCGAAATATTTCTGAAGGGATGTTATCAAGCTTGACACTTCGTCCAAAGTGATGTTTTCATGTGTAGTGATGTAGGGACAGCTTTGCTGTAGCTTCACTACTAATTAATTATTTTTAAAGCTAGTACAAGCACACAGAATATTAATTATTTAAATACAACGGATTCTTTCTTTTTCGAGTTAAATTAATGCCATGTGACCGAGATAACTGTGAGGATTGTTTAATCAGTGACATGAGATGTCATTTTATCTTTGACCCATCAGAATAAATGCGGTCATTTATTTAATAGAATCAAAATTTAACATAAAGACATTTACACATTGATTTGCTAATCTGTTTCTGATTAATAAAAACTTGGCACGCTTTACTACCATGACTACAGAACATTACTGTAGGCTGATTCACCTCTGAGGGCATCTAGATTACTGGCAAATAAAATTTAAGGGAAGGAATGGAGAAGTTTAAAAGGAAGATGGATGAAGGAAGATGTATGTTTGTTGACCAGACTTAGCACGCTTCTTTCAACACCAGCTCAAACCCCCGGTCAACTTAGTGAATGACAACTCGTGACGTCTCTTTACCTTTGCAGTGGATGGATCAGCTCTGGCCTAGATGTCCCTATGCATTCTACCTTTACAGCGTCTCCGGTCAGGGTGGCTGGTCATTGTCAGAAGTCGTGTGGTTTACTTCATTCAACAGAACAAGCTTCCTTCGAAGTTGTAGGGTGTTACGCCCGAGTGAGTTCACAGCGAGGCGCTGTGACTCCGCTGGGATGGACGGACCCTCATCTCACGGTCAAATCCATCAGCTATTGATTAAATCTGAAAGTTCCTTAGGAACTCTCAGGAAGACTCCATAGTCCCAAGAAAGACTCAGGAAAAATGCAGGACGACTGCCAGAAGACTCAGAAGGCTGAAAGAAGACTGAATAGTCCCAGGAAGTGATGACTTTTTAAAGAGTACTCACTTCCGGTTAGTTGGTACTTACTGATTGGTTGAAACAACCAGCAGGGGAGGTGTTTCAGTGATGTCAGAGGGTCATTAAAAGTCAAGAGGGGATGCAGGAATGTTTAGGAACGGTTAGTACAGACAGAGAAATGTTTTGAAGAAGTGAGAAACTTTGCAGGTGCTAGCTTCTTATTTACTATCTGCTAGGTTTAAAAACAAGACAGTTCGTTCTAATAACTTGCCTTCTGACTGTCTCTGACTTTCGACCGACATCACTACTCCTCATTCAGACAGAAAATCAAAATGCATAATTATTTTGTAAATAGACATTTAACTTGATTTCTAATTTTAATGAGGTTTAAAAATCATTAATACTGTTTCACAGTTGATTTAAAATGAGTGGTTCACTTCAACTTTAGAAATGGTATGAACTAAACACACTTTGATTATCAAGATATTCTAAAATAGTAATGATAATGTAAAAATGAAGAGTGTTCTTTCAATTGATTAATTCAGGATACAATTAAATAGTCTCTTGATGAGATAATTTGTATTTTTGGATTCAAATCAATGAAATAACAGTTCCTGTTCCTTGAAGGTCTTCAGAGACAGATTGTTGTTGGAGGCCTAGTTCACTACACAAGCTTCGAAATGTTGCAAAAAGGATGTTTTCAAGCTTGCCACTATGTCCAAAGTGAGGTTTTCAAGCTTTAAAATGTTTCTGAAGGAATGTTTAAAGGTCGCCAATGTGACTTTATAGGATTGTTTCAAGCTAGCCAATTGTGTGTGAAGTTATGTTTTCAGGCTTGTAAATGAGTCTGAAGGGATGTTTTCAAGTTCTCCAATGTGACTGAAAGTATGTTTTCAAGCATGCCACTATTGTCCAAAGTGATGTTTTCAAGCTTCGAATTGCGTCTGAATGGATGTTTTCATGCTTGCCACTATGTCCAAAGGGATGGTTTCAAGCATGCCAATTTTTATGAAGGGATTATTTCAAGTTTGCCCATTTGTCTGAATGGATGTTTTAATGCTTGCCACTATGTCCAAAGGGATGTTTTCAAGTTTTGAAATGTTTCTCAAGAGTTTTTTTCTAGTTTGCCACTTTGCCTGAAGTGATGTTTTCAAGTTTCAAAATGTTTATGAAGGGACGTTTTCAAGCTGTCAATGGAACTTTATATGTTTTCAAGCTTGTTAAAATGTCTGAATGGATGTTTTCAAGCTTGCCACTATCTCCAAAGGGATGTTTTAAGTTTGCAAATGGGTGTGTTGGGATGCTTGAAAATGTGTGTTATGGGATGTTTCCAAACTTGCCAATGTGTCTGAAGCAAATTTTTCAAGCTTTACAATATGTCTGTAGGAATGGTTTCAAGCATGCCAATTTGTCTGAAGGGATGTTTTCAAGCTTGCAAATTTTTATGAAGGGATTATTTCAAGTTTGCCAATTTGTCTGAATGGATGTTTTAATGCTTGCCACTATGTCCAAAGGGATGTTTTCAAGCTTGCAAATGTTTTTAAAGGGATGTTTTCAATTTTGCCAACATGACTGAAAGTATGTTTACAAACTTGATGCTATGTCCAAAGTGATATTTTCAAGTTTTGAAATGTTTCTCAAGAGTTGTATTCAAGTTTGCCAATTTGCCTGAAGTGATGTTTTCAAGCTTGACACTATTTCCAAAGGGATGTTTTCAAGCTTGCAAATGTGTCTGAAGGGATGTTTTCAAGCTTCGAAATGTTTTTGAAGTTGTATTGAGATAGGTTGGTTAGCTTCGTTAGCTTCGGAGCTCCACTACATGTTATAATATCTGGACTAGTTCAAATACCTGATATTATACTTAATTTAAACGGGTTCTCTCTTTTTCGAGCTACTTGACAGATATGTGACAGAGATCAGTGACGTGAGACGTTAATTTTCTTTGACCCATCAAAATGAATGCGGTCATTTATTAACAGAATCAAAGTTTAACATCAAACATTAATTTGGCAACATTGATTTCAACAACAGCTTAATTAATTAGCTTTACAATCAGAAACCATACGGCCATGGTATCTGGGTTAAGCTTTACAACAGACATTTCTGAAAATATCTGGATTAATTACTGGCAGATAGAAGAGTTTTAAAGATGGGAAATGAAGGAGTTTAAATGGAGAGAGATGGGTGAAGATGTATGTGTCTGTATAAGATATAGGTCTGTAGACCAGAACGACCACACGCTCCCTTGGATGCAGCTTAACCCACGGTACAC
>NC_056510.1:33041346-33048736 GCF_014905685.2 Nematolebias whitei
AAACTGTGATAAAAGGCCGGAAATGACACACGCCCACCGAGCATTTCTGGGAGGCGCACACCGAGTCGGTTCGTTCTTTAATGCTCCAAAATATATGCATATATTTTAATAATGTAATTGTTTGTCTCTGAATATCTGTGACCCATGTTTTGTCAAATAAATCTTTTATACCAAGGGCGACATCTCAGCTGTTTTGAACACGACGTGGTAGCCAGCCACGACAGAATGCTGACCCGACGTGCAGCGAGGTGCAGCCTAGACTGAATTGGATCGAGGTGGCTTGCAGTGCACACGCAGAGAGGAACTGGGCCCATTAATTTCAGGTAAGCTGGTTAACTGTTTGGACCTTAAGTTCCGGAGTACTGGCTATTCGGCCGTAAACCAAATTAAAACTAAATTCAAATTCCTCTGTTGGTGTGCATGCAGCCATCTCCGGAAATAAAGATGGTTTTATTTAAGCTAACTTCCGGTGATTCGTGTTAATTCTGACAAGGTGGGTTACGATATTCAGACAGTTTAAGCGCCGAACACTTTCTTTGACGTTTAGGTAGTTTTAGTTATTTTCACAAGTTTTACTTGTGCCGGAGGAAGGCGAGGCCTGCCGGGAGTTCACGTCGGACGTGAACGACACATTTCCCTTTTTCTCAGCGGAAGTGGCGAACAAAACCTTAATCTGACGAGATTAAAGTGTAATCAAGTCGGGGACTTGATGAGCTGTGGCGCGGGGGCTCCACTACATCTGTCGACTGGATGTTAAATTGCACTCAATTAATAGTTTAGTAATAAGGGAAATGTGGAAAAAGTCTGGGACTTAGTTAGTTTTACCAAATTAGTTAGCTTTACGTTGTAATAACTTTTGTTTGCGCCGTGTTTTGTGTCGTGTGTAGGCTTCAAGGCCGGGAGACGTTGAGGGAGACGTAACAATGGAGAGAAGAAAAAAAAAGAGGGGGCAGTGAGCATGTCTGAGTCTGTGTGTGGGGGAGAAGCGAAATATTACTTTAGTTTTTTTTCCCTTTTTTCTCTGTGTGTGGGTCAGTGTGTGAGTGGAGCTTCAATATCCTGACTGCAAGGGGGCGCTGTTGTATAAGACAAGGACAAGTCTGGACTCTGGGTTGTTACATACCACAGACTTATATTTGTTTTATTACAACTGCGGCCAGAAGTGCATGAAAATAATATATTTGAATGCCTGAGTGTGTGAATGTTATCAGGTGTGGAACTCATAAATGTGGAACATGTGAAGCCTGTGGAAAATCTACAGGATCAATATCAGTGACAAAATGCACAATTTATGGGAAGTATCAAAACGAAAAAGAGGCAATTAGCTAAAGACTAGCAGACCAGTAGCTAAAACAAGCAGAAATAAACTTAAAATACCAATAGTAAGTGGGTAGGGCTTGGTGTTCCTGGACTAGGCTGTAAAAGTTGGATTAATTTAAAATAAAGGTGGAATTAGCTAATATTGGCATGAAACAGCTAAATGGTATCTGTGATGTTAGCAGGAATATCTGAATCTTCCAAACATTAGCTGACAAGAGCTTGATGTTCAGAAATTACCAGAAATACATCAGTAGAAGTAAAAAACGTTGGAGTAAGCTGAATACAGCTTAAAAGAGGGAGGAGGTGCTTGGAGGTGGTACATCAACAGGGGTGATCGTGGCAGGAGGGGATCAGAATGCCATTTTCAGTCACTGAACGTTGGGAGAGGAACTTCATACATTGTTTAAACTAGGGGAAAGGTAATGCATCGTTTAAAACAAAACCAGTAGGAGAGAGGCGGCGGAATTAGATAATACGAGCACACAGTTGATTACACCACAGCTGTCCGTTGCCAGACATAAACGGGGATAAGCTGTACAATCAGAGTTGACGGTGAGGAAGGAGCAGTGACCTAGAGAACAGTTGATCTGCAGCAATGGTTTGAATCTCAAGGCCAGAGGGGACATCACGTGTACGAGCTGTAATTAACCAGGAGATGGAGTCAGAGTGAGTCAGCTGGAGGTAAGGTTGGAACATCTCACTGTGTGGGAAGAGGTAGATGTCAGACAGCCAAAACAGATGGACAGCCACTCACTGAGCGGGCGAGGGACAGAGGTGAATTGATAACAAACGTATTGAACATACAGGCGAAGGTGAAGAGCTGCTGACAGAGAGCTGGTGACATGATGCAGAGAAGGAAGGTAGATGGTTGAGGTGTCAAAGAGACCAAGTGGAAGAGCAGCAAGGCTCACAGCAGTCGTGATGGGTTCAAACTGGTTTATCAGGGTGTGGATAGAAAGAGAAATGGAGGAGGGGTGGTCTTGGAGGAAGTGAGGCGTAGGTCTGACGAAGGCCTACAATAAAACAAATAAACATCATAAACAGGTCAAATTAAGTTTAAACATTTCTGGATGACACATTGTAAACAAATTAGCCAAAATTACTTCTTGGAATTGACAATAATATCAGGTTTTAAATTCAACTAAAAAAAGAAACGACAGAATAAAAAAATAAGTAATAAACAAAATCCTTGACACTCGGAAAACAAAGAAAAATTTTATTCTGGTCAAAGAAACTCTTAACTAAACTCAAATTGAAATGCTTAGGTCAAATAAATCAGGAAACTAAACTCGAGTTGAAATACTTGGATTAAATTAATCAGTCTTAACTAAACTCGAGTTGAAATACTTGGATTAAATTAATCAGTCTTAACTAAACTCAAATTGAAATACTTGGATTAAATTACTCAGTCTTAACTAAACTCAAATTGAAATACTTGGGTTAAATTAATCAGTCCACATGAGTTTATCACATATTGAAAATGTTTAGCGTTTAGGAGCTGTTTCCTTCTAAGAGCTGCCGGAACTAGGTTAATTATGGGACAACAACAATTCTAGTGGGTAAATGACATGACTTTAACTTTATGACTTGAGATTTCACACAGGTCCTAGGAGTGCAAAAGGACAACAGAGATGTGTACATGGTGAGTTTAAGAAGTTGTACTTTGTGAACAAAGGTGCATGTAGACGTTCTTGTGCAGTGACAATGGACTCTGTGATGTCTTGAAGGGTATACATAGTCTTAATTGATTTGAATTACAAGTATTTTGTTTGAGATATAGTGAAACAGCATAGTATGAGATGAAATGATTTGCAGATTTGTTATCTAACAAGAAGTGATTACATATTATCATGCTGCCTAAACCTTTACAAGGTCTAAAAGGATAATGTGGACCTGAGAGTGGACTTCACTGTCAGGTGGTGAGTCAAAACACATTCTACGAGATGGAAGACATTGTTTTGAAGGGAATATCTTATGCAGTAGGGGTAAAGACTTAGATTGTGCAGGGTTTAATGGAAGTTTTCACTCTTATGTAATTGAGCGTTTAACACATCTGTTGTACAATCCAGGACACCGGAATGACTCCGTTGAAGGTAAGCGCTGCAGTTCCAGAGTAGAACTTGCTAACAGATGATTAATGTGGATAACAGATGAATGTTGAATCAGATTTTAATAATTGGATTGTTTATTTTTCCTTCTCAGCGGCCTGAGAGGACACACCTGTAGATTGGGAAGATGAGTCTGGGTAAGCCCACGAAACACAGAAGTTAGCATTTAAATGCATACCGCATCCATCTGAGTTTTGATCGGGACTCTCTAGTGCTGGGTGCTGGATCAGATATCAGAGGTGTTCAGGTGGGCGCTGAAGCTGGGTCTGTGAAACTGACCAATGAGACGGTTCAAAGACGTTGTCAGTCAAGCACAACTGACACAACAACAAAGAACTTGTCAGCCAAGTAACGTGACTTTTCAAAGATCTAACAGTCCAACAGCGAACTGAATTAACTGTCCAGAGGGGGTCCTGGAGTTTGTCCACAGCGAGAATATCCAGTCAAGTCTTGCTGTATGCTGAGATATGAACTGCTGCACAAAGCTGAACTGGTCTCCTGACCGAGGGAGACAAACTGAAGACTGAAAGGCTGAAAGGAGAGGTGGTGGTCAATCTGTCCTAGGTCACTAACATCAACTGCAGCCTGACGGAGGTGTCAACCCCACATTTGGTCTGTGATGGTCATCTAAGCGCCTTGGTGTCGTGATCAAAACTGCAGTTGGCTTTGATAATAATCACTCACATAGACTCATTTTAAGACAGGTGACACAACATGACACAGAAGTACTGATGTGGGAGTGCTAGATGATTCGCCCTTCTCCAACTGCTCTGAGATGAAAATTGTTTTATTACCTCTAATGCTCCACACCCCTGAGCAAAATATTGATTTTTAACTTTCCATTTATATAGGTCAGGAAGTGTCATTCAAGAGAAACCTGTACCTGAGACCTGATTTGGATGAAGTTCACTAATGTTTTCTAAAATAATACTAAATGGTTGTCTTTGCCTTGAATGAGCTCATTTGGTGGGTCTGGTTTGATACAAGGGATGAAATTTATTTAATGGTTAACTCTTTGCTAAATTATGGGAGAGCTTGGGTTGTATTTGGCTATTTGTTTGCAAAACCTGGGTTGAATAACAGTAGTGGAAAGATTAAAACTACACCATATTTTATTGTTCTGAAACTAATACTCAAACTGGGTGTTAGTGGATTACGAAAGGGAATACTTCAGATTTGAAACAGAAAACTGTTTCAAAAAGGGGGTAGGTGAAGGCTGCTCTTAGCAGGGAACAGTTCATACAATGATTAGATCATTACAAAATATACAAAAACAACTTCTTAGGGTTTTATATTAAAAAAAAAGCCAGTAGTAAGTCTGAAGCATTTAAAGGATCATTTAGGATAATCACATTGACATTTGAAAAGTGGAATAAATCAGAAGCCTACAAAAAGACATTGCACTTGTATATTGTATATATCGTTTTAACAACAGTATTTTTTCCTTTCTTTGTTGTAATGTGTACAGATTCCAGAAAAGGGGGACGCCCCTAGCCTGAAGTGGATTTGAGCAAAGGTTAAGGGGAAATGGGGTGGTTCGATAATTTTAAACACAACTGACTTGACTGGACTGGACTGGACTTATAGTTTAATTGGGCTAATAAAAGGTTTCATGAACAAAGTATTTTAACCACATTTTTCTCGTTCTCTCTCTCTCTTTTATTTTTCTTCTTTCTCTCTTTTTCTTCCTTGCTCCTTCTTCCCCTCTCTAGCACAGACAGGTACCTGGATGGAAGATTAAATTTTTTTTTCTCACAGTGTTGTATGTCAGTTGTTTAAACTTTTAAGGTTATATTGTATTTTGATTGAGGCTGTTGGCGCAAGCGATTTAATGAAGTTACTTCCACAGGCTCCAGAAGGAGGGAGGCCGGCGTGGGGGGTTGCTTATTGCAGGGTGTTGTTGTGCATGTTTTAACTTTACTAATTGTAGGTAGACCTGTTGACTGCAAAGGCTTTGAAGGATGAAAGACGAGACGAGAGAACACAGGTATCCCTGGAGAAGTCCAGTATGTACCTCATTTCAGTTTCAAGTGTATAGATGAATGTAAGAATAGCATTTTATTTCAGTTTTTCAAGTTCTGTTTTATTATAACATTACAATGTAAGAGTTCACACTAGCAGTAGCAATAATGACCATCAGGGTGTCCCATAATTAAGAAACAGGTTTTATTCACTAGGAAGTAATCACAGTCATTTTTCCAGGCCCACAAATGGGTCATGGATCCCACAGATAATATAAGCAAAAGGCCATGCAGGGTGTTTAACAATTTGCAAGCTTTGGTGTCCAGCTTTTCTCATCAGGAGGGAGAATCTCTGACCGAGGAGATTGACTACGAACCATCACACCGGACTGGGTCCTGCTGAAAAGAGGGACAGGACGCCACCAGGTGGTAGAGAGAACATCACACGCCATCAGTCTCCAGAATGAGAGTGACACCTGTTACGACCACAACCAGGGCACCCCTGGAGAGGAGCGGAATCGATCGCTGGACCTGATTGAGGCTGATCTGCTGGAACATCAGCTCCCCACTACACCTGGAGGAGGTGACAGGACCTTCGTGGGAGCTCATTCTTTGCCCCTTTGTTCTGGTTGGAAAAAGGCAGTAGCAAACATTGGAGAAGAAGTCTCCGCTCTGCCTAAGTCGGTCAGGTGGATCGAGTAAGGAAGAAGATTACCAGCCCTGACCGTGAAGAACAGAAGACGCGTAAAACTGATTTTAGTTTTGTCCCAATACACACACGTCATTTAGAATGTTTAATCAGACTGATAAGGTTCTGAGGACTTTACATGAAGATATCTCCGCGGGCCGAATCCCGCCGAGCACCAAAGGACCCTTGTGGACGAACAAGGCCTCCCACCGCAAGCTCAAGAACTGAAGACCTGCTAGATAGTACTGTTTAAATTGCGGGTGTTGGCTTTTCCTGTTTAATATGAGTGTCTAGTCTTTCATTTCAGTCATTCTGGAAAATAACCAGAGAAGGGTCATGGATTCAATTGGAAGCTCTTAACTATTCAAAATTTTACTCCATTCAATTGGGCATGTCATCATTCTAAAATCCCACGAGGTATTATAAAGGTGGTTTAAAAAGAGGTCAAGTTTGGTATTAGGGTGGAGTTTTACTTATTTTAGTGTGGGACATTTATCTCTTACTAGGAGTGTTGTAGTTTTTTCATATTTTATAAAGGTTTATGCACTTGGTATTTTTTGCAGGTTTTGAAGGGTTTGAACCAGGGGTCTGGTCCAGGACCCCTGGAGGGTTGCAGTAAGTTTCGGTCATTTCCATATGGACAAATCCAAAAAGGGGTGATCTCCCATGAAATGGGGAGATCAAAAGAGGGAATGTTGGATTTCATATTTTTATACCTTTTTATATTTCCTATCAAGCATTCAAATGTCATGTTATACAAAGTGTGTGTGTATCTTTCTTCCAAGGTTGCACTATATTTATAGAAAATGTTTGCTAATTCTAACTAGTTGACCTTTAAATATAATCTCATATTAGCTAAGGATAATTTTACAAGTTCACATTTGATATATTACAAGCAATCAAATCATGCCAGATAGCAGACTGATTAACATAAATAAAGCTAGAACACATTTCTTTAATTTAGACAATATAGTTTGACTAAATAAGATCCCTCAGGATCTCTCTCTTAATAATAACCATTAACATTTAATGATTGTTGAATACAGGGTCGGTTTAGCTGAGAGGACACAGGGTTAATTGTCACAGTAAGCTACAACAGCAAAAGTATAAAAAGGATCAAGTAAGAACACGCAAACATGAGTTAGATAACAATTAATAGTTATTAATTATTCCTAGAAATAAACAACTTTAACTCAAATCATTTGGTATCATTAAGGTATAATCACGTTAAACAAACAGCTAAAACGAACGATTTCAGTGAGGTAAAACTTCTTATCTGAAATGTAGATATTAACGTCCTTGAGGGGGCGGGC
>NC_056510.1:33048836-33050001 GCF_014905685.2 Nematolebias whitei
TAGTGGCAAGCTTAAAAACATCCATTCAGGCATATTGGCTAGCTTGAAAACATCCCTTCAGACATAATGGCTAATGTGAAAATATACCTTAACAAATATTGGGAAGCTAGAAAACTTCAGACATAGTGGCAAGCTTGAAAACATCCCTTCAGACACAAAGGCAGCTTAAAAAAATCCCTTCAGATCTAGAGGCAAGCTTGAAATGATCCTTTCAGACACATTGGCAGCATCCCTTCCGACACAATGACAGCTTGAAAACATCCCTTCAGACATATTGGCAAGCTTGAAAACATCCCTTCAGACATTGTGGCAAGCTTGAAACCATCCCTTAAGACACAAAAGCAAGCTTGGAAACATCCCTTCAGAAATATTGGCAAACTTGAAAACATCCCTTCAGACACGTTGGCAAGCTTGAAAACATCCATTTAGGTAAAATGGTAAGCTTAAAAACATCCTTTAAGACATAGTGGAAAGCTTGAAAACACCTCTTCAGAGCCATTTGCAAGCTTGAACACATCCCTTCAGACATATTGGCATCCTTTAAAACAGCCCTTCAGACAGTTACAAGCTTGAAAACATCAAAACAGACATAGTGGCAAGCTTGAAAACACCCCTTCAGACACATTGGCAAGCTTGAAAACATCCCTTCAAACACATTTGCAGCTTGAAAACATCCCATCAGACATAGTGGCAAGCTTGAAAACATCCCTTCAGACACCCTTTACATACTGGAAAACATCCCTTCAGATGCTTTGGCAAGTTTGAAAACATCCCTTCCGACATATTGGCAAGCTGGAAAACATCTATTCAGACACATTGGCAAGCTTGAATACATCCCTTCAGACATATTGGCAAACTTGAAATTATCCCTTCAAACATAGTGGCAAGCTTGAAAACAACCCTTCAGACAAATTGGCAGGTTTGAAAACAGCTTCAGACATAGTGGAATGCTTGAAAACACCTCTTCAGACTTCTTGGCAGCTTGAAAACATCAAAAGCAGACATAGTGGCAAGCTTGAAAACATCCTTTCAGACACATTGACTACATCCCTTCAGACTCATTGACAGGCTTGAAAACATACCTTCAGACACAATGGTAGCTTGAAAAAAATCCTTTCAGACATAGAGGCAAGCTTGAAACCATCCCTTCAGCCATAGTGGCAAG
>NC_056510.1:33050101-33051279 GCF_014905685.2 Nematolebias whitei
TCAATATGTCTGAAGGGATGTTTTCAAGCTTGCAAATTTGTCTGAAGGGTTGTTATCAAGCTTGCCACTGTGTCTGAAGGGATGGTTTCAAGCTTGCCACTATGTCTGAAAGGATGTTTTCAAGCTTACCAATGTGTCTGAAGAGATAATTTCAAGCTTTCCACTATTTCTGAAGGGATGTTTTCAAGCTTGCCACTGTGTCTGAAGGCATGTATTCAAGCTTGACATTATGTCTGAAGGGATGTTTTCAAATTAAAATTGTGTCTGAAAGGATGTTTTCAAGCCAGCCACTATGTCTGAAAATATGTCAAGCTTCCTATTATGTCTGACGAGATTATTTCAAGCTGCCAATGTGTCTGAAGGGATGTTTTCAAGTTTCCCAATATGTCTGAAGTGATGTATTCAAGCTTGCCAATGTGTCTGAATGGATGTTTTCCAGCTGGCCACTATGTCTGAAGGGATATTTTCAAACTTGCCAATGCATCTGAAGGGATGTTTTCAAGCTGCCAATGTGCCTGAATAAATGTTTTCCAGCTTGCCAATATGTCTGAAGGGATGTTTTCAAGCTTGCCACTATGTCTGTTTTGATGATTTCAAACTTGTCACTATGTCTGAAAGACATTTTTAAAGGATGCCAATATGTCTGAAGGGACGTTTTCAAGCCTGCAAATTTGTCTGAAGGGTTGTTATCAAGCTTGCCACTGTGTCTGAAGGGATGGTTTCAAGCTTGCCACTATGTCTGAAAGGATGTTTTCAAGCTTTCCTCTCTGTCTGAAGGGATAATTTCACGTTTGCTAATATGTCTGAAGTGATGTATTCAAGCTTGCCAATGTGTCTTAATGGATGTTTTCCAGCTTACCAATATGTCTGAAGGGATGTTTTCAAGCTGGCCACTATGTCTGAAGGGATGTTTTCTAACTTGCCAAAATGGTTGTTTTCAAGTTCGAAAAGGGTATCTGAATGGATGTTTTCAAGCTTGCCATTGTATCTGAAGGTATGTTTTCAAGCTTGCAAATGTGTCAGAAGGGATGTTTTCAAGCTTGCCACTATGTCTGAAGAGATGTTTTCTAGGTTGCCAATAGGTTGTAAAGGGATACTTTCACATTTGCCACTATGTCTGAAGGGATGTTCTCAAGCTAGCCAATATGCCTGAATGGATGTTTTTAAGCTTGCCACTA
>NC_056510.1:33051289-33052463 GCF_014905685.2 Nematolebias whitei
CTTGCCACTATGGCTGAAGGGATGGTTTCAAGCTTGCCTCTATGTCTAAAAGGATGTATTCAAGCTTTCCAATGTGTCTGAAGGGATCCTGCCAATTTGTCTGAAAGTATAATTTCAAGCTTGCCTCTAGGTCTGAAGGGATTTTTTTCAAGCTGCCATTGTGTCTGAAGGGATGTTTTCAAGCTTACCACGGTGTCTGATGGGATGGTTTCAGGCTTGCCACTATGTCTGAATGGATGTATTCAAGCTAACCAATGTGTCTGAAGGGATGCTTTTAAGCTTGCCACTATGTCCCAATGGATGTTGTCAAGCTTGCCACTATGTCTGAAGGGATGTTTTCAAGCTTGCCACTATGTCTGAAGGGATGTTTTCAAGCTACCATTGGGGCAAATCTACGGCTCCTGCAGGTTCCCCGGGGGCCTTTGAGGAAGCTGTAAGCACGGAAAGGCGCACCTAGGCTGGGTACGGTTCCTCCAGGTTCCCTGGGGGTCCTGGATGAATCTGTACCCAGGGCAGGAGCTCTGAGCCTGGGTACGGTTCCTGTAGGTTCCCCGGGGGTCCTGGATGAATCTGTACCCAGCGCACGAGCTCTGAGCCTGTGTACGGTTCCTCCATGTTCCCAGGGGGTCCTGGATGAATCTGTACCCAGGGCAGGAGCTTTGAGCCTGGGCACGGCTCCTCCAGATTCCCCGGGGGCCTCTGAGGAAGCTATACACACGGGAAGGCGCACTGAGGCCAGGTACAGTTTCTCCAGGTTCCCAGGGGGTCCTGGATGAATTTGTACCGGGGCAGGAGCTTCAAGCCTGGGTACGGTTCCTCCAGATTCCCCGGGAGGCTCTGAGGAAGCTGTACCCATGGGAAGGCGCACCGAGGCTGGGTACGACTTCTCCAGCTTCCCTGGGGTCCTCTGAGGAAGCTGTACCCGTGGGAAGTCGCACCGAGGGTGGGTATGGTTCTTTAAGGTTCCCATGGGGTCCTGGTTGAATCTGTACCCAGGGCAGGAGCTCTGAGCCTGTGTATGATTGCTCCAGGCTCCCTGGGGTCCTGGATGAACCTGTACTGTCGTGGCTGGCTACCACATCGTGTTCAAAACAGCTGAGACGTCGCCCTCGGTATAAAAGATTTATTTGACAAAACATGGGTTACAGATATTCAGAGACAAACAATTACATTA
>NC_056510.1:33052473-33057171 GCF_014905685.2 Nematolebias whitei
AGCTAATATGAGATTATATTTAAAGGTCAACTAGTTAGAATTAGCAATTGGTTATTTTCCAGAATGACTGAAATGAAAGACTAGACACTCATATTAAACAGGAAAAGCCAACACCCGCAATTTAAACTGTACTATCTAGCAGGTCTTCAGTTCTTGAGCTTGCGGTGGGAGGCCTTGTTCGTCCACAAGGGTCCTTTGGTGCTCGGCGGGATTCGGCCCGGGTTGTTGAAAGTTTTGTAGGTTAGAAGTAAGATTTTGAATTCTATTCTGGATTTGACAGGGAGCCAATGGAGAGAAACTAAAACTGGAGAAATATGATCTCTCCTACTAACTCCGGTTAAGACTCTGGCAGCAGCATTTTGGATCAACTGAAGACGTTTTAAAGACATATTTGGACATCCGGATAATAAACCATTGCAATAGTCCAGTCTAGACGTGACAAATGCATGGACCAGTTTTTCTGTATCATTTTTAGATAAGATGTTTCTAATTTTAGCAATATTACGCAGATGGAAGAAGGCACTTCTAGTAACGTTTTTAATGTGGGGGATAAAAGACATGTCCTGGTCAAAAATAACACAGAATTCTGACTTAAATCCCAGAAGTTTGACTTTTTTCCCCTCAAAATTAAGGAAGAAAAAATGTATTGCACCCTGGCCCTAATCCTCTTCTGTAATTTTTTATTTTAATCTCAGAATTCTAACTTTAATCTCAGAAATTTGACATTTTTCTCAGAATTCTGACTTAAATTTCAGAAGTCTGACTTTTTCTTTGAGAAGAATTTTTTCTCCCTTGGTTTTGAGAAATCAAGGGAGAAAAAATGTATTGTACCGTGGCGCTAATCCTCTTCCGTAAATATTGACTTTAATCTAAGAATTCTGACATTAATCTCAGAATTCTGACTTTAATCTAAGAATTCTAACTTTTTTCTCAGAATTCTGCCTAATATCAGAATTCTGACTTTTTTTTTTTTCAAAATTAATAGAGAAAAAAGGTATTACACTGTGGCTCTAATCCTTTTCCATAAATTTTAACTTCAATCTAAGAATTCTGACCTTTTCTTAGAATTCTTACTTTAATCTCAGAATTCTGACTTTTTTCTCAGAATTCTAAGAAAAAAGTCAGAATTCTGACTTTAATCTCAGAATTATATTTTTTCCTGACATCTGACTTTACTCTCAGAATTCTTACTTCTTTCACAGATTTCTGGCATTAATCTGAGAATTCGTACTTTTTTCACATAATTCTGACTAATATCAGAATTCTGACATTTCTTTCCTCAAAATTCTGACTTTATTCTGACATTTTTTGTCAGAATTAGGTGTGTGTGTGTGTGTGTATGGGGGGGGGCACTTTGGCCCTAATCCTGTTCAATATTTAGTTGATCACAGTCTGAAATTCTTATTTTAATCTCAGAATTGTGACTTAAATCTCACAATTCTGACTTTTCTTTCTCCCTCAAAATTAAGGGAGAAGGGACGTCCACAATACAAGAAATTCTGGCACGGCTGTGACAAATTTATGACGGAGTGACTGCTAAAGTGTAGCTATGTACTTGCGCTCTTATGAGGACTCAAATTTACATGTACCATGTGGTCACACCAAACACATCCTTCCCTTGCGTGCATTTTATGCCCTGCCGTTTCGTGCCCGTGCCACGCCTACATGACAAATGCTTTTGGGGGTGCCTCTAAACAATTTATGGTTATCTATGGCAGTGGCGGACTTAGACATTTTGGGGCCCCAGGCAAACCTTTGTAAAGGGGCCCTCCCCCAAGTCAGCCTAAATGTACCATTAACAGTTAACAGTAACACAGTAACAGTAGCAGTTTACTGGTCTTCTGTGATGTGTAGTTAAAAACTGCATCTGGGAATTTTGTTTATACTGTATATTACTGTCAGAGGAAATAAACTCACTTTACTGCACTGTGTTTTTACAGCATTAAGTGATCATGAATTACCTTGATTATTCAGCTGGACTTCTATGAAAGTTGTCTTCTGTCTTATTACTGGTCTTTAATGTTACTGGTAATTACATTACTTGTTAATGTTACTTGTTAGTGGTCTTTAATGATGCATGACTTTGGCCTCTGCAAACTTTTGTATTAGTGCATCCATGTCCATTGTTTTCCTGACCTCATGTTCAATGGCAATGACAGCAAGGGAAGACAGTCTGTCCTGTATGGTGGACATGGTGGACCGCAGGAACGTTTTTAGCTGTTTAAGTGCTGAGAAACTTCTTTCACCTGACGCTACAATCACAGGAAGGGTGAGTAGCAGTCTTAGAGCTATGCTTAAATTTGGATACAAGTCAAGCACATTTTGTTTGTATATATAATCCAACATCTGAAATGGTGATGAGATTTGTGGGGGGAAAGATCTGACAGCCCCCATTACTTCCATTTTCAGGTCCTCTGCATCAACATCTCCCATAGCCTCCTCCAGTCTGTGGCAGCATTCACCCAGTTTCCCTTCCTGAACTGTGTTTCTTAATGACTCAGTGGAGTAAATGAATCCATATGTCATAGAAGCCCTGTAGATGTGAAAATCTCTCCCTTAACGTGACTATGGCTGTGTCAACTAAGTGGAGAAAAAAGTCTCTTTTGAAGCGCTCCTCTGTAGTTGAAAGTGTTTCCTCTCTCCCTTCATACTCAAACTGCCTCTTTGCCTTTTTCTGTCGCTCCTCAGGCCAGCCCATCTCTACCTCAAGACTCTCTGCAATCTCCTTAGCATCAGTTTTTGCAGCATTAAATCCATTGTCTCTGAAATCTTCAAGATATTTTGAAACAGACAATATCTCTCTTCTCACTGTTTCAATGGATACTCTGGGGTTCTGCAATATCTTACTGACTCTGTTTATGTGATACAACACATTATACCAAACAATGGTACTCACCAAGAAAGGCATTTTTGTCATGTCCTTGCAGAGGCTATCAGCACTTGACACACACTCTGCATCTTTTTTCTCCTGTGCATACTATTTCAAAGCAGTTGTAGCATTCACAATGTCTGCGAGCTGATAACGCACTGCTTTCACTGCCTCCACCTGACACTCCCATCTTGTTGTGGACAAAGCCTTGATAGATAATCCTTGCACATGCTGCTGGAGAATTGTCCACTGATGAACAGACCCACTGAACAAAGTGTACAGCCTTTGCAATAATCCAAAGAAGTTGAGGGATATCACAGAAGATTTGGCAGCATCACCAACCACTAAGTTTAGGGTGTAGCTTCCAAATGGCACACAAAGGGCTTTGTTGTTAACTTCGAGGACTCTCTTCTGAACACCCTGGTGTTTCCCTTGCATATTACTTCCATTATCATATGATTGTCCACGAAGGTCAGAGATGTCCAAGTGTAGTTTGTTGAGGTGTCCTAGAAAAAGGTCTAGAAGACCTTTCCCAGTAGTGTCCTCAGCCACAAGAAAACCTACAAAATGTTCATGGATTGTAACTCCCTTTGTGAGCTCACAGTTTACAATGCGCAACACTACTGAAAGCTGTTCAACATGGCTAACATCCGGTGTGCAGTCCATGATAACTGCATAGTATTTTGCCTTTTTTACTCGCTCTACAATGACATCAGTGATACCCTGTGTGTCATGGTTTGTGGTCAGGAGCGAACCCAGAGTGCAGAACAGGGACTCAACTCGGCAGAAATACAAAAATAGGATTTTAATGATAAATAAAAGTACAAAATAAACAAGCTGACGGGGCAGCAAAACTTACATGAACTTAGGAAGGAGGCACGGGGAACTCAAGAGACACGAGAGACACGGGGAACTCGAGGAACCAGGAAGACTCAGGGAAAGACCCAGGAGACCCAACGAAGAGTACCCAACGAAGAACGACCCGACGAAGAACAAGACAGAACGGACGACTTAAATATAGGGACAAGACGAGACGTGATAACAAACAGCTGGGACGAGACACAGGTGGCACTAATAGCACTAATGAGGGAGCACAAGGGAAACAGACACAAACCGGGCCACAGAAAAGTACCATCCTTACAGTACCCCCCCCAAGGACGCCTCCAGGCGTCCCCAAAAAACCTCCCTCCCGAAGGACTAGGGCGGGTGGAGGGCGGCACTGCAAGGGTGGAGGTCCCGAGGAAAACACGAGGACCAGAGAAAGACACGAGGGACCAGAGAAAGGACACAAGGACCAGAGAAAGGACACGAGGGACCAGAGAAAGGACACGAGGGACCAGAGAAAAGGACACGAGGGACCAGAGAAAAGGACATGAGGGATCACAAGGGATTTGGACGGTCAAGGGATCGTCCCAAAGAGTCATTGTTCCGGCGGCCGGCCGGGAGGCTGTCCATCAAACCGGGCCAGGTCAGGGGGGCGGCCGGGAGGCCGTCCAAAACACAGAACCAAAGGGAACACGGCTTGCGTTAAGGAGACCTGGGGAGCTGCAACATGCGACGAGGAGACCTGGGGAGCTGCAGCATGCGACGGAGAAGACGTGGAGAGCTGCAGCATGTGACGGGGAAGCCTGGAGAGCTGCAGCGGGCGGCGTGGAAGCCTGGAGAGCTGCAGCAGGCGGCGTGGAAGCCTGGAGAGCTGCAGCGGGCGGCGTGGAAGCCTGCAGGGCTGCAGCGGGTGGCGTGGAAGCCTGGAGGGCTGCAGCAGATGGCGTGGGAGCCTGAAGGGCTGCAGCAGACGGCGTGGGAGCCTGGAGGGCTGCAGCAGACGG
>NC_056510.1:33057181-33061403 GCF_014905685.2 Nematolebias whitei
GGCGTGGGAGCCTGGAGGGCTGCAGCAGACGGCGTGGGAGCCTGGAGAGCTGCAGCAGACGGTGAGGGAACCTTGCAGGCTGCAGCAGAAGATGAGGGAACCTTGAAGGCTGCAGCAGGAGACGAGGGAACCTTGAAGGCTGCAGCAGGAGATGAGGGAACCTTGAAGGCTGCAGCAGGAGACGAGGGAACCTTGAAGGCTGCAGCAGGAGACGAGGGAACCTTGAAGGATGCAGCAGGAGACGAGGGAAACTTGAAGGATGCAGCAGGAGACGAGGGAAACTTGAAGAATGCAGCAGGAGACGAGGGAAACTTGGAGGAGGCTGCTGCTGTCGGAGAGGCCTGGGGAGTTGCTGCTGCTATCGGAGAGGCCTGGGGAGTTGCTGCTGCTGTCGGAGAGGCCTGGAGAGTTGCTGCTTCTGTCGGAGAGGCCTGGGGAGTTGCTGCTGCTGTCTTAGAGGCCTGGGGAGTTGCTGCTGCTGTCGGAGAGGCCTGGGGAGTTGCTGCTTCTGTCGGAGAGGCCTGGGGAGTTGCTGCTGCTGTCGGAGAGGCCTGGGGAGTTGCTGCTGCTGTCGGAGAGGCCTGGGGCGTTGCTGCTGCTGTCGGAGAGGCCTGTGGAGTTGCTGCTGCTGTCGGAGTGGCCTGTGGAGTTGCTGCTGCTGTCGGAGAGGCCTGTGGAGTTGCTGCTGCTGTCGTGGAGGCCTGTGGAGTTGCTACTGCTGTCGTGGAGGCCTATGGCTCTGCAGCAGATGACGGAGAGGCCTGTGGCTCTGCAGCAGATGACGGAGAGGCCTGTGACTCTGCAGCAGATGACGGAGAGGCCTGTGGCTCTGTAGCAGACGATAGAGAGGCCTGTGGCTCTGCAGCAGGAGACATGGAGAGCGCTGACCCCTCTGGAGACATGGAGAGTGCCAACCCCTCTGGAGACATGGAGAGCGCCGACCCCTCTGGAGACTTGGAGAACGCCGACCCCTCTGGAGACTTGGAGAGCGCCGACCCCTCTGGAGACTTGGAGAGCGCTGACCACTCTGGAGACTTGGAGAGCGCTGACCCCTCTGGAGATTTGGAGAGCGCCGACCCCTCTGGAGACTTGGAGAGCGCCAACCCCTCTGGAGACTTGGAGAGCGCCGACCCCTCTGGAGAATTGGAGAGTGCCGACCCCTCTGGAGACTTGGAGAGCGCCGACCCCTCTGGAGACTTGGAGACGTGAGGAGCGTCTGTCGGGACCCCCTCGGAACAGGAGAGATGAGGAGCGTCTGCCGGGACCCCCTCAGAATAGGAGAGGTGAGGAGCGTCTGCCAGGACCCCCTCGGAATAGGAGAGGTGAGGAGCGTCTGCCGGGACCCCCTCGGAATAGGAGAGATGAGGAGCGTCTGCCGGGACCCCCTCGGAATAGGAGAGATGAGGACCCACCTCAGGGGCTGCGTGAAGCGTGGGGTCCACCTCAGGGGTGGCTGAAACAGGAGTCTTTAGAGTCTGTAACTCAGTTAATAAAAAATCATATTCGGGGAGCAAAGAAAGACCAGGGATAGAAAGTAAAAAATCCTCCATCTGGGACAAAACAAAATCAAAGGAGGACGGGTTTCTTATAGCTGAATTAAATAGTTCAAGAATGGTCTGATTAACAAGAAAAATATCTTGAGGGGAAAATGAATGAAAAAAGGGAATGTCTGTATGAGTGGGTGTAGTGACGGGTGCTGCCCCCACCGGAAACCTGGAAGGTGAGGCGGCGGGACACGCCCCCACGGAGTCACAATGTATACGCTCTGGAGGTACGGCCAGGCTGGGTCGAACAGCCGCGGCGCGGAGTGGCGGTGAGAGGCCGGATTCCGCCCCCACCAGGAACCTGGAAGGTGAGGCGACGGAACCCGCCCCTGTAACGTCAACCGGACCGGACTCACCGAACCGAACAGGAGTGGACCGGAGCTCCCGCGGGACGCTGGATCTCGCCCCCACCGGAAACCTGGGAGGTGAGGCGGCGGACCCCGCTCCTACAAAAACACCGGAACCAGCTCCAAAGTTCTGCTCGGCCGACGAGACCGGGCCGGTCGCCGCAGATTGCCTCCGGAACAGTCTTCTGCCACTACGGCGGCGGTGGGACGGTGGAAGGACAGGGACGGAGTGGAGCTCGTCCATCATGGCACGAGGAGGGAAAAAGAAAAAAGGTGAGTGTTGCCGAGAGAGAACCCTGCCCTGCTGGGTTCTGTTCTGTTCGCATCGTATTGTCATGGTTTGTGGTCAGGAGCAAACCCAGAGTGCAGAACAGGGACTCAACTCGGCAGAAATACAAAAATAGGATTTTAATGATAAATAAAAGTACAAAATAAACAAGCTGACGGGGCAGCAAAACTTACATGAACTTAGGAAGGAGGCACGGGGAACTCAGGAGACACGAGAGACACGGGGAACTCGAGGAACCAGGAAGACTCAGGGAAAGACCCAGGAGACCCAATGAAGAGTACCCAATGAAGAATGACCCGACGAAGAACAAGACAGAACGGACGACTTAAATATAGGGACAAGACGAGACGTGATAACAAACAGCTGGGACAAGACACAGGTGGCTAGTGCACTAATGCACTAATGAGGGAGCACAAGGGAAACAGACACAAACCGGGCCACAGAAAAGTACTATCCTTACACTGTGCTATAACCCCTATTAGCTCATTTTGGAGGGTCTTACTCAGGTATGTATCAGAGATTTCTTTCTCCTGTATTCTCCTCAGATGCTCCTTCATAAACGGGTCAAACTTGGCCAGCAATTGTACATGGCCCAAAAAATTGCCATTGCCGTGTTCATACAACTTTTCTCTGTGTCCTCTAAAAGCGATATTTCGTTCTGCAAGATGAGGCAGGATCCAGGCAGACAAGAACAGGACAGATTCAAACTCAGACAGATACCTGGCACAAGGAACAGAGGAGGACTATGTTGTCTGTGCAGAACAGAACAATGACCGGACGAGGAGTGGAGGAGAGAAAGGCTTTTTATAAGACAGAGGGAGAGTGAGTAATGAGAGCACCTGGGCAGGTGGTTGATGAGGGACAGGTGTGAATGATAAAGACTGAGGAGTGGAGAGGCAGACTGAGGAGTGAGTGGAAAATGACAACAGAATCAGATATACAGAAAATCACACACAGAGCAGAACAACAAAAGTATAAAGAGCAGACAGAGACAGAGCCTGTCATAACCCCCCTCTCAAGGGACGGCTCTTGACGTCCCCTAGAAGACAACACAGAATGGGTGGGAGGATGGAGGAAACAAGGATGGAGGGCACAAAAAGAAAATCTAAACAAAAACCGACAGGGTAGACCTGGGAGCAAAAAGACTTAAAACACAAGTATTTCTATGAACGGCCCTGGGCATCGTTCCTAGCGGGACCAGAGTTCGGGCGGATGGCCCGAGAACCGTCCAGAGCGGGACCAGAGTTCGGGCAGACGGCCCGGGAACCGTCCAGCACGGGACCAGAGTTCGGGCGGGTGGCCCAGGTACCGTCCAGAGCGGGACCAGAGTTTGGGGAAGGATGGAATGGGGCCAGAGATGGTGGTGCTGGCTGCTGCTGGGGCAGACGGGACGCTGGCTGCTGCTGGGGCAGACAGGACGTTGGCAGCTGTTGGGTCAGGATGGGGTTCAGAAACTGCTGGACCAGACCTGGGTTCAGCAACCGGGAGGTCGGACGAGGGTCCAGCAGCCGGGAGGTCGGACGAGGGTCCAGCAGCTGATGGGTCAGAGACGGGTTCTGCAGCCGAAGAGTCGAAGGCGGGTTCTGCAGCCGAAGAGTCGAAGGCAGGTTCTGCAGCCGAAGAGTCGAAGGCAAGTTGCGGGGTCAGAGCCGGGATCTGCAGCAGCAGGTGATGGAGCCGGGCCCACTGGAGGCTTGGGGGCCCCCTTGACGCTTGGGGCCCACTGGAGGCTTGGGGCCCACCGGAGGCTTGGGGCCCACCATTATAGAGATCCCAATAGATGGGGTGTCAGAACCAGTCCCCACAGAGACATCGGAAGGAGGTGGGGCTGCAGCTGGAGGAACGGGGTCAGAGCCGGGTTCTGCAGTTGCGAGGTCAGAGCTGGGTTCTGCAGGCGCGGTTTCTATGCTGGAGTTTGCAGACGGTGAGTCCGGCGATGGGTCTGCAGGCGGCGAGTCCGACAAGGGGTCTGCAGGCGGCGAGTCCGGCAGAGTTGGAGCGGGCGGCGAGACCAGGAGAGTCGGAGCGGGCGGCGAGACCAG
>NC_056510.1:33061503-33071131 GCF_014905685.2 Nematolebias whitei
CATATAATTAATTGGATGCGCATCCATTTAAACTATACGATACAACCGTGTTAAGGAGGAATCTGAAGTCGACCGTCTCTCTGCTCCATCTGGCTGACTGCTTCGAGGAGAAAACGCACTTTCCTTTGTCTAAAAACAGGGCGTTCCTTAACACAGCAAAACTAACTTTTCACCGCGCTCTAAGCCTGCTGTCATGGGATTGGCCAGTTTCAAACCAATCAGAAGTGTGAGACATCGTGTTACATTATGTAAACAGGAACAGACTTCAACAGAGAATTCAATCTGTGGGAGCCTCTTCAAAGTAAAACAGGAAGTGGGTCAATTTCAAAGTAAAACAAGAAGTGGGAGTCAGATTCAACAAGGAACACAATCTTTATTTCACAACAATTCCCCCTTTCGACCTCATCTAAAGAGGTCGACATCAAGCGGAAGAATATGCTTCTCTGCGCCGGCGTGGTTGCATCTCAAAATCAGAAAGTTCATAACCTCTGCGCATTAGGAGCTGACGAGCTATTTCAGGGTCACGCTTCTCTAAAGTGGAAGTGATAAGACGTACTGACAGGGATCTCAGGCAGGGAATACAACAACATCCACATGTGATTAAAATAGCTGCAAATACTGCAATTGACATCAACATGGACACAATCATCTGCTTCCAGGGGCCAAACACTTTGAAGAGCCATTCATCAAGAGGATTATCTACACCAGAGTGGGATTTCATCTCGTTTGAGAGGGTGCGCAGGCCTTCTAGGGCCCTAGTGACCTTACCGTCAGGCGCCGTGTTATTTGGTATGAAACTGCAACATAACTCACCAAACATACTACACACTCCTTGTCGCTCAGCTAAAATCATGTCTAGAGCCATTCGATTTTGTACAGCCATCAGAGAAGTTGGAGCTAGTTGCTCCGCTAAGCCCTCAACAGCGTCTCTGGTAAGGTTGGACAGACGCATGACATTGTAATGTATGTAATTTATTCGGTCAACATTTTTATTTGGTGTAATTGGGAAATATGCTGAAACAACAGGTAAATTTTCAAAACCTGTCGCAATCTGATCTGCTAATTTGTGCTCATCAGGAACTCCCTGAGGGATTCCTATGGCATCAATATATGTAGTAGAGCCCACAGTGGGGTCAAAATTATGCGTTGAACGTCTCTTCCTACTGGGAGAGGTGGAGGTGTCATTTAAAACTTCCAAACGAGGGCCAATCAAGGTTAACGATGCAGCTAAGCGTACTAATGCACACAATCCCACAGAATCCTGAGGGATATGTGTTAGTAAACGTCTACCACCACAATAATAATACAGATCAGCGCGAGTCACCTTACCCACACGGGTGTTGTCAGAGACATTTTGTTGCGTGATATTACACCATTCATCCTGAATTTGTCCTAAGGCAACTCTTTTATTTGCAGTTGAGGTGTAATTAAAACAGTAATAGTCAAATCGTTCTACCGGAGTAAACGAGCCTAATTTGGTTATATTAGAAATAATTGGGAATACCTGATCTAATGTAGTGCAATTCTTAGTATATTTTCTCATAGTCAGACTTAACATGCAATGAAATCCCCAGGCGTCCTCTGACTGTAATGGAGCTGGCTGGGTGTACAAATTTGGTCGAGCTGCAGCACAAGCTACACATTCAGACAAAGAAGCCTGTCTAGCAGCCTCAGCGAGCCAAGCTAACCAAATGTTAGAGTCAGTATAGCCAGTGGACATAGCAATCACATCCACAGGGGTTAAGCTGGTATAGTCAACACTATCAATTCGCATAGACATTAGGAGCGATGACTCCTGGGTCGGAGGAGGAGTAGGGTCTTGGACTGGCAACTCTGTAAGAGCAAGTTGTAACACCCGGAAAGGGTCATTGCCGGCGACATCCGCGGCTACAAGCACATAAATGGGTTCCGTCAACAAGGTGTAGATCATCTCGCGCTTTAGTCTGGTTACCTTATTCCAAGTACGAACATACTTAAAGGACAATAACAAGTATCTGTTATTTTTTGCCAAGGTGGCATGCGCCCTCCACCAATCTCTGTAATTAGTCTGATGTCCAGACATATCAGGTTTCCATGATCCCGAATACAACGTGACATAATTCCACTTGTGGCACCACGAACATCTGGATGGATTGCCACATGGACAAATATAAAAGGCTGCACTCGCAATACGGTAATCTGTACAATAAAACATGTCACAGATTGGCAGGCTTAGGGTAGTGGTGGTGTTTTTGGGATACTCTACTTTCAGCACCGGAAGGCCATACGCATCTTTCATGACTGTGTGTGGTGTCACACTCCTTCGCACCCTGCCTGTTGCTCCAGTCTGCTCACACTCTGGTAAACCGGGAATGATGCAGAAATATTCAAAAGAGAAAATGAGTGATAACACGATGGATGACAAAACACCTATCCCTATCACCACGTGCTTTGGTGGCCACCGCATTTTGATCTTGTAAACAGAAACTGTACTCAATAAATGAAGATGTCTCGCACAGCGACTTCCTCAGCAGACAGCCAGGCAAGCAGTTCCTTTAACACAAAATGAATACAAAATAACACTCTGTTAATATACTGCTTATAATTGATTATAGATATTTCTTTTTAACGTTACAAACTGAATATACTTATCACTTTCAAGCTGAGTAAATAAATGGATGCGCTCTAAATCAAAACTGCAATTAAAAGATAAGAGAAAAATGGTTAGTACACATGTCATACAATATTGTTACAATCACAAGTACTCAGGGCATACCCTGGGGTGCTCAGAGACCGTTCCTCCTATGTCTCTGAGTTTTCTTCGTGAAGTGTGAGACTCTAAGATGTCGTGTTTTTGTCGTTCTCTAGGTGTCTGTACTAAATGTGGCTATTCCAGCACCCGGTGACTCACTCAAACAAAGTCCTTCAGGGCCCGCACGTAACTACACCAGGCTGCTTTGGTCTACCTTGACATGAATGTCCAGTTTTACGACTTTAGATGGTTTCTGCCAGCTCTCTCGCTCTTCCTGGCTCTGAGGCCGGCGCACACTGGCTCCAGTGGTACCAAACGTCCCCCTTTCCTCTGAGGCGGACTGCGTGGGACGTTCTCTCTGTCACCTGATAGGGGCCCGTCCACCTGGGCTCCTGCCACTTCCTTTTAATGACCCTCAGCAAGACCCACTCCGCAGTGGGGAGACCAGGTTCCTCTGGTCTTTCTGTCAGGCTCTGTTTGTGGTGGACCTGCTGAGTAAAGTTAGACACTAATGCTTTTAACTCATCAAAGTATACCTTATGGTCCATCTTACGGTCCTCCTCACTGGTCAGTGAGCATACGGTTGGTCCAGGAAAGGGTCTACCTGTAGTTAACTCATAGGGAGAAAAGCCAGTTCCATTATTAACAGAAGTTCTCACGGTCATTAATGTGATAGGTAATGCGTCCACCCAGTTTAATTTAGTCTGTGCACAGATTTTGCCCAATTTTTGTTTTATGTTCTGGTTCATCCTTTCGACCTTCCCTTGAGACTGGGGATGGTACACGGTTCCAAAAGCATGTTTTAGGCCTAACATTTTTTCCACAGCCTGCAGATCTGTGTTTTTAAAATGTGTGCCATTGTCTGATCTGATTTTTCCTGGGAAACCGTGTCTGGGGATATAATGGTTAATCAGAAACTTCACCACTGTTTTGCTGTCTTCTCTTCTTGCAGGTATGGCTTCTGGCCACCCTGTAAATGCGTCAACACACATCAATACATATCTGAACCCTTTAACAGGTTCCAACATATCAGTGTAATCTAGAATCACCTCTTGTCCCGGTCGGTGCAGGAGAGGAAAAGAACCTCGTTCAGGTTTTACTGTAGGTCGAATGTTGTACTTTAAACAAACGTTACAGGTGTCAACATATGCTGTTACCATATCTTTTAGATGAGGGTGCCACCATTGTTGAAGATTCCTTAGCATTTGTCTGCATCCCACGTGTGCTAATCCATGTGCTTCCTGAAATACTGCCTGTTTTAAAGTCATAGGCAAGATCCACTTCTGATTCAGTCCTATCCATACTTTAAACTCCCCTTTTTTCTGACCTCCTCTGTTAAACCATAATGTCTTTTCCTCTGGGGAGGCTGTAGTCTGAGCCTCTGCTACATTTTTCTCATCCCAATGATTCATTTTCTGACATTCCTCTTCCACTGTCACCATCTGGACTCTTGGCAAATAGCCAGCAGCTATCTTGGCTGCTCTGTCAGCTTGCCTGTTTCCTTCCGCTGTGTCTGATTGTGTAACATCATGACCTTTGCACTTCACAACCGCCACTTTTGCTGGCCACATCAAACTGTCAGCTAAATCCTTAATGAGTTCCTCATGTTTAATTGGTTTGTTACCTGCTGTTCGAAAACCTGCTCTTTTCCACTGTGGTAACTGAACATGAACTGCACCATAAGCATACGCAGAGTCTGTGTACACTGTAACCTCTTTTCCTTTGCTCATTTTCAAAGCCTCAACGACTGCCTGAATTTCAGCTTTTTGAGCTGACTGATGACCTTCTAGCTGCTCTGAGCTCAGTACCTCGTACTCATCTCCATTCTGCTGTACCACAGCAAATCCTGATCTCAAAGACCCATCCTCAAGCCTGAAGCAGCAACCATCTGTGTAGAGTATATTTGAATGTGGTATGAGTTCAGTCTGTAAATCAGGTCTAATGCGTTCCTCCACGTACACTTTTTGCACACAATCATGTGCCTGTGTTGTTTGCATACCATCTGCCATGTTTATGCCTTCATGCAGGAACAATAAATTCGGTTCTGATAGGATGTTGCTCATGCGTCTTTGCTTTAAGGATGTCATTGTAAAGAGCTCAGAATTAACATACGCTACTATGTTGTGTGTCGTTAGGATGTGTAGTGGGTGTCCCATGACGATGTGTGCTGTTTTTGAAACAATCCTTGCCAGACCTGCCGCTGCCTGTGTACATGTTGGATGACGCTTCTCAGTACCATCCAACAGCACACTTGCATACATCAACACCTGTCTACCACCCCCCTTTTTCTGAAACAGAACACCATTAACAGTGTTTTCTGCTTCAGAAACATCAAGAAAAAACGGGGCGGAGTAGTCAGGCAGAGCCAAATCAGCTGCTCTGGACAAGAGTTGTTTCAGTTTAATAAACACATGTTCTGCATCCGTGTTCCACACAAGTGTTGCTTTCAGGTTTCTGTTACCTTGATCTTTTACCATCTGTCTGAGTGGAGTGGTGAGTTCACTATAATCAGGTATATAGTGTCTGCTGTACCCAGTTAAACCTAAAAAGGATAACATGTCTTGTACAGTGGTGGGTTTTGGATGATGTAGTATAGACGCCCTGTGTTCTGGTGAAAGTGTTGTACCCTTAGCAGAGCATTTGAGGTAAAACAATTTTCATCTCAGAGCAGTTGGAGCAGGTGAATCGTCTAGCACTCCCACATCAGTACGTCTGTGTCATGTTGTGTCACCTGTTTTAAAATGAGTCAATGTGAGTGATCATTATCAAAGCCAGCTGCAGTTTTTGATCACAACCCCCAAAGTGCCATCACAGACGACATCACAGACCAAATGTGGGGTTGACACCTCCGTCAGGCTGCAGTTGATGTTAGTGACCCTGGACAGAGTGACCACCAGTTCTTCTTTCAGCCTTTCAGTCCCCAGACTCGTCACCGTCTGTCTGGAGACCAGTTCAGCTTTGTGCAGCAGTTCATATCTCAGCATACAGCAAGACTTGACTGGATGTTCTCGCTGTGGACAAACTCCAGGACCCCCTCTGGACAGTTAGTTCAGTTCGCTCTTGGACTGTTAGATCTTTGAAAAGTCACGTTACTTGGCTGAAAAGTTCTTTGTTGCTGTGTCAGTTGTGTTCGACTGACAACTTATTTGAACCGTCCCATTGGTCAGTTTCACAGACCCAACGTCAGCGCCCACCTGAACACATTTGTATCCGATCCGGCCCCCGGCACTCGAGAGTCCTGATCAAAACTCAGATGGATGTTGTATGCAGTTAAATGCTACCTTCTATGTTTTGTGGGCCTAATTAGACTCATCTTCCCACTCCAAAGTTCTGTCATCTCCAGCTGCAGAGAAGAAAAAATAATTAAATCACGGTTTCATTTCTGGTGTTACAAGGGGTTTTGTTTTAACTGGGATGGGTGACTCCTCCCTCAGCTGCGAGGGGGTGTCAGTGACCTCCCCCACCTGTAACATTCCATCTTTTATGTGATATATAGGGTACATTCCTGTGGGGGGATGTGCTGACTGATTGCTGCTTGAGTTATAAGGAGGGGGAGCTGAACTACCCACTTCCTCACTCTTTGTTTTAGGCTGCTCTATAAGTTGCTGTTTTTTCAACAAATGGGACGCACCCTGTGCCACAAAGACCAATTTCAACCACTCTTTTCTTTCATATTTAACCTCCCTCATTAACTTTCTGTATTTACCTTTCTGCAGGGCGTTTGCCTCTCTTTTTTGCTTGTCAAACTTATCCTCATCTCTCGAGCATTCCTTAATCTTTTCCCACATTAAAGATATTACATCCTGTCCCTCTTGAGCATTGTTTTCTATTTTTTGTAATTTTTGCACGAGAGCTTTTTTTAGCTTTTTATTATATTCCAACATCGCTAGTGCTTGTCCCACAACTTCAGCTTGCTCCTTTACCGGTTTAAAACTTTCCTGCTCGCACTTTTGTAACATGACACGCTGCGCCTCTGTGTCCATTCTCTCAGGAAATTTTGACACACACCACACCTCTTTGTTTTATTGTCACTGGAAAATTCTGGAACTTTTTTAGACTCTGGAACTCTTTTTTTTCTACACATTCATACTGTGGTCTTATATTTGACAAAGACACAAACAACAAAATAAACAAACAAGATACTGACCACTTATTTCAACATTCACGCGAGTCACAGACGCCAGAAATATCACAATGGTCACCCTTGAAACTGTTGTTGTTGTTTGTTTTGTTTTTTAAACAAAATGTGTTGACTTCCCTTTTAATATCCTAGAAGACAGCAATAGTTGTGAACCCGTGACCTCTTATACCCACCACAGATCATAAGTTATTTTATTCAACAAATCTAATTATTAGTGCTGATTTTATTTTAATCTATTCGGTGCGTGCGTCGTATTTAATTAATTACTATTCCACCCAGTTCCGCACTTACTTAATGAACTTCCAATTTTTAAGTAAGTTTAAATTAACACAGTTTTCAGTTAGACACCAACCTAACAAGTTTACAGTTCAACTTAGTCTCAGAGTTACAGGGATGACGGCGAATAAATGATTTATCCTACAACCCCACCCCCTCTGGTCCAGAGACCCATCGGTCTCTGGTAGGCTCGACTACTGCATGATTTATCTGGGACTGGTTTTATTACTTTATCTTACTTTTATCTTATTCTTACAGTCGACGTAAACTTCTCTATTTAAAACTATTTATTTGGGAGTCACACACACTGAGCAAATTTGCCTATAGTAAGCCCAATTTACAGATTTTGTAATCAACTGGCTCTGCTTACCTTCTCTTTATGGCGCGCCGCAGATCAGTGTGATGGACTCGGTAACTGTTTTTCAAATCTCGGTGGGACCTCCATTTTGTTGTGTTTTTTCTCTTGTTTCTCCACCCGAGCTCTGCTGTTACCGTTCATCCTGCAGGAGTCAAGACACGCACTCAGAATACGACAAACGCACCTTCAAGTTTACGAATATTTAATAAGCAAAGAAAGTCACAAAGTCACAGATTCACAAGCATAAACAGTGGATTAGTTAAATGCAGTCATTATTTTAACATATAATTAATTGGATGCGCATCCATTTAAACTATACGATACAACCTTGTTAAGGAGGAATCTGAAGTCGACCGTCTCTCTGCTCCATCTGGCTGACTGCTTCGAGGAGAAAACGCACTTTCCTTTGTCTAAAAACAGGGCGTTCCTTCACACAGCAAAACTAACTTTTCACTGCGCTCTAAGCCTGCTGTCATGGGATTGGCCAGTTTCAAACCAATCAGAAGTGTGAGACATCGTGTTACATTATGTAAACAGGAACAGACTTCAACAGAGAATTCAATCTGTGGGAGCCTCTTCAAAGTAAAACAGGAAATGGGTCAATTTCAAAGTAAAACAAGAAGTGGGAGTCAGATTCAACAAGGAACACAATCTTTATTTCACAACAATATATATTTTTTTTAATGACCAGCTCTGCTGGTCTCACACGATCCTCTCCTCCGGAGACAGGATGGGCAGGCACATCTTCCGAGCTCTGAGCTCAGCTGGTGACTCGCAGAGGCCGTTCCAAGACCCCAGCCTCGCGTAATCATGAAGGCCTGACCCGCGCAGACAGGCGGACATAGACGGGTCTGCGACGAACAGTGGAAGCGATTTTAAAAAACATTTTACGTGTAAAAAAATATAGTAATTTTTAAATCGCTTCAGCAATTTTTTAAAACTTTTTTTGTATAAAAACAAAATATTATTTTATTAAAAATCACTTCCACCGTACGTCCCAGACTGTCCAGTCCGCCTGACTGCCGGGCGGGATCGGTATTCAGCCTTCATGATTACGCGTGGCCGGGGTCTCACAACGGCCTTCTGCAAGTCCCCATCTCCAGCTTCGCAGTGACCAGCGGAGCTCTGAGCACACAAGGCTGGTATCCGGAACCCGAGCCTCCGAGTCGGCACATCGAAGGATCTTCCGCGGTGACCAGCGGAACTCAGTGCCGGGGAGATGACGCCCTGCCTGGCCTGGAGCTCCGAGGCTCCGGGGGGAGGACCGGGGTACACCAGCAGAGCTCCATCCAGCTTGCTCTGAATTACTTCGTCGGCTACCAAGCACAAAAAACGCCAGCACGTCAGCATTAGACCAAGATGTTGTCAGTATTGTTTTTAAAATCTTTAAAATAAGTCTAGCCGCTGCTCCAGTCCGTGAAATTGCAAATGGCGGATCATTGTTTTGAAAAGTTTCTGAAGGATCCAGTGACTCCGCCCCCGACTCCGCCCCCGACTCCGCCCCCGACCAATCAGTGACCGACAGTGTTCTGACATCACGTTTTAGTACCTCTTCGTTTGGGTTAGAACCACAGAGCCAAGGGTACTGAAAATAGTAACAGGTGCTAAGTAACGGTACTAATGGAAAAGCCTCAGAACCGGGCCAAGTAGGGTCCAGTCAGCCCATACCAGTACTAATGGAAAAGGGGCATTAGTGTCTAAGACCAACAGACCACTTTGAATGAAAAATTGGGCCCCTGGGGGACATTTTTTTTCTACTGGATCCAGTCTCACCATCTTCAGAAATGTTGTTGTGGGGCCTCTGACAGACACGTAGACGTCAGCTCCGTTCCGATCTGAACCCGTTTAGGGTGTTAAACGAAAGGGGGTTCACTCTAGTTTCGTCTAAAATACAAGTAGCCATAAGACCTAGTGTGAAAGGTGCAGGGACACAAAACTTTCTGTGGTTGGTTGTGGCCTCAAGCTGATAACACTCTGTGAGTTTCATGACCCTAGGACTCCATTTAGTGGGTGAAGCATAAACTCCATTTTTTCTCAAATTACAAGTACCCATAACTCATAGTGTGAATGGATGAGGGACACCAAACTCACAGATCGTGGTCAGGGGGTGGTGCTGATCAGG
>NC_056510.1:33071141-33079798 GCF_014905685.2 Nematolebias whitei
GGGACACCAAACTCACAGATCGTGGTCAGGGGGTGGTGCTGATCAGGATCTGTGAGTTTGGTGTTAGAAGGTAGTTAACGAGCAGTGTGTTTTCTCAGAACCAATTACCCATAAATCCTTGGGAAAATGCAGGAGGGACACCAAACTCACAGATCTTGGTCAGGGGGTCGTGCTGATCAGGACCTGTGAGCTTGAGCTTTTTGGAAGGTTCCTAAGGGGGACAACAGGCCCTCCAAATTCAAAAGGTCAAAAGGTTAGCCCTTTATTAATACAAGTAATGGATTGCCCATAATTCCTAGAAAAAAGGAGCTAGGGACACAAAATGTTCAATTCTGTGTTGTCTCTCAGCTGATGACACCCTGAAAATTTGATGTAGCTGGCTTATTTCTGAAGGAAGTTATACACATTTTTATTCTTAGGCCTCTCGTGATGCTGCTCATAGAGGTTGGATGAGTACATTTTGGCTCACAGCTTCATGTAGGAAGGTCCTACAAAGATGAGCCAGATATCTTTGGAAAGATCTGATCACGGACAATTCAGAAAGTTTTGTCTCACCTCTGTGTGTGCTTCATACAACCCGCAAAATGCCTGAAAGTGGAAATACTTGTGGGGCCTTTAGCGCCCATTTCAGTGCACGTACGTGCACAAAATTTGCACACCCTTCACAGATACTTGCTTTACATGTACACAAAGTTTGAAGTGGGTGTCTTATTCCTGAAGGAAGTTATGATTTTTTTATACTTTGGCCTCGCTTTTATTTTTGAGGCCTTCCCTTAAGTGATAGGAAGAGTGCATTTTAGCTCACAGCTTTGCGAAGGAAGGTCCTAGAAAGAAACCAGTTACCATTGGAAAGATCTGATCACGGAGAATTCAGAAAAACCTGTCTGACCTCTGTGCGTGCTTCTTATGACCCGCAAAATGCCTGGAAGTAGAAGTATTTGTAGGGCCTCTAGCACCCATTTCCTTGCACGTACGTACATAAAACTTTGCGTACCCCTTCACAGATACTTGCTTTACACCTGCACAAACTTTGAAGTGGTTAGCTTATTCCTGAAGGAAATTATATATTTTTTTATTTTTGACCACTCTGACGGAAGGATGGACGGGTGCGTTTCTGCTTGTAGCTTGGCGTCAGAAGATTGGATCAGGGTGAGCCTGGTACAGTTGTAAGGATCTAGGTGATATGAATCCAACGTTCCCTCCCTCGTCTGTGTGCGTGCTTCCTACGCAACACGCAACGCAAAAGAGTGCGTTATTCACTAGCACGTAAGTTTAACATGGCTGAACCTGACTCTCATATGACAGGCTGCACTGGTGCGAGCGGCCCCCACCCTCCTGTTGTGACCTCCACTGTAACTAGATCAAAGGACTAGCTCGTTAAGGTCAGATCTCGGCTTCCGAGGCACGTAGAAAGATTAAACGAACAATGACGGATTTGTCTCGATCTCACAAACAACAAGTATCGAATTAGTGCATGTATGTGCACGTTCAGGGGATTAAAAGACCAATTATGACCTATAAGTCATCACAAGAATGGGTTAAAGACATGAAATTTGATGTGCTCAATCCTTGGCCCATGCCGGACAGGCTCTGTGATTTTGGTGCACAAACGACCCCACTTAGGGGGTCAATGAGTGCCCAATATGACCAGTGGAAAATTACCCACAAGTCCTCAATCTTTGGGTCTAAAGACCCCAGAATCGAAGTGGGGAACCTAGGGGGACTCTGAATAAGAATCTGGTGTCAGATTGGACCCATCAGTTTTAGAAAAAAATCGGTCTGAAAAGTCAGCCAAAAGATGGTCTAAGTGTCTAAGACCGACAGACCACTTTGAATGAAAAATTGGGCCTCTGGGGAACATTTTTCTACTGGGTCCAGACTCACCATCTTCAGACATGTTGTTTTAGGGCCTCTGACGGACGCGTACGCGTTGGTCCTGTTCTGTTCTGACCCCGTTTAGGGTGTTAAACGAAGGGGGGTTTACCTCAGTTTCATCCAAAACACAAGTACCCATAAAACCTAGCGTGAAAGGTCTAGGGACACAAAACTTTATGAGCTAGGTTGTGGCCTCAAGCTGATGACACTGTGAGTTTCGTGACCCTACGACTCCGTTTGGGGGGGGCCCAGACATCCATTTTTCCTCAAATTACAAGTACCCATAATTCATAGTGTGAATGGACGAGGGACACCAAACTCACAGATCATGGTCAGAGGGTCATGTTGATCAGGACCTGTGAGTTTGGTGCACAAAAGACTTTGCTTATGCCCCTTTTCCATTAGTACCTGTAGTACCTGTACAGTACAGCTCTACTCTACTCAGTATGGTACATGTTGTGTTTCCATTAGGCTTTCAGTACCGGTTCTAGTGGGTGGGGTCCAGAATCCAACATGCATTACCAGATGGTGGTGATAGTGCGCCATTAAGCTATTGTATTAGCCACCACTTAAGTGTTAGAAAAAGACCACCATAAAACAAAATGGAGGGTATCATGACTTTGTTCAACTTACTTCTCAGTCTGTGGCTTTTTGACCGTATTGGATGAACCTGATGCAGAAGCAGCTGCCCAGCCACCCCGGGTGGCTGTGACACAGGGAGTTGGGGAAGGAAGAGATTATGTCAGAAATGCTCTAATGGAGCATCTGTCACGCTCAGCGGCCCCCGCTGCCCCCCCATCTGCCCAAGCCTCTGCTCCTCATATCACAGCCCCTGTTTTAAGATCATTCACGTTTTTTCCTGCCTCAGTTTCTGTTTATTTCATCCTGTTTGGTCCTGCACTGCCTATCACCCATTTTCTGCTCCTGTCTCTCTCAGCAATCTGCACTCATCTGCTGCACCCTGTCTCTGCAATCACCACTCACCTGCCACACCTGTTCAGCTCACTACTTAAGCTCCACTCTCACTCTCCTCAGTGCCAGATTATTGAAAGCCTCACAGCCAGTAAATTATCCAGCATTCGCTTGTTCCTAGTTTCTTTGTTTTTGACCACAGCTTCCCTCTTGACTCCTTGCTTTGTCTTTGCCCCTGTCTGGATACCACGCTCTCGGCCTACATGGTACAACCTCGCTCTCCTCTTCGACCACGACTACGGATCATCCTTTTGCCTGTTCACACAGCTCCTGGCTCTCGACCCCTGCTACGTCCCTGGATTCTGTTTCCTGCCCAGCCCTCCAACGTTCTCTGTCTCAGCCCTGCTCCTGCCACAGAAGGTTAGTGACGTGCACACCACCTCTCTCAGCTCCCAGAACCTTTTTGCAGTCACTAACCTGTCTGTCTTCATAGATTGGACCAGAACTGAGGCTCGGATCCTCCCCAGACAAACGCCTTTAATAAATAAAACCTTTTATTTTAATGTCCTGAGTCAGGTCTTGTGCTGATCCATACAGACTCGTTACAGCATCTCATGATAAATCATTCATCCTCATTTGATTAACTGATAAAGTAATCCCTAATTGTACACATTTTTCTTTACCTGCATGCCTTAAACCCGTCTTTGTAAAATTTAATTGTCGCTGTTGATAATAAAAATGTATTACAATATCTTGACTTTTGTTATGAACAGATTTGCACTAGAAAAAGGGTCATGTTATTAAAATTGATAAACAAATCCCATTGTACTGTCATCATAGAAACTACTTTTAAGAGCAGCTGTATATTTAAAGAACATTATTGTTGAATTTCTCCTTGTCATATTTTTAGATAATTATTTGACCCCAAGTGGCAGACTGGGAATAACAGAGTCATAAGTTACAAAAGAATAAAAAAAAATTTTTTTGCGGGTCAAAATCCTCCAAGTGCAATGTTTCTTGTAGTCAGGTCCAGAGAGGACAGGTTCAAGGAGTCCCAGGGTTCCAGGTGATCCAAGCAGTGAAACGAGGTGAGTGTTGGTTGAGAGAGGAGCAGGTCGTCTGAGGTAGAAAAAACTGCAAGAGATCAAAAACAAGGTCTTCAAAGAGCTTCAAACAGATTTAGTGGCTGGTCACACACTTTACCATAAGCATGATAATGTTCTGGCGCTGGAAGCATGTCTGGCAGAGGTTCTTATACCCAGGCAGAGTAGTCCTCCAAACCAGGAACAGGTGGTGTTTGATTAGGATTGGCTGCAGATGATGAGTGAGAGAATGGCTGGTGGACCTAGAACTCCTACAGAACCCCCCCCCCGCCCACACAAGAATCGCCCCTTGGCGATTTCATTCTCTTTTCAGGGTGATCTCTATAAAAAGAATAAATTAAACCAGGATCCAATATGTGAGACCTAGGGATCCAGGAACATTCTTCCGGGCCATAACCTTCCCACTCCACTAAGTATTGGAGTCCCCTGCCTCTTCATTGTACATCCAGAAGACGCCTGACTGTGAATGCAGGTGAGTTGTTGATTAGGCGGGGGGGTGGGGGAGGCTTGGTGGGAGGGGTCAGAGGACTGTTGATTACAGGTTTTACATGAGATACATGGAATGTAGGGTGAATCCTCATCGATGGTGGGAGTTGTAGGCGGACGGCTGTTGGATTGATTATTTTAGTTATGGGGAATGGTCCGATGTACCTGGGGGCAAGTTTTCTTGGTGTGTCTTTGAGAGAGATGTCTTTTGTGGAGAGCCATACCTTTTCACCCACCTGGTAATTTGGAGCTGTCGACCGGCATCTATTAGCAAACCTCTTGTTTTGTGTTGCTATCCTGAGTAGCGCTTCTCTGGTCTGACGCCAAACTCGGCGGCATCTTCTGACATGGTGCTGAATAGATGGGACAGAAATGTCTGGGTCCTGAGAGGGAAAGAGTGGGGGTGAGTAACCCAATGAAGCCTCAAAAGGAGACAAACCTGTTGCTGAGGAGACTTGTGAATTATGGGCATACTCGATCCAGGATAGGTGTTGGCTCCAAGAAGATGGGTTACTATTAATCACGCACCGTAATACAGCTTGCAAGTCCTGGTTGCATCTCTCTGTTTGGCCATTAGACTAAGGATGATAGCTGGAAGACAAGCTAGAGGTGGCACCCAAGGCTTCACAAAATGCCTGCCATACTCGAGAGATGAACTGTGGTCCCCTGTCCGACACAATATCAAGCGGAATACCATGGAGACGGAAAACATGGTTTACCATCAACTGTGCCGTTTCAAATGCAGAGGGTAGCTTGTTCAGAGGAATGAAGTGAGCAGCCTTAGAGAATCTATCAACCACAGTGCAAATGACAGAGTTACCTTCTGACAGAGGAAGACCGGTGACGAAATCCAGGGCAATGTGGGACCACGGGCGACTGGGAGATGGTAGAGGCAGAAGAAGGCCTGCAGGAGGTTTGTTTTTATTCTTGTTGCGAGCACATGTTGGACAGGCAGAAACAAAATCCCTCACATCATTAGACATGTCGGGCCACCAAAAATGTTTCTTAGTGAGGTGTAGCATGAGTGTGATTTTCTTTATATTTTTAGATAATTATTTGACCCCAAGTGGCAGACTGGGAAGAACAGAGTCAGAAGTTACAAAATAATAAATGTTTTTATTTTTGCAGGTCAAAATCCTCCAGGTGCAATGTTTCTTGTAGTCCGGTCCAGAGAGGAGAGGTTCAAGGAGTCCCAGGGTTCCAAGTGATCCAAGCAGTGAAACGAGGTGAGTGTTGGTTGAGAGAGGAGCAGGTCATCTGAGGTGGAAAAAACTATCTCTGCAGGAGATCAAAAACAAGGTCTTCAGATACAAAGAGCTTCAAACAGATTTTGTGGCTGGTCACACACTTTACCATATGCATGATAATGTTCCGGCGATGGAGGCATGTCTGGCAGAGGTTCTTATACCCAGGCAGAGTAGTCCTCCAAACCAGGAACAGGTGTGGAGTGGTGGTTGATAAGGTTTGGCTGCAGCTGATGAGTGAGAGAATGGTTGGTGGACCTAGAACTCCTACACTCCTTAAATCTTAAGTTTTGCAGTTCATAAGAATAATCATAAAACAGATGTACTTGCTATATACTAATTAATATATATTTATATACCATTATATCTCTCTATATATATATTACTTTAATAATCCATCCATCCATCCATCCATTATTTTTACCCGCTTATTCCATTTTGGGTCACGGGGTTGCTGGTGCCCATGTCCAGCAATCACTGTGCGAGGGGCGGGGTACACCCTGGACGGGTCGCAAGTTCATCACAGGGCCACATAGAGACAAACAACCCACTTTCTCACTCACACCTAGGGACAATTTAGAGTTACCAATCAGCCTAACATGCAGGTTTTTGGTCTGTGGGAGGAAACCGGAGTACCCGGAAAACCCACGCATTCACGGAGAGAACATGCAAACTCCACCCAGAAAGGCCCCTGGACCGGGGTTTGAACCAAGGACCCACTCGCTGAGAGGCAGCAGCTCTACCAGTTGTGCCACCGTGCTGCCCTACTTTAATAATATATTGTACATATTTTACATCTAATTTGTATTACATTTTAATTTATATTACACATAAACTAATTAAAAATAGCATTTTTTTTGTCTCACTGTTCATCTTTACAATACAGGCTGTCATATTTTCACTGGAATGACGGAAGTACAAAATTTTTGCGTGATGACTTCATCCTGGAACAAAAAAGGACTAATTTAATAACAGTAGAACAGATTGTAGAAATCTTTTCTTAGGAATAGATCTCAAATTTGCCTAACCTTCACTATGAACGTGAAGAAAAATACTGTAATCTTTTAACATTTAAAATTATAATGCAGACACAGGATATAAGAAACACGTTTTTTATTTGAAAGTAATAAATGTAAAAAAAAAGGTAACTACTGAAATCTAAAAAAGTTAAATCTGGTCCTCTGGACATTCAAAAAAACAAAACAAAGCAAATCAACAAAAAAAATACAGAAACGTTTCGTCTCTCATCCGAGAGACTTCCTCAGTCTGAGGAGCTGTATTCAGCTCAGTCTCTTAAATAGCACCGTCTCAGGGTGGATCAACCAGTTTTGCTGCTGACAACCAAAACCAGCTGATCACATGCTCAAGAAGGACCATCAGCATAACAATGGATCATTAGCACACTGATGGCTGTGACTGATGGCAGATGACTTCAAAATAAAATGAAGTGCTTATTTAAATCTGTATTTTATGTCTTTAACAAGCATTTTATGTTATTTAGAAGTCAGTTTGAAGTGAAAACAAACAGAAGAAGCTGTAAAGATAATGGATGGATGTTGTAATGTGATTTTACATTAAAGGTCCAGTAGAGGGCGGCACATGTTCATTGTATAAATATAATAATAATAATAATAATAATGTCATCACAATGTCAGCACTGTATGTTTCCATACAATGGCGAAATTAGTCTCTGCATTTAACCCATCCACAACAAGGTGGTGCAGTGGGCAGCTATTGAAATATATTAGATAATGTAGTAGTTTATTCATTAACAAATATTAATTTTACTGTGTACACACACGTGTATATATATATATTTTTTTTCTAATTCATTGCTTGATCATTATGTACAGTAACAAAAAATGATCTTGTAAGGCTAATAACAAAGACCTTTTGTACAGTATGGCACTTTTCTACATTTTTTCAAAAAACAGTGTCTAATGATTAACCACCTGTATTTTCTTCAGTCTAGGCAAGAGATGCAGTAAATTGACAGCTAAAGACTAGGCTTTGATTTTGGCGCTGAAAGAAGGTGAGAAAGAGGACCGGGAACAGCGTGAGAGATACTTTCGTCTTCTTCGCGATGATACACGTGAGGCTAGGGAACAAGAAGCAGCTCAGCGAAGGGAGGAGGCTGCTCGGACCGATGCCTTCAATCAAGCCTTCCTTGGTGTGCTGGGAGATCTTGCGCGTGCCATGAGACCTGTGTGACAGTTTTGAATTGATAATCAGTAGGTAGTAGTACTTTTAGTAGTTTTTAGTTTAGTAATTTTGTTTCAGTAGTTACCCTGATGCATGCTCAATAATCCAGGTAGAAAAATCCAAAAAAGTTCAATCTGGTCCTCTGGACATTCAAAAAAAACAAAAAATAAAACAAAGCAAAAAAATATAGAAATGTTTCGTCTCTCATCCAAGAGACTTCCTCAGTCTGAGGTGCTGTTTTCAGCTCAGTCTCTTAAATAGCACCTTCTCAGAGTGGATCCACCAGTTTGCCGCTGACAACCAAAACCAGCTGATCACATGCTCAAGAAGGACCATCAGCCTAACAATGGATCATTAGCACACTGATGGCTGTTTAATATTCACAGAGGGCTGAGTGATACTAGCAATCACAGCATTGTAAGAGGGGGACAGTTGAACCCGGAGGCCTCCACCCCTGTTTAATGATGGACGATTTCTTTTCACAAAGATGGCCTCCTTTACTCCTCTCTCAAACCATCGTTCCTCTCTGTCCAGGATGTGAACATCTTCATCCTTGAAAGAGTGACCGTTGGCCTGGAGATGAGTGTAGACCGCAGAATCCTGGCCTGATGATGTTGATCTTCTGTGCTGGGCCATCCTTTTGGCCAGTGGCTGTTTAGTTTCCCCGATGTAAGACTGATCACAGCCCTCCTGACACTGAACAGCATACACAATATTACTCTGTTTGTGCCGGGGGACTGGATCTTTGGGATGAACCAGTCTTTGCCGTAATGTATTTTGGGGTTTAAAAGCCACTGGGACGTTATGTTTAGAAAATAAACGTCTCAGTTTCTCT
>NC_056510.1:33079898-33081591 GCF_014905685.2 Nematolebias whitei
AAAAAAAATCATAACTTCCTTCAGAAATAAGCCAACTGCTTCAAATTTCCAGGGTGTCATCAGCTGAGAGCCCACAAAGGACACTGAAAATTTTGTGTCCCTAGCTCTTTTCTTCTATGAATTTAAATTCAAATTCAAATTCAAAAATACTTTATTAATCCCAAAGGGAAATTATTTGATGTTGTAACTTGTTATTCTCATTTCATTAAGAGATGTTATAGATGCTGATGGCTGTAGACAGGAAGGATCTCTTGTAAAGGTCCATCCCACAGTGGATCCTAAGAAACTGGCTGCAGATGCCGTCCGATCCGTCCACCAAGACTCGACTGGCCTCTCGGTTCCTCCAGGCTGTAGGACCATCCAAATGCTGGGCAGAACTCCTCCCAGTGTGATGGTCACTACTCTCAGCAGTCTGCCGAGCTCCTTGTTGCTGCGGACAGCCAACTGTAGGTGCCAAGGGACGATCCTGTCCTTCCGCTGTCATGAGCCGTGTTTCTTGCTAGTTCCAGGAGCTCAGTGGTCAGTCACTTGAGCACAGCTGGCAGGTAGATGAGAATGCGTCCACAGAACATCCTTTTCAACTCATTTGAGATTCGGGGCTGTAGTTGAGACATTATTTGAGCTTTTGAGATGGGCCATCCATCATTGTATTAATAAAGGTCTGACCTTTTAACCTTTTGAATTTGGAGGGCCTGTTGACCCCCTTAAGAACCTCCCAAAGAGCTCACACTCACAGGTCCTGATCAGCATGACCCCATGACCATGTTCTGTGAGTTTAGTGTCCCTCCTGCATTGTCCCTAGGATTTATGGGTAATTGGCTCTTCTGTCAAAATGGGGTTTGGTTGACCCACTAATGCCCCTTTTCCATTAGTACTGGTACGGGCCGACTGGACCCGACTTGGCCCAGTTCTGAGGCTTTTCTATTAGTACCGGTACATGGGACCTGTTACTATTTTCATGACCCATGGCTCTGTGGTTCTAACCCGAACGAGTAGGTACTAAAACGGGAATTCAGAACACTGTCGGTCACTGATTGGTCAGGGGTGGAGTCACGGGCGGAGTCACTGAAACTGAAAACTTTCCACAATCCGCCATTTTCTCTCGAGCCCGCAAAAACTCTCAAGTTGCAGGATCTACAGGACACAATATAAAAACTAATAATGTCAACACCGTGGACCAACACAGAAGTGTAGGTGTTTTTGTGCTTGGTGGGCGAGGAAAACGTTCAGAGGGAGCTAGACGGATCGACTCGCAACGAAAAGATTTTTAAAGAGTTGTCGGAGCGGATGATTTCCCAGGGGAACCATCGTACACCAAAGCAATGCAGCAAAAAAGTAAAGAAACTTAAAAGCGACTACCGCATGGTAAAAGACCATAATGGCAGGAGCGGATCTAACCGACGAAGTTGGAAATGGTTTGATGAAATGGATGCCATTTACGGTAATCGCCCTGCTAGCAATGGGAGAGTGAGTAGCCTGGACACAGCCACTGCTAGGCTGGAATCCATGATGGAAGACGGTGAGTTTATTCTAAATTTAAGCATATTTTAAGTTCAGATGGATACAGAGTCATCAAGACTCTGTATCACAGAGCAGACAGCATCCCCACTAACTCGGGAGCCAGGCAGAAGGAGAAATCCTACACAAAGCAGGCTCTAGAGCAATGTGGATATCCTAACTGGGCCTTCCTGAA
>NC_056510.1:33081691-33090910 GCF_014905685.2 Nematolebias whitei
GAGTCCTGTTTGGGTTTCTTCTCTGCTTTCAGGAAGGCCCAGTTAGGATATCCACATTGCTCTAGAGCCTGTCTTGTGTGGGATTTCTCCTTCTGCCTGGCTCCTGAGCTAGTGGGGACGCTGTCTGCTCTGTGATACAGAGTCCTGATGACTCCTAACTTGTGCTCCAAAGGGTGATGGGAGTCAAACTGCAAATACTGGTCTGTGTGGGTGGGTTTGTGGTACACCTCAGTTTGCAAATGTCCTCTATCAGAGACTGAGACCTCACAGTCCAAGAAAGCCAACCTGCCATTTTTTACATCTTCTCGTGTGAACTTGATGTATTTATCCACAGAGTTGATGTGGTCAGTAAAATGTTGGACTTCCTGAGATTTGATTTTAACCCAGGTGTCGTCAACATACCTGAACCAATGACTTGGTGGTGTCTTTGAAAAGGACGTCAAGGCTCTCTTTTCTACCTCCTCCATGTACAGGTTGGCAACAATAGGAGAAACTGGAGACCCCATAGCACACCCATGTTTCTGCCTATAATTTTGCTCACCATATGTGAAGTAGGTTGACTGCAGGCACAGTTTCAAGAGTTGACACAGTTGTTCTGTGGAAAGCGTGGTCCTGCTGCTCAGAGTGGTGTCTGATTTTAGCTTTAAACTGACCACCTCTACTGCATCATCAACAAGAATGCACGTAAAGAGTGATGTGACATCAAAAGAGACCATTGTTTCATCAGTCTCCATGATGACATCCCTCACCTTGTCTACAAAGTCCATGGTGTTCTGTATGTGGTGTTCTGAGCTGCCAACTAAAGGGATGAGTACAGTCGCCAGATATTTGGAAACATTGTAAGTGACAGAGTTAATCATACTAACAATTGGTCTTAAAGGTACACCTTGTTTGTGGATTTTAGGTAAACCATACAGACTAGGTGTGGCCTCCCCTGGGTACAGTCTGTGGTACAGAAGACGGTCAATAGCCTTGTCCTGCTCCAAAATTTTCAGGCAATCTATTAACTTTTTCTTGTAACCACTTCCTGGGTCTCTTTTCAGAGGTTCATAAGTGTTTAAGTCACTAAGGAGTGTCATAACTTTCTCATGATAGTCTTTCTGGTTCAAAATCACTGTGCACCTTCCTTTGTCTGCTGGGAGAATGATAATGTTTTTGTCCTTGCTAAGAGTGGTGAGTGCATCCCTCTCCTCTCTACTGATGTTGGAAGGTGGTGGTTTGGCATTGCTGAGGCAGGCTGAAACTTTGATTCTGAGCTGTTCTGCTTCAGCCTCTTTAATTTTGTTGTTGCGGATGGCTGTCTCAGTAGCTGTGATCATCTCCACCAGAGGAATTCTACTTGGTGCAACCGCAAAGTTCAGTCCCCTGGCAAGAATCTGTGTCTCTGGCTGGGTGAGCTGTCTGTCAGATAAATTCTTCACCCACTTTTCTGTCTCCCTGGCATGTAATTGACTACTGGAGTGTTGTTCTACACTGAATGTGTTGTTATTGGAATAGTGATGGTGTTGATGAGCTATTAGTACATTAAACTTGTTTTGTTGTCGAGTCTTGGACTTGACATGCTGTGCTAAGCGTGCCTGATCTGTACAGTCCATCACTTGCTGAAGTGTGGTCTGATCTAGACACGTTGTTAGTTTCTGTTTAATGTGCTCTTCTTTGGCCTTCAAGGCCTCAATAGTAAAATTGGTCTGTCTCACCCGTTCATTCAGCAGCTGGGTCTGTGCCTTCTCAAGGATCTTGCTTGCCCGGTGCCCGCTGACCGAAGATTTTAGTTCCAGGCTCTTGGGAATGATGCCACTTTGTCGACATCTGAGGTTGAATCGCAAATGGTTCCTTTTTAGAAAAACTAACCTTCTTCGGCTTATAACCTTCTTCGGCTTATAACTTCGGCTAGCAACGTGCTAGAAAGATGAGTCAGATACCGTTGGAAAGGTCTTAGAAAGTCAAATCCGACAAGCCCTGAATCACATCTGTGCATGCTTCTTACATGACACACAACACAAAAGAGTGTTTTACTCAGTGACCTTTAGGTTTTACATTGATGAACCTGACTCATATGAAAGCCTGGGCTCCTCTGAGTTGATTCCACCCCTCCCCCACTCTCCTCCTCTGTAACTAGGTGAAATTTCAAGCTCAATAAGGTCAGACCTTGGGTTCTGAGCCCGTCTTGTACCATGCCATACCCCTTGTCCATGCCACTTTGGTGCCATGGTATACCCATGGGCACAGCCGAGGGGCACCAAAAGTATGAGACGGGCACAGCCAATACTTTGTGAATATGAAAGACCTGTGTAATTAGCTATGTCCGTATAGTGCCATGGTATGCCCATGAGCATAGTTAGCTCTCAGATGGGTATGGCCTAGGGGCACTGCAAAGTACAAGATGGGCACCATAAATATTTAGTGATTATTGAATGGCCTGGGTGTGGACAGTGTCCATATGGTGTCACTATATGCCCATGGGCATATAGTGACACAGTGGACAGGTGGACAGTGGACAGGGCCAAAATATTGAGTTTTTGGCTGTCGCTTGACACTTTTCTGCCTCTCCAGACCGCCCCGAGTCCAAATACGTTGTCCAATTTGGTCTAGCTTGTAATAATTAATTTTTCACTTAATTTGAATGGATCTCTATTTCCAACTGTTAGAAAAAACTGAGATTTAAGCTGTAGCTCGACAATTTTCTACGTTTCAAGACCACACCGAGTCTGTATATGTAGGCAAAATCGGTCTGGCTCTAAATCATTTTTTTCATGGATCTTATAACCAGTAGTTAGTGTGTTCAGTGGTTTGATTTTACCAGCAGTCACATGCCCTAGGGTCCTTGGGGAAGACACAGTCCATTTACCACTTTGTAGCCTCCCGACAGTCAATACTGGCACCTGAGGAGAAGAGCCTTGTCTTTATAGACAGTGCCCATCTCGTGCCAATTTATGCCCACTCAATGGGCACAGACATATCCAGAAGGGCACAGCCAACTGTTTGAAAAAGTTTTGTCCCAGTGCCCCTCGTGTACTGATTTGTGTCCTGCCAAAATGGGCATGTTTGATACCCCATGGGCGTTTGTGGACAGTACCCATCTCGTGCCAATTTATGCCCAAAAATGAGCACGGACTTATCCAGAAGGGCACGGCAGACTGTTTGAAAAAGTTTATGTCTAGTGCCCCTCATGTTCTGATATGTGTCGTGCCAAAATAGGCACGTTTGATACCCTAGGGTCACGGCCAATGCATTATAATGACATTTGCCCTGGCCATGCTCACTTAGGCAAAGTGAAATTCATGCCCCTTTGGTCTAATTGGCGCCCGCGACTGATCCGCCTTGTGGCGGAAGTCGGTATGGCACCCGAAATATCTTAGCCCCCGAGCGTGGTATAAACGTACAGACTTTCCCAATGCGTTCAGGAGGCCGAGCCGGTCACTGAAGCTCGGCTAGCTTCTAGGATGCATGGGAGTGATTGTGAGGGGGGGACTCTCCTCCCATATAAGGTATAGCTTCGCGCCCTAATAGGCGCGTATTGTACGGGCCCACGACCCGTTACAATGAGCCCTAATACTCCTAGGAGCTATGCTGTCAGGGGCTTCACACCCCTAGTAGGGTCACCCCAGGCAGACAGGTCCTAGGTGAGGGAACAGACAAAGTGCAGCCCAAACTCCCCTGTGATGAGAAAAAGAAATGGACTTGATGTTCCCTCGCCCGGACGTGGGTCACCGGGGCCCCACTCTGGAGCCAGGCCTGGAGGTGGGGCATGCGGGCGAGCGCCTGGTGGCCGGGCTTTTACCCATGGAGCTTGGCCAGGCACAGCCCAAAGAGGAGACGTGGGTCCCCCTTCCCATGGACTCACCACCTGTGGGAGGGGCCAAAGGGGTCGGGTGCAATGTGGGATGGGTGGTGGCTGAGGGCAGGGACCCTGGCGGTCTGATCCTCAAGTACAGAAGCTGGCTATTGAGACATGGACTGTCACCTCACTGGTGGGGAAGGCGCCTGAGCTGGTATGTGAGGTTGAGAAGTTCTGGCTAGAAATAGTCGGACTCACCTCTATGCATGGCTCTGGCTTTGGAACTAGTTTCCTTGAGAGGGTTTGGACACTCTTCCACTCTGGAGTTGCCCCTGGTGAGAGGTGCCAAGCAGGAGTGGGCATACTTATTGCCCCCATCTTGGTGCCTGTGTGTTGGGGTTCACCCCCGTGAATGAGAGGGTGGCCTCCCTCTGCCTACGTGTAGGGAGACGGGTTCTGACTATCGTTTGTGCTTATGCACCAAACAGTAGTTCAGATTATCCACCCTTTTGGAGACCTTGGAGGGGGTACTGGAAAGTGTACCTCCTGGGAACTCCCTTGTTCTGCTGGGGGACTTCAATGCTCACATGGGCAATGACAGTGAGACCTGGAGGGGTGTGGTTGGGAAGAACGCCCCCCCCCCCCCCAATCTGAACCCGAGTGGTGTTCTGTTGTTGGACTTCTGTGCTCTTAATGGATTGTCCATAATGAACACCATGTTCAAACATAAGGGTGTCCATATGTGCTCTTGGCACCAGGACACCTTAGGCCATGGTTCGATGATCGACTTTGTCGTCGTCTCATCTGATCTGAGGCCACATGTCTTGGACACTTGGGTGAAGAGAGGGGTGGAGTTGTCCACTGATCACTACCTGGTGGTGAGTTGGCTCCGATGGTGGGGGAGGATGCTGGTCAGACCTGGCAGGCCAAAACATATTGTGAGGGTTTGCTGAGAACATCTGGCAGAGTTTCCTGTGAGACGGAGCTTTAACTCCCACCTCCGGGAGAACTTCGAAAATGTTCCGGGGGAGGTGGTAGACATTGAGTCCGAGTGGGCCATGTTCTGTGCCTCTATTGTCGAGGCGGCTTACTGGAGCTGCGGTCACAAGGTTGTCGTGCCTGTTGTGGCGGCAATCCTCAAACCCGGTGGTGGACACCGGTGGTGAGGGATGCTGTCAGGCTGAAGAAGGAGTCCTATTGGGCCTTTTTGGCCTGTGGGACCCTGGAAGCAGGTGATGGGTACCGGCAGTCCGAGCGACATGTGGCTCGGGTGGTCGCTGAGGCAAAGACTCGGGCATGGGAAGAGTTCGGAGAGGCCATGGAGAATGACTTCCACATGGCTTTGAGACAATTCTGGTCCACCATTCGGCGTCTCGGGGGGGGGGGGGGGTACACTACCAACACTGTTTATAGTGGGGGTGTGTGCTACTGACCTCAACTCGAGATGTCGTGGGTCAGTGAGCGAAATACATTGAAGACCTCCTCAATCCCACCGGCACATCTTCCACTGAGGAAGCAGACCCTGGGGACTATGGGTTGGGCCTTCCAATCTCTGGTGCTGAGGTCACCAAGGTGGTTAAAAAGCTCATTGGTGGCAGGGCTCCAGGGGTGGATGAGATATGCCTGGTGTTCCTTAAGGCTCTTGATGTTGTAGGGTTGTGTTGGCTTAAGCGACTCTGCAATATTGCGGGGTGACCGGGGTGGTGGTCCCCTATGCAAAAAGGGGGACCGTAGAGTGTGTTCCAACTACAGGGGGATCACGCTCTTAAGCCTCCTTGGTAAGGTCTATTAGGGGGTTCTGGACAGGAGGGTCCGTCAGATAGACGAACCTCAGATTCAGGAGGAGCAGTGCGGTTTTCTTCCTGGTCATGGAACACTGGACCAGCTCTACACTCAACAGGGTCCTGGAGGGTGCGTGGGAGTTAGCCCAACCAGTCTACATGTGCTTTGTGGACTTGGAGAAGGCGTTTGACCGAGTCCCTCAGGGAACCCTGTGGAAACCCTGTGGGAACCCTGTGGGGGGTCCTCTGGGAGTATGGGGTACCGGGCCCTTTGATACAGGCTGTTAGGTCCCTGTATGATCGTTGTCAGAGCCTGGTCTGCATTGCCGGCAGTAAGTCGGGCTTGTTCCCAGTGAGAGTTGGACTCCGCCAAGGCTGCCCTTTGTCACCGATTCTGTTCATAACTTTTATGAACAGAATTTCTAGGCGCAGCCAGGTGTTGAGGGGATCAATTTTGGTGGCCTTAGGATTGCTTCTCTGCTTTTTGCAGATGATATGGTCCTATTGGCGTCATCAGATCGTGATCTACAGCTTTCGCTGGAGTTGTTCGCAGCCGAGTGCAACACGACCAGGATGAATATCAGTTGCTCCAAATCTGAGGCCATGGTCTTGAGCCGGAAAAGGGTAGAGTGCCCTATCTGGGTCAGGGAGGAGGTCCTGCCCCAAGTGGAGGAGTTCAAGTATCTTGGGTTCTTGTTCACGAATGAGGGAAAAATGGAGCGTGAGATCGATAGGCGGATAGATGCAGCGTCTGCAGTGAAGCGGGCGCTGTACAGGTCTGTCGTGGTGAAGAGAGAGCTGAGTCAAAAGGCGAAGCTCTCAATTTACTGATCGATCTACGTTCCCACCCTCATCTATGGTCATGTGCATTGGGTTGTGACCGAAAGAGCGAGAGCTCGGGTACAAGCGGCCGAAATGAGTTTTTTCCGCAGGGTGTCTGGGCTGTCCCTTAGAGATAAGGTGAGAAGCTCGATCATCCAGGAGGGACTCAGAGTAGAGCCGCTGCTTCTCCACGCCGAGAGGAGCCAGTTGAGGTGGCTCAGGCATCTGGTTAGGATACCTCCTGGACACCTCCCTGGTGAGGGGTTCCGGACACGTCCCACTAGGAGGAGACCCAGAGGAAGACCCAGGACAGGCTTGAGGGACTATGTTTCTCAGCTGGCCTGGGAACACCTCGGGATTCCCACGGAGGAGCTGGCCCAAGTGGCTGGGGAGAGGGAAGTCTGGGCCTCCCTACTTAAGCTGATACCCCCGTGACCCAACCCAGGATAAGCGGAAGAAAATGGATGGATGGATGGATGGATGGAGATTATTCTTACAGTAGAAACATTGAAACTGCAATATTCTTTATGGATGCAGAAAAAGATTTTGATAGAGTTAACTGGAAATGTTTATTTGCATCCTTGTGTAGTTTGCTAAAAGGCTAGGTTAGCTTCGAGCTCCACTACAGTCATATTTTAATAACGGGTTCTCTCTTTTTCGAGCTACTTGACAGATATGTGACAGAGGTACTGTGTTATCGATGGTTTAATCAGTGGCATGAGACGTTAATTTTCTTTGACCCATCAAAATAAATGTGGTCATTTATTAACAGAATCAAAATTTAACATCAAAACATTGTACACTTGATTGGACTGATCGGCTCTGATTAATAAAACTTGGCACATTTTACTTAATAAAAACAACAGACATTTCTGAAAGCATCTGGATTAATTACTGGCAAGATAGAAGTTTAAAGATGGGAAATGAAGGAGTTTAAATGTGGAGAAAATGTGGAGGAAGATGTATGTCTGTAGACCAGAACAACATGCTCCTTTGAAACGCAGCTAGCCGTGGTACACTTGTAGTGAAACCAGTGACGACTCTTTACCTTGGCTGAGAATGGGTCAGCTGCGGTCAAGAGGTCCCTGGCACGCTACCTTTCAGCGTCTCCTCAGGGCGGCTGCGACTCGGCAGAAGTCGTGAGATAATACGTTCCACAGAACAAACTTCCTCAGCAGTTATAGGGCATTCGCCGGGTGGAGCCACAGCGAGGCGTCGTGGCTCCTGCAGAGATGGATGACTCCATCAGACTAGAAAACTGAGTCCGAAGTTCCATTCAGCAGTGGAAAAACTCCAGAACTACTCCACAGTACTCCAAGAGACTCAGAAGAACTTCAGAAGAACTCCGAGGAACTCCAGCCGAACTCCATCAGAACCAGAAGAACTAACAGAACTCAGGGAACCCGAGGGACTCCATGGAACTAACGGGCTCTTAAAGAGTTCTGCTTCCGGTCACTTTTAGGAAGTCCTGATTGGTTGAAGGAACCAACAGGGGTGTGGTTTTAGTGATGTCAAAGGGTTATTACAAGTCGAGAACACAGCAGAATGTTTTGAGAATGGTTAGTTACAGACGAGAAAATATTTTGGAGAAATGACAGACTTACAGGTGCCAGTTTTCTTATTTACTGTCTGAGAGCTTTAAAAACACGACAGCTTGTTCCAACAACTTGTTTCTTGACTGTCTCCGACTTTTGACCGACATCACTCTTCTCATTTCAGACAGAAGATCAAAAATGCATGATTACTTTGTAAAATAGACATTTAACTTGATTTTTTACTTTGAATGAGGATTAAAAAATCATTAATACTGTTTCACAGTTGATTTAAAATGAGTGGTTCACTTCAACATTTAAAAATGGTATGAACTAAACACACTTTTTATTATCAAGACATTGTAAAATAGTAATGATAATATAAAAAGAAGAGTGTTCTTTCAATTGATTAGTTCAGGATACAATTAGAAAGTCTCTAGATGAGCTAATTTGTATTTCTGGATTCAAATCAATGAAATAACAGTTCCTGTCCCATGAAGGTCTTCAGAGGCAGGTTTGATTGGAGGCCTAGTTCACTACAGTCCCCCCTTTGGAAATCATCGCCTGTCCATGGGGATGAATTCCAACATGAACTTACGCCTCCGAATATCCTTGAGCTTGATGTAATCCAGCAAGACGAAAGCAAAAGTCAAAGAAGGTAATCCCACAATGGTTTAGGTAATTCCACAATGTTGTTGGTAATTCCATAATGCTGTTGGTAATTCCATTGTAGCAATGCTTTAACCCCTTGGAAACAGAGTCTGTAATCCATTGGAAAAAGTCTTATAATCCACAATGATAAATCCACAACGATTGGAGGTGTTGATTGATCAGCATGCAGAGGGGTTCCCTCGAATGAACTGCAGAGGCGACCACTGGATGAAGATTGGAGACCCACGTTGGAGTTGTAGGTCCCTTCAGCGAAGGTTGCTGCTGGTGGTTCCCAGTGGGTGCCATTCTGGTTCTATGTGTTATGCATTTATGTGGTTTTAGTTGGGCTTATGAGTGGGATTTTACACAAGACCTTAACCTATATGCACCTGGTGTGTAAGCTATCATGGTTTAGATCATCTAAAGTTACCAGTTTAAAGGGTGGGTCATGCTGAAAAATTTTCATATAGGGATTTATACCTATAGAAGGGCATTCCAAACTATTTTTCCATTCCTAACTTGGTTTAAGTTAGATTTACATGGCTAAATATAGTTTGGTTCAATTGACTGATGTCCCTTTAGACGAACGACTTGAGGTTTGTTTTTTTTGTTTTCCCCCTAAATGTTTTTGGAGTGTATGGCGAGACTCAACTGA
>NC_056510.1:33091010-33092653 GCF_014905685.2 Nematolebias whitei
CCCCCGAATAGAATTGTTCGAGTAGGTTCGGCTTAAGCGTTGTGAGACCAATGTAGATTATGGTACTTAAGGTAGCATTATTCTACATTGACTCCGCAAAGATTGCATTTTAACAAATGAACTACATGTTGGCATAGTTAAAGTCCTCTTAGTCTCTAACTAAAATACACACAAAATTCATTCTTGCTTGGGGTGATCAGAAACAATACCAAAAACCAATTAAACGATGTCTCAACATCGACAAAAATGGTGACTAAGCAACCAGAAAAACAACGTTTCGGTGCGTCACTCACTCTGAATGTCAGATTTGATCACGTTATCGCATCTGGTAACATTACCCTAACTAACGTCACCCCCCTTCGGTCATGGGGGACCACGAACACGGGTGAGGGCGTCGGTCCATGAGCAAAAGTTAGGATGCCCTTGAGTAATTTTAGCTTTTTGCGAAGCTGAAAGAGGGCTTTAAGGTCTGGATTGGAATCCAGGTCTGTTTCGGACGGAGTGCATTTCCCTGGGTCAGTCAAATACAGCGTCATCGAGTTTATTGCAGGATCCAACTTCTGAAGTTGGATGATGTCTGGGTCAGTCAGCACGGGTTGTACAGAGACTGTGTTGTCAGCCGGCTTGGCTGTAGCCTGTGCACGTGTGACTGCCATTACCTCGGCTGTAGGTTGTACTGACAGGGTTGCGAGCAGCCTGGAGGGGTCAGAGGATCTCTGAGGGGCGTCCACGGCTCCATCCTTGATACCGGGTTTATCTGTCCCCGACGACAGTACAGCATCTTTGGTGTGGGATCCTTGGATCTCTACACCTTGAACTACCAACGGTAGGTAGTATCCGGTGGGCCCTGACTGTTTCAGCTCGCAAAGGAGGCTTTGTAATTCAGTCAGAGTCGGGCTCACCGGTTGGGTGTTTTTGGTTTCACATGCTTTTGAAGGATAACTTACCGGGACTGTGTTCTCTGTCGAGAGGTCCTCGGTGCCTTCTGCAGTGCCTGCTGTTGGGCAGTCTGTGACTGTCTCAGGAGGCATGAGTATTGGCAGGGGTTTGCTCACTCTAGCTCACATTGTCTGTTTGCCATAATCTATAATCGAGTCAAAGCGATTTATAAAATCCTGGCCAACCAAAAATGGGAATGAGTCAACCATAGACACATATACCAGGTGGTATAGTGTCATTTCGCCAACCTGCATGTGAACCATAGCTCTAGCTGTCAGGGTTGTCCTTGCCTCTGCGAGGCCCTGCAGTCCTATAGCTCATTCTATGAGAGGTATTTCCCTGTGAACACCGTTAGCGGCAGTCCTGAGCTCCTCGAACAGTTTAGCTGACACAATAGTTATGTCGGCTCCACCATCCAGTAGGGCTTCATGTGTGACGACCCCTTCAAGTGTGATCGACAGGTAAGCCTTCTCAGCGACCCCTTTCTGATCAGGTTACACAGAAACCTTGGAGGTTTCGGCCGACGGTTCTTCTCACGTCTACCTTCACCTGTGTAATCCTGGTTTTTCCGAACCATTGGTGCAGTTGCTGCTGCTCCTGAGAGTTCGGCTGTTGACGGGCTTCCATCATTGATGTATGAGATCACCCGCTCACCGTGTGTTGAGGGGCTCTCATTGTTTGTAACAACAAGGTCCTGGTGGCTG
>NC_056510.1:33092663-33102680 GCF_014905685.2 Nematolebias whitei
TCAGTTTGTGACGGGTCACCGTCGGTGACGTGTGATTGTACCCCCCCATCTCAGGTGAGGGCATGTCAGAGTTAACCTCAACAGCGTCATGGTGGCTGTCTGCGACAGCAGTAACAGTGTTGTCGGTGTGCTCTGACTTATCAGCAATGATATCGCCAAACAAAGCGTTAGGTTGTTTGTCCATGGCAACACCATCCAACAAGTCCAACAACCGATGCACCCTGTCTGTCTCGTCCGAGCTCAGAGGATTGCGGTTCTTTTTCTGGACCTGCTGCTGTTTCTTTTTCGTCTTAGGCTGTTCAGGCCGACGTGGTGGGGAAACAGTAACCCCCCTTTGGGGTTCCCTGTGGGATCCATGTTTGTATGGGCCACTTTTGGTGCCATACTTTTTACCCTTAGGGCGTTCGCCCCCCTTCTGGTACGATCGTTCATCCTCTGGTTCCTTGGGAAACCATTTAGGATCTCGTCTGGACCAGGGGCACTCACCTGTTGTGGTTTGGCCGCTGGGAAACCTCGTTTCCTCTCGCCTTTTTTGGGAGGGGGAGTCGAAGCTCTCGTCCCTTCCAATTCTAATGACTGGGCAAGAATCCTCTCACCTGGGTACACCTCAAAGGGCGTTTTGGCCTGTGAACGTGCTTCAAAAACATTCACAGCACAACGTTTTATCTCACTGATGGATTTCTCTTTGAAATTAGCCATCATTTGCACTGACATCCTTATGTCAGGGTGGAGATTTTTGCTGAACACGTACTTAAACGGTCCTTCTTCCTCCATGTTGGCCTCGTTCCTGTAACCAAAATAAGCCTGCAAAATCTTGGAATAATATGCCCTGGGGTGCTCATTCTTACGTTATACGACCTTGTCAGCAGCTGGATACCCGTCAGGTCCCGTGCAAGGTGAATACTCTTTCATAAGAGCAGCACATAACAGGCGGTAATCCTTTCTTGTGGCATCAGGTTGATGTTCTATGAAGGAAAACACCGTCCTGGATGAAGTGAGCCTGATCAAACCTACTTTGTCCTCAACTGTAACGTTGGGGTAGCTTCTTAATTGGAAGTCAAGGTTGTCCAGATAGGCCTTAGTGTCAGCTGAACCCAACGGCTCTGGCTCAAATCGATTTACATATTTTGCAATTTTGTGCAAATCCGAAATTGGGAGCAAAGGCTGTATCATCGGTATCGTAGGAATCAAAATGGCACATGAAGGTGTGTCGCTAGACACATGTGGAGGTGACGGAATGGGATTAAGAGTAGGAGGTGCAGCAAAATCCTTCTGAGGTGGTGGTGGTTGACCTGGACTCTGACCTTGTTCGGCTTTGAGTTCTAGACAACCTCGCCCCACGTCAGAAATCTCATTTGGTGCTACGGCTAGTTTCACCTCACAGGCTTTCAAGCGTTCCTGTGATGTATGACATTCACTTTGTAAACGCACGCCTTGTTGGACTAATGCCTCCTTTTCCAATCTGCACTCGTTCAGAGCTTTTGATGTGAGCTACAACTGTTGTTGTAACGCCTCATTGTCTGAAAACAGTGTTTGGCACTTAACCTGTCCCTCCCTCATCTTCTCCTCATATGGGAAATTGGGAGCAAAGGCTGTATCATCGGTATCGTAGGAATCAAAATGGCACGTGAAGGTGTGTCCCTAGACTCATGTGGAGGTGACGGAATGGGATTAAGAGCAGGAGGTGCAGCAAAATCCTTCTGAGGTGGAGGTGGGTCACCTGGACTCTGACCTTGTTCTGCTTTGAGTTCCAGACACCCTCGCCCCACGTCAGAAATCTCATTTGTTGCTACGGCTAGTTTCGCCTCACAGGCTTTCAAGCGTTCCTGTGATGTATGACGTTCACTTTGTAAACGCACGCCTTGTTGGACTAACGCCTCCTTTTCCAATCTGCCCTCGTTCAGAGCTTTTGATGTGAGTTACAACTGTTGTTGTAGCACCTCATTGTCTGAAAACAGTGTTTGGCACTTAACCTGTCCCTCCCTCATCTTCTCCTCATATGAGTGAGCTTGTAATGACAGTTGAGCTTGTCAGAGCTCTTTGTCACGTTGTAACTCATTCGCACGGGTCTCCTGATCAAATTTAGATTGTGCCATGAGTTTGAGGTACTCCTCTTTTTCGCTGTTTAACCTTATTGCAAGGTCGTCAGCCTTGTTTACCATAGCATAGAATGTTGCTTTCAATAAGAGCGCCAATTTAGCCAGCTGGTCATAGCTTGACTTTGTTCTGGCTGTAGAGGTCACACTCTCTGCAACATCCTTCAGCTCATCCAATAACTCTTTTGAGTTCATGCAGTCCACCTGTTCACCATATGGATTTAAGGATTCTGTGAGCAGCGTCAACGCTTTCTCCAACCAATCCTTCACACAAGGATCAATGTTCTTTTCTGTCACGTCTGCCATGGTTATTCACAGTTCAGCACTTATCTGGTTAAACAGTTGCCAACTTCAGATATTTTAACAGGTAAATATTTGTATTCAAGTGAGCAGTGAGTTTCACACACTATTTTAGCTCTGGGTTCACTCAACAGTACTGTTATAAGCCAACTTCTTCAAATGAATGGGCACCTAATTGTAGGCTTTACCCCAATGCATGAATATTCTAAGTAAATGTCTCCGTCTGGCAGTGTTACTTAATGTGCTTATTTCTAACAGATACAAGAACCAGGCCTATTTCAGTGTTCATTTACTCTACAGCACTTAAAATTAAATAAACCTGCAATTTTTCTAAAAGTCTCACAGCAACTTTAGTTTTCAAACGCTTTTTAAGCAGTTCTATATACCAGAAATTCACTATTTAAAACAGTCACTCATAAACCAGGCTGGATGAACAAAAAGAAAAAAAATATGAAAGGAAGTGAGCAGTTCCCCCTTCAGGAAAACTGTCATACTCCTCTTTCAACAGCAGGTGGTGGTGTAAGCTTATTTATACCAGCAGAAGTCTATGACAACTTCCTATGGATCGTTCTGTTGACATCCGGTTGTTAGCCGTTAGCTAGACATAGCACACGGTCGAACCCGGTCAAATCAGCATTTTCTGAATGGATTTAAAGCTTAAACGAGGCGTCGTTTTAACAAGCACGACTATTTGCATGAAAATATGAGTTTTGGAAACAGTGGCAGGCTTCATTTAGCGATTTTAAACACAGAGGAGGCTTTGGTTGAACCGAGATTCATTTCCGGGGTCACGTGACTTCATAGACACGTGAGCAACGGGGTGGGCTTTACAATCTGACATCCGAGGGAGTGAACGCAGACACGTCACCCGTTTCTCAGCGAATCAGAGCGACCCAAACAGCGGTTTTCAACCAATCACAGCTCGTGATTCCAGCTAACATTGTTAGCTAGCAGTTAGCCTGGAAATGTCCGGTCAACAATCGCCCATTAAACCTCCAAAATGCACAATTTACTGTTGGAAACTTAACAGATCAGCATTTAACAGTGGTCTGAGATGGCGCTCAGCTTTAAAACAGTGTTTTATCCATTTAAAACACCACTCGTATACACATATAATTCACACCTCTTTAAACATTCGTACAGCCACAAAATGTCTAAAGGGTCCTAAATTATCTCTTTTAGAGACCATGCGGGTCACGAGAAGCTCTTTAGAGATCCCCGTACGGGCCACCAGATGTAGTATGCTAAAAGGCTAGGTTAGCTTCGAGCTCCACTACAGTCATATTTTAATAACGGGTTCTCTTTTTTTGAGCTACTTGACAGATATGTGACAGAGGTACTGTGTTGTCGATGGTTTAATCAGTGGCATGAGACGTTAATTTTCTTTGACCCATCAAAATAAATGTGGTCATTTATTAACAGAATCAAAATTTAACATCAAAACATTGTACACTTGATTGGACTGATCGGCTCTGATTAATAAAACTTGGCACGTTTTACTTAATAAAAACAACAGACATTTCTGAAAGCATCTGGATTAATTACTGGCAAGATAGAAGTTTAAAGAGGGAAATGAAGGAGTTTAAATGTAGAGAAAATGTGGAGGAAGATGTATGTCTGTAGACCAGAACAACATGCTCCTTTCAAACGCAGCTCGCCGTGGTACACTTGTAGTGAAACCAGTGATGACTCTTTACCTTGGCGGAGAATGGGTCAGCTGCGGTCAAGAGGTCCCTGGCACGCTACCTTTCAGCGTCTCCTCAGGGCGGCTGAGACTCGGCAGAAGTCGTGAGATAATACGTTCCATAGAACAAACTTCCTCAGCAGTTATAGGGCATTCGCCGGGTGGAGCCACAGCGAGGCGTCGTGGCTCCTGCAGAGATGGATGACTCCATCAGACTGGAAAACTGAGTCCGAAGTTCCACTCAGCAGTGGAAAAACTCCAGAACTACTCCACAGTACTCCAAGAGACTCAGAAGAACTTCAGAAGAACTCCGAGGAACTCCAGCCGAACTCCATCAGAACCAGAAGAACTAACGGAACTCACAGAACCCGAGGGACTCCGTGGAACTAACGGGCTCTTAAAGAGTTCTGCTTCCGGTCACTTTTAAGAAGTACTGATTGGTTGAAGGAACCAACAGTGGTGTGGTTTTAGTGACGTCAAAGGGTTATTACAAGTCGAGAACACAGCAGAATGTTTTGAGAATGGTTAGTTACAGACGAGAAAATATTTTGGAGAAATGACAGACTTACAGGTGTCAGTTTTCTTATTTACTGTCTGAGAGCTTTAAAAACACGACAGCTTGTTCCAACAACTTGTTTCTTGACTGTCTCCGACTTTTGACCGACATCACTCTTCTCATTTCAGACAGAAGATCAAAAATGCATGATTACTTTGTAAAATAGACATTTAACTTGATTTCTACTTTGAATGAGGATTAAAAAATCATTAATACTGTTTCACAGTTGATTTAAAATGAGTGGTTCACTTCAACATTTAAAAATGGTATGAACTAAACACACTTTGATTATCAAGATATTGTAAAATAGTAATGATAATATAAAAAGAAGAGTGTTCTTTCAATTGATTAGTTCAGGATACAATTAGAAAGTCTCTAGATGAGCTAATTTGTATTTCTGAATTCAAATCAATGAAATAACAGTTCCTGTCCCATGAAGGTCTTCAGAGGCAGGTTTGATCGGAGGCCTAGTTCATTACACTTGCATAAATTTGGTTTTGGAAATTATTTCATAAACTGGTTAAAAATATTATACAGTTCCCCATCAGCATGCATTAGGACAAATAATCAAATATCTGCTAGCTTTCTTCTGCAAAGGGGCACCAGGCAGGGATGTCCACTCTCCCCCTCACTGTTTGCTATTTTCTTCGAACTGCTAGCTGCAGCAATCAGGCAAACTACAGACATTAAAGGCATAAAATGCAATAACATAGAGCACAAAATCAGTTTATATGCTGATGATGTGTTGCTCTTCCTCCAGCATTCCCAAACCTCCCTCTCTCAGGTTATTGGATTGATAAACTCTTTTTCAAGAGCTTCAGATTACTCTATAAACTGGATAAAAGCCACAGTTCTACCAATTAATTGCTATTTCAACAATTCACTTACTACACAACTGCAGTCAGGGAATATTACTTACTTGGGTATCAAATTCTCTTCTAGATTGGCAGATTTAACGAAACTAAACCACATCCCACTTTTAAAGAAAATTGAGGATGATCTTTCTAGATGGAAATCTCTACCCTTATCTCTCATGGGAAGGATTGCTTCAATAAAAACAATGGTTTTGCCTAGAATAAACTATCTATTCTCAATGATCCCAAATAAACCATCATCTGACTGATTTAGATCCCTGGAGTCCTCCATCTCTATATTTGTTTGGAAAGATAAACACCCACGTATTAAACTTAAAACACTACCGAAGACCAAAGATAAAGGAGGACTAGAGCTACCCAATTTCTATTATTACTTTCTAGCCAACAGTCTAGAATACATTTCAAGATGGATAAAGCACACACCCCTTGATGAACCCTGGCTAGACGTAGAACAGACACTTTGCAATAACATAATAATTTCGGACCTTCCATTCATTAGTTCAAACATAAAATGACAGGAATGCTTTAAAAGCATCAATATCAGCTCCTCTGACAGCTTGGTGGGAGTTTCTTAAAATGACAGTCTTCACTAATTCCATGCAGACGTACACCCATCTGGAATAACCCAGACATCCTGCAATAAAATAATATGATAAACTTCCCAGGTTGGAGGTGTAAAGGAATTGAATATTTGGAACATATATATGAGGAAATAGACTATATCCCATTTAACAGATTAATAACACAATATGGGATTGATAAGAATAAATTTTTAGAATATCAACAAATTAAATCTATAACAAAGGGCAGCACGGTGGCGCAATTGGTAGAGCTGCTGCCTCTCAGCAAGCAGGTCCCTGGTTCAAATCCCGGTCCGGGGGCCTTTCTGGGTGGAGTTTGCATTTTCTCTCCGTGCATGCGTGGGTTTTCTCCGGGTACTCCGGTTTCCTCCCACAGACCAAAAACATGCATGTTAGGCTGATTGGTAACTCTAACATTGTCCCTAGGTGTGAGAGAGAGAGTGATTGGCTGTTTGTCTTGTTTGTCTCTATGTGGCCCTGTGATGGACTTGCGACCCGTCCAGGGTGTACCCCGCCCCTCACACTGTGATTGCTGGGCATGGGCACCGGCGACCCCCGTGACCCAAAATGGAAGAAGCGGGTAAAAGATAATGGATGAAATCTATAACAAAAAATAAATTTAACCTTAATAACACTAGAATTAAAATACCAACAAGTGTATTAGAATTCCTAAATCTTAACTCTCCCAAATTACTATCTAAGGTCACTCATTAAAATAGACAAATCAATATCCCTTCCCATTGTAAAATGGGAGACTGACTTGTCAGTCAACTTTGACCAAAACTTCTGGTCTCAGATATGTCTAAGAACTTTTAAAATGATTAAAAACTCCAATTTACAATTAATACAATACAAAATCCTTCATAGAGTACACTACACAGGTCAACAGATGTTCAGGATGGGTTTTGCATCATCTAATGTTTGCTCACAGTGTACAGACAATATTCCTGACAATTACATTCACACATTTTGGTTCTGTCCACCTGTTCAAAGGTGTTGGTGCCAGATATGTGAAGACTTATCAAAGTGTCTGAGATGTAATATTCCACTCTCTCCGTCAGTTTGCTTATTGGGCCACTTAGATGATGTCACCTTGGAGACAAAGTCAATTCACATGATTTTTACTGCTTTATGTATAGCAAAAAAAAAAACTATACTCATGAACTGGAAAAATAAAAATACTCTTAGTATTAAACAGATTAAAGCCCTTTTGTTGGATTACATCAGTCTTGAGATAGCCTGTACCTCCACATCAGACCAATCTTTCTGGGCTTCTTTGATTGGCTCCAACCCATAGTGGAGGTGGGTAAACACCTTTGATTTCATCCCATGGGGCATCGTTTTTGATGTGGGGGGTATCAGGGCTGGGGGCATGGGGGGGTCGTGGGCCCGGGGCAATGGCGCTTAACTGGGGAGGTGGCTTTGGTGGTTCTGGGCGTTGACCTCTGCTGGCTGCATGCAGGCTTCTGGGTGGTCTGTACCGGTGGGTGCAGGTTACTGGCCTGGTGGCCTGGCTGCTCCTGGGTGGGTTTGGGGTGGGCGCGGGTTCAGGGTTCTGGGGGAGTGTCGCTCCCGGGCTGGGGTCCCAGCTTGGCCGGGGGGTCTCGGGTCTTGGCGGGTATGTTGTCGGGGTCTTGGCCCGGCCCTGGCCTGGGGGCCCTTATGCCACTTTTCCACCGTCACGGCGCGGGTCGGATATTTCCGGCTTGAAGCGCATTTGAGGTCTTTCCACTGTTCCTGTGACCGGCTCGCCTCGCTAAATTCTGGCCCGGCTTCTCAAGGGTTCCGAGCGAGCCGCGCCGTGACGTCAGAAACACTGTCGGTCACTGATTGGTCGGGGGGAGGAGTGTGTGGAGTCTTTCCAAACAACCTGATCCACCATTTTTTTCTCTACCGCTTGCCATTAGCGATAACACGAGGAGCGTATCTTTTAGTATTTTGAAGCTATACAACAACAATAATATCAAAGCTGTGGTCGTCGTGGACACGGTTACTGCTCTACTTGAACCATTTGTAGAAGATGGTGAGTGTTTTCTAACTTTAAACATATTTTAAATTACTCATCCCAACGGTTATGAACATATTTTTAACTAACAAAAGAGGCTGACGCCATAATAGTACAACGCCGGTGCTACGATGCTAAGCTAATTTGCATAAATGCTAACTGTCCTCCGGTCCCGTTTCTCACTGTATTTTATCCAGAATGTATTTCAGCGCGTGATGGTTCATCTCTAAACTCCACATTAAACCCTCCAAGCCTCCCGGCTCCTGCTCCTGCTCCATCAGAGGAGTCTAGACCTGACAGGTCTCCATCACAGCCCAGCTGGACCTCACAGAGCAGCACAACGCTGCAGCTTCTGTGCTCGGTAAGAACAGATGCAACTGTTCCACATCACTTTATTTGTGCCGATAAGGACTCGATTTATTTTATTTTTAAAGTAAAAAACTAAAATGTTGAATAAATACTGAATTGGGATGAAATTATGTACACAGGGTCCCAGTTACAGACAACAAAATGTAAAATAAAAACAGTAATAAGATCTAAGATATGAATTAAGAAAAATATCAACTAAAAAACATCTACTAATAAAACACTAAGCACTAATAGCAGTAAACAATCAAAACAATACGTCAAAGAGCAACATGAACTTGAGTTTGTGCAGCCTCATGAATATATAACACTGTGAAGAATCACATCATGTAGCTGCTGATCAGTTTCATGTTGCTGCTGATCAGTTTCATGTTGCTGCTGATCTGTTTCATGTTGCTGTGTTCATTCGTGCTCATCTGTTCACACAGACTCATGTCCGTGCTGCTGTTCTGCGTATTGTGTTTAATGTTTTTATGCTATTGTAGATGAACATATGCTGTATATATTCATAAATTAAACGGATTCTTTCATTTTTCTGGACTGAATAATGTCGTGCACTGAATTATTAAAAATGTAACGTGAGACGTTAATTATCTTTGACCCATCAAAATGAATGCGGTCATTTATTTACAGAATCAAAGTTTAACATCACACATTTACATTAATTTGGCAAAATATGAAAATAACAACATAATTAATCAGCTTTACAATCAGGAAAACCATACGGCCATGATTTTCCGTTGCTTCACAACAGACATTTCTACAAATATCTGGATTAATTTGCTAGCAGATAGAAGAGTTTAAAGATGGAAAATGAAGTTTAAGTTGAGAGAGATTTGTAGTGAACCTAACCTGATGTCAAAACTAAGCCTAAGGTCAAAACCCTTGACCTTAAGAACCTTGTGGGACAGAAACTGTCATTTCATTGATCTGCATCCAGAAATACAGTTTGACCCATCCTGAGACTTTCTTTCTTGGATTAATCAAGTAGAAATGACAATTCTCTATGATCATTACTATTTTACAAATGTTTTGATAATCAAATTGTGTTAGTTCAAACAATATTTACAGGTTGAAGAGAACTACTAATTTTTATCTACTTAAACAGCAGTAATGATTTTTATTCCTCATTCAAAGAAGAAATCAGGGTAATATGCATTTCTTGATTTTTCTGTATTCAATGAGCAAATTTGTAAGTGTGTTAAAGTTCAGGTTTCGGTCAACTAAGAAGTTTACTGAAAAGAAATGTCATGTTTAACTTTTACAGCAAGATACTGAGTAGAGACTCCACGAAGTCTGGTTTTCTCCAATAATCTTTCTGTCTGTTTTAAACAATCTTAATCTCTATCCTTGACTTTCCATAACACCTTACATCACAAACCACACCTCTGTTCTGGTCCATCCACGAATCAGAAAGCTCTCAAATGAACCGGAAGTATAGCCCGTTTAAATGTGGCGACTTCCCAGTTCAACAGGGGGAAGTTTTTCAGAGCTTGAAAGAGTTTCCTGGAGAAGAGTTCCAGAGTTTAACTCTCTGAAGAGAGTTAAAGAGTT
>NC_056510.1:33102780-33111576 GCF_014905685.2 Nematolebias whitei
ATCATTAACCTGATTTCTACTTTGAATGAGGATTAAAATCATTATTATTGTTTCACAGTTGAATTAAAAATGATTAGTTCACTGCAACATCTAAAAATGGTTTGAACTAAAAACACTTTGATTATCAAACATTTGTAAAATAGTAATGATAATAGAAAAGAGAGTGTTCTTTCAATTGATCAGTGCAGGACACTTAAAAAGTCTTCTGGATGGACTTGATTTTGTGTTTCTGGACTCAAATCAATGAAATACAGTTCTTGTTCCAGGAAGGCCTCTCAAGGCCAGATTTGACCTGAGGCCTAGTTCACTACACTATTAGAGCTTATCATATTTTTAGTTGATGTTTTTATTAGTTCATATCTTAGATCTTATTACTGTTTTTCTTTTATATTTTATTGTTGGATGTAACTGGGACCCATCCATCCATCCATCCATTATCTTTACCCGTTTATTCCATTTTGGGTCACGGGGGTCGCTGGTGCCCATGTCCAGCAATCACTGTGCGAGGGGCGGGGTACACCCTGGACGGGTCGCAAGTCCATCACAGGGCCACATAGAGACAAACGAGACAAACAAACATTCACTCTCTCACTCACACCTAGGGACAATTTAGAGTTACCAATCAACCTAACATGCATGTTTTTGGTCTGTGGGAGGAAACCGGAGTACCCGGAGAAAACCCACGCATGCACGGAGAGAACATGCAAACTCCACCCAGAAAGGCCCCTGGACTGGGGTTTGAACCAGGGACCTGCTCGCTGAGAGGCAGCAGCTCTACCAGTTGCGCCACCGTGCTGCCCGTAACTGGGACCCTGTGAACATAATTTTGATCATCCACCACATGGACCACATGTGGTGCGAATGACAAAGAATATCTGCATCTGTATAATACTTTCTGATTCATATATCCATTATTATAATTTTCATTATTTTTAAATCAATTTATTTTTCATTTTCTTATTTGATCAGTTTATTATTATTAATATATCTATTAGAGCTGTTAGCAGCACCTTTCTTTGTTTCATGCATTTATTCAAAAACAGTATGTAGCTTGAATTAACCACTTTTTCTTCTTTCTAGTGAAGAGAAAGAGAAAAGAGTCCAGTAAAGAAAAGTCTTATTTCATCACTGAATGAACATGAAGAACTGAAGCGGACACAGCAGGAACAACACTTGTGTCTTCTTCTGGATGAAGCCCGTGAGACAAGGGACAGACACAATCATTAGTTGGACGCAGTAGTTTTTATTTTTGTACATTTTTCACTTCTTACTTTTCATATTAAACAATTTTTTTCTTAAGTGGTGTCCTTGAACATTAAATTTCCTAAACAAATTTTACAATGTTAAGTGCAGATAGTGTTTGTTTAAATTCATACTGGAAGTTGAGAAGAATTTCCAATTGCATTTGATCTTTAATGAATCCTAAGAAAAGATTACTAGAATCTGCTCAACAGTTATTATGTTATAATTTTTGGGTTCTAGGATGAAGTGACACAAAAACAGTCAAAAATTCAGAAAGGACAGTTATCAATTATCAGTCATCAGTTATCTTTTAGCAGTTATCGTTTATCGTCCGTACAACTGTGGCCCGAGAGATTCAGCTGAAAGTCCTGGTGCACCTTTTATTTGAACCTGCAGAGATTTGAACAGCTGATCTGAAGCAAACAGGCAGGAGTTCACCTGAACTGACCACTCCTGCTGTTTGATGGTCTCCTCCTTCGCCACCCGTCCATCCATCCATCCATCCATCCATCCATCCATCCATCCATCCATCCATCCTCTTCTGCTTCAGGGTTGTGGGAGCAGCATCTTCACCAGGGAGGCACAGACATCAACAGCCACCTCTTCAACTCTTCTAGGACCCCATGGTGTTCACAAACCAACTGACTATTTATTAATTAATATCCTGATGCTGCTCAATAATCCAGGTAGAAAAATCTAAAAAGTTAAGTCTGGTCCTCTGGACATTCACAAAACAAACAATACAGTTTATAATAAATAAACTAAATGTTTTTTGTTAGTTTTGTTTTTTGAATGTCCAGAGGACCAGACTTTTTTAGATTGATAAGTAATAAATTTATGTTTTAATTTAATGAAAGACAAATCTTTAAAATTCAAGGACAAAATTTAATCTAATTGTTTTCAAGTCTGTATCTTATTGTAAAAGCAGTTTCAAAGATTACAGCACAGTGTGATGTTTTGTAATTTTAACATGAACCTTGTGCATATCTGCAAATAATAAAAGTGAAGATATTTTTAATACATCTTTATTGTAAAAATCTATACTAAAATGAAAAACACATGGGTTTAAAGCAGCAGGGAAGGCAGTAAAGTAGGATTATGAATCAGGTTTATAAGTTACAGCTCATGAGGTACTCCATTAGAGCATGACATCTTTTCCACAACATCGTGTGACAAAACCTTCTGGGTGTTCTTCTTCTAATACGTTTAGTGGTGGCTAGTAAGTAGCTTAAGGGAGCACTACCGCCACCAGGTGGTAAGACGAGTTGGATTCTAGTCCCCGCCTACAGAGCCGGTCCAGAAATGTACATGGAAACACAACAGACCCGAACCGATCCGAACCAACCCGAACTGATCTGATCCGCTCTGTGACGGTGGAAAAGGGGCATTAGTGTGCTGGTGGGCTTTGGGGCCTCTACCATGGGGGGTGGTGGGGTTGTGATACTGTTGGTGGGGGGATGATGGGCCATGGGAGGGGACGGGTGGATTGAGCCAACTGTTACACATTACACATGCCCCCCTGGGGGGGGGCATGTGTAATCATTCTCACCTCTGGGACCTGAGCCCACTCTCATATGTAGCATGTAGACATTTAGGGTTTTGGGCAAGGGTTGGGGAGGTGAAAGGGCACTGCCTGCTCTCTGGGGATGGGGTGGGTCTGTGCCAGTCGCTGCCTCATCCCCCCGCATTTTAAATGCACAACATGCATCAACATCTTGTTTGAGTGGGAGGAGGGAGGAGTTGGATCTTCCTGTTTTTCTTAAACCCTCATTCTCCGATCAGTTTTGGCCCCCCATTTGGTGTGTCGTACTCCCTGCCGCCGGTGCATTGGCGGCTCTCGGCAGCTGGGGTTGGATGGTGGGGAGTGTGCGGGCCCACCCTGGTGGCTGCCTGCCTGGGCCTGGGTGCCCTGGCTCTGTCGGGCCTCTGTTGGGGGGTGGTATGACCTCGGGACTCGGGGCTTGGTGTCCATGGCTGGATCCACTTTGGAGGGGCGGGTTGCCGGAGGGGCCTGTGGACTCGTCGCTACAACCTCCTGGGGTTTCTGTATTGTGGTTGCTGGGGATCGCCCGGGGCTTCCCTTTGCTTATCTCTCTGGGGGGTGAGGGTGTCCCTGTTGGAGGACTCCCGGAGTTCCGGGCTTGGGGGCCGCTGTGTGTCTGTGGTTCTGGTCTTCCCTGTGTTACCATCGTGTCCTGTGGGGATGGGTCTGTGGGTCCCCACATCCACTATTGAACATTTTTATGGAGAAACCTTATAATAATAATAATATTAATATATAATAATCATTTTATTTAAAAAACACCTTTCATGACACCCAAGGACACTTTACAGTAAGAACAAAGATCAACAGGAATAAAGAATATAAAATACATAAAGAATATAAAATACATACAGAATATAAAATACATACAGCAAAGTTAAGGAAAAGCGAGTCTAAAGAGATGTGTTTTCAGAGCAGTCTTGAATATAGAAAGAGAGGTGGTGTTTCTTAAGTCAGGGGGTAGAGAGTTCCAGAGATGAGGGGCAGAGCAGGTGAAGGCCCTGCTGCCCATGGTGGAGAGGCGGGCAGAGGGTACATGGAGGTGTAGTGAAGAGGAGGATCTGAGAGAGCGAGAGGGGATGGAGATGTGTAGGAGGTCAGATAGGTACGGAGGGGAAAGGTTGTGGATAGCTTGGAAAGTGAGAAGAAGAATTTTGAAGACTATGCGTGATTTAACCGGGAGCCAGTGGAGCTGCTGCAGGACAGGAGTGATGTGGTTATAGGAGGAGGTTTGAGTGATGACACGGGCAGCTGAGTTCTGGACCAATTGTAGCTTCTGGAGAGATTTGTTGGGGAGGCCATAAAGAAGGGAGTTGCAGTAGTCAATCCGAGAAGAGTCACAAGACTGTGAACAAGGATGGCAGTGGAGCAGGGTGTGAGAGAAGGGCGGAGACGGGTAATATTTCTGAGATGGAAATAGGCAGACCGAGTGACATTGTTGATGTGTGAAGTGAAGGAGAGAGTGGTGTCGAGGATGACACCAAGACTCTTGACCTGAGGCGAGGGGGATAGCAGGGAGTTGTTAAGGGGGATGAGAAGATTTTCTGATTTTGAAAGAGTTTTTGGTACCGACAAGAATGATTTCTGTTTTGTTACTGTTTAGTTGTAGGAAGTTGTTAGAAAACCAGTGATTTAGCTCATTGAGACAGTCGGTGAGGATGGAGGGTGAGTGGGTGGAGTTTGGTTTTGTTAACAGGTAGAGCTGTGTGTCATCAGCATAACAGTGAAAATGGACACCAAATTTACGGAAGATGTGACCTAGAGGAAGGAGGTAAATGATGAAGAGGAGGGGTCCGAGGACAGAGCCTTGGGGGACACCCGTGGAGACGGGGGAAGACTGGGAACGAAAGGATTTGAGCTGAATGAATTGAGTGCGGTCAGAGCGATATGATTTGAACCAGTCTAACGGAGTACCCGAGATGCCAATGGAGGTTAGTCGGTTGAGGAGGATAGAATGACAGATTGTGTCGAAGGCAGAACTTAGATCCAGTAAAATGAGGATAGACAGAAGAGCAGAGTCAGCAGCAAGAAGAAGGTCATTAATTATTTTTATTAGAGCTGTTTCGGTGCTATGGTGGGGGTGAAAAATATAGTGACAAGCATGCTCACACGGGTGATTAGATTCAGGTGTTTATCAGATACACACACAGTTGGGTTGTGGTGGCCACTAAATATATCTTGTATTACCATGTACTGTATAAAATACTTTCTAATGACGTTATAAGTATCATTATATATGTTGTTTGTTGTTATGGTTTCTCGGTTTTGTCTTGTTTTTTTTTTTTCCCGCAGGTCTAGAGGCAGACTTCAATTATGTTGATTTATGTTCTCTTTATCCCTCTCTCTCTCCTCTATTCCTATCTCCTTCTTTACCCTTTAACCCTTCTCTCACTTTTCTGCTTTGTTATCTTATTTGTTTTTCATCCCCATGTCCATTACATCTGAAACAAGCCCAAAGCAAATTCTAATAAAATTTAATTTATATATCAAGTGGAGCATTAAGGCCAGCCATAATGCTCTGCTTGTGAAAGTAAATCTGTTGGGTATCACTTTGACACTCAGACAATATTTCTAAGTGTCACAAAGCCAGATAGGACAAGGGAGAGAAAATAAATAAATAAATAAATAATTGTAGTGGACTAGGCCTCAGACCAAAACCTGCCTCTGAAGACCTTCATGGGACAGGAACTGTTATTTCATTGATTTGAATCCAGAAATACAAATTAGCTCATCCAGAGACTTTCTAATTGTATCCTGAACTAATCAATTGAAAGAACACTCTTCTTTTATATTATCATCACTATTTTACAATATCTTGATAAATCAAAAGTGTGTTTAGTTCATACCATTTCTAAATGTTGAAGTGAACCACTCATTTTAAATCAACTGTGAAACAGTATTAATGATTTTTTAATCCTCATTTAAATTAGAAATCTAGTTAAATGTCTATTTTACAAAGTAATTATGCATTTTTGATCTTCTGTCTGAAATGAGAAGGAGTGATGTCGGTCGAAAATCAGAGGGAAGTTATTGGAACGAAGTGTCGTGTTTTTAAACCTAGCAGACGGTAAACAAGAGGCTACTGGCCTCTCTTGTTTTCACTTTGCCAAAACATTTCTCTGTCTGTTCCTAAAACATTCCTGCTGTTTTCTTGACTTGTAATGACCCTCTGACATCACTAGAACCACTCCCTGTTGGTTGCTTCAACCATTCAGGACGTACTAAAGTGACCAGAAGCAGAACTCTTTAAAAGTCGACACTTCCTGGAACTATTCAGTTCTAGCAGTTCTGAAGTTCTGGAGTCAGTGCGGCAGTTCTGTAGTTCTCAGTCTTGAGTTCTCAGTCTTCATGGAGTCTTACACTTCTGAGTGGAAACTCTGAAAGGACTCACAGATGCTTGCTGTGAGTCCACCTGGGCATAAATGCCCTACAACTTCGAAGGGAGCTGAGCCTGTTTGTTGAACGGATAAGTGACACGACTTCGGACGATTCTCAGCCATCCTTACCGGAGACGCTGAAAGGTCGCGTTGAAATGGACTCCTGTTCCTGAGCGGAGGTATCCCGGCAAAGGTAACGAGTCATGACGCTAAGTGTACCGGAGGTGAGCTGGTATTGAAAGGAGCGTGCCATCCTGGTCCGAACAGACACTCCCTTAATACATCTTCCTTCAAACCTCTCCATTTAAACTCCTCATATTTCACATCTTTAAAACTCTTCTACTTCTCCAGTAATTAACCTAGATGTATTCAGAAATGTCTGTTGTTTTTATTAAATAAAATGTGCCAAGTTTTATTAATCAGAACCAGATCAGTCTAATCAAGTGTACAATGTTTTGATGTTAAATTTTGATTCTGTTCAATAAATGACCACATTTATTATGATGGGTCAAAGAAAATTAATGTCTCATGTCACTGATTAAACCATCTATGCACAGTTACTTCTGTCACATGGCTGTAATTAGCTCGAAAAAGAGAGAACCCGTTATTTAAATGTAATTGTAGTGAGGGTACAGCTAAGCTGACCTTGACACACTACATAATTATGTGATTAAATCAGAATTCTGAGAAAAAAGTCAGAATTCTGAGATTAACGTCAGAATTCTTAGATTAAAGTCAAAATTTACAGAAGAGGATTAGGGCCACGGTGCAATACATTTTTTCTCCCTTAATTTTGACAAAAGAAAAAGTCAGAATTCTGAGATTTAAGTCAGAATTCTGAGATTAAAATAAGAATTTCAGACTGTGGTCAACTATGTACGGAAGAGGATTAGGGTCAAGATGCAACCCCCCTCCCGTTTAATTCTGAGGAAAAAAAAAACCACGTTTAATTCTGAGGAAAAAAAGTCACAATTCTGAGGAAAAAAGTCAGAAATCTGAGATTAAAGACAAAATTTACAGCAAAAATCACTGCACTTACAATGCAACACTTCATAGAGCTGACGGCTGATTTGGCTAATGTTTTACCCTGGTCAATATGATCTTCTCAACCATGTATTTATTTAATATGCTGATAACGTTACTCAAAGAAGTGATCTGAATAAAAGGCCATACCTTTAGTAATTAAAGGGTATCTCTGATTGATTTTATTTTAACTATTTTAAGGTATTTTTGTTTCTTTTTTGACAAACAGCTACAGCGGCAGTAGTAGTTTAGTAATTTTATGTTTTTGACCTTTTAGGTCAGGTTTTATTGTCACCCCTGTTAACAACTTTCTACAATTGATGGCGAGCTACCACCTGACCCACATTATGGTAGGAAATTGATCTCTTTGTTGACTGCTTTCAGCTTTTATGTGTGTGTATATGTGTGTGCATATCAGAGTCAGAGAGTCAGAGTTTCTTTATTTGTCATACGCACCACATGTGGTACATGTGGTGGAACAAAATTGTGTACACAGGATCCCAGTTATATCCAACAAAAGTATAAAATGCAAAAGAAAACCAGTAATAAAATCTAAGATATGAACTGATAAAAATGATAACTAAAAATATGCTAAGCACTAGTACAAAAACAATACGCCGAACAGCAGCACGAACATGAGTCTGTGTGAGCAGATGAGTACGAATGAACATAGCAGCATGAAATAGATCAGCAGCAACAAGTTGTGATTTTTTTCACAATGATTATCCTGGTTAGAGATTCATGAGTCTAACAACCTCAGGGAAGAAGCTGTTCTTCAGTCTAGTGTTTCTACAGTGTAGGGTTATACATCACCCTCAATGTTATATCATTATGTTATTTTATAATACCTTGGAACTGAGTGAGTGATCCCATCATTTAAGTATTAATCAGTTACTTTGCTTAAATAGAATCTTAACTTCAGGTAGTTTGCTTAAATATAATCTTACATTAACTAGAGAAAATCTTCAGCTAATTCACATTCTTATAAGTTCTCACTTATGTAGATGAACAGATGCTGAGATATATTCATCAATTAAAACGGATTCTTCATTTTTCTGGACTGAATAAAACGTGCATTGAATTTAATGAAATGTAAACGTGAGACGTCATTTATCTTTGACCCATCAAAATGAATGCGGTCATTTATTTTACAGAATCAAAGTTTAACATCAAACATTTACATTAATTTGGCAAAATATGAAAATAACAACATAATCGATCAACTTTACAACCAGGAAAACCATACGGCCATGATTTTCCATTGCTTCACCACAGACATTTATGAAAACTGTACAATTATGATCAATTATCCACACGGCGGTGGATGAGCACTTTACACAGACATTTCTAAATTATCTGGAAGGATTTCTACTTGAGAGAAGAATTTAAAGATGGAAAGATGGAGTTTAAAGGGAGTAAAAGATGGTGTGTGAGGGGGAGTGTTCTCACTCACACACACCTACGCTCTCACACACACCTACGCTCTCACACACACAGGGACTGACACGCACACACATAGGCTGGGGGACGTTAAGAGTCTCTGAGCACATTTTTCTACTTTAAGCTCAATGTAGTTTGCTTAAACTTAATATAGTTGACTAAACATAATTA
>NC_056510.1:33111676-33122399 GCF_014905685.2 Nematolebias whitei
CAATGTTGAAACGTTGTTTTACTGGTTGCTTAGTCACTGTCTTTGTCAATGTTGAGACATCGTTTAATTGGTTTTTGGTATTGTTTCTGAACACCCCAAGCAAGAATGAATTTTGTGTGTAGTTAAGTTAGAGACAGAGGCCTTTAACTATGCCAACATGCAGTTCATTTGTTAAAATCTAATCTTTGCGGAGTCAATGTTGATTAATGCTACCTTAAGTACCATAATCTACATTGGTCTCACAACGCTTAAGCCGAACCTACTCGAACAATTCTATTCGGGGGGATAGCTAATTCTTTTTGATGAGTCTCGCCATAGACTCAAAAAAATTTATGGGGAAACCAAACACCCAATCTCAAGTCGTTCGTCTAAAAGACAACAGACAATTGAACCAAACTATATTTTACCATGTAAAGCTAACTTAAACCAAGATAGGAATGGAAAAATAGTTTGGAATGCCCTTCTATAGGTATAAACCCCTATAACTACCCTTTTCAGCATGTTCCACCCCTTAACTGGTAGCTGTAGCTGTTCCCAATCATAATAGCTTACACACCAGGTGCATATAGGTTAAGGCCTTATGTAAAATCCCCTTCATAAGCCCACCTTAAACCACATAATTGCATGACACATTGAACCAGAACGGCACCGACTGGACGTCGCCCAGAGACGACCTTCGCTGGAGGCGACCTGCAATCCTGACGTTGGTCTCCACTCTTCATCCAGTGGCTGCATCTTCAGTTCAATCCAAGGGAACCCCTCTGTATGCTGATCAATCAACACCTCCATTCGTTGTGGATTTACCATTGTGGATTATATGACTTTTTCAATGGATTACAGACTCTGTTTCCAAGGGGTTAAAGCATTGCTACAATGGAATTACCAACAACATTATGGAATTACCATCAACACAATGGAATTACCAAAAACATTGTGGGATTACCTCCTTTCACTTTTGTTTTCCTTGCTGGATTACATCAAGCTCAAGGACATTCGAAGGCGTAAGTTCATGTTGGAATTCATCCCCATGGACAGGCGATGATTTCCAAAGGGGGGACTGTAGTGAACTAAGCCTCAGGTCAAATCTGGCCCTGAGGGCCTTCCTGGGACAAGAACTGTCATTTCATTGATTTGAGTCCAGAAACACAAAATTAAGTTCATCCAGAGACTTTCTAAGTGTGTCTTGCACTGATCAATTGAAAGAACACTCTCTTTTTTATTATCATTACTATTTTACAAATGTCTTGATAATCAAAAGTGTGTTTAGTTCAAACCATTTTAAATGTTGAAGTGAACTACTCATTTTAATTCAACTGTGAAACAGTATAAATGATTTTTAATCCTCATTCAAAGTAGAAATCTAGTTTATGTCTGTTACAGAGTAATTATTCATTTTCTTGATCTTCTGTCTGAAATGAGCAGGTTGTAAGTCGGTCAAAAGTCAAGTTTCGGTCAACTACATGTTTACTGGAAAGAAATGTCATGTTTAACTTTTTCAGACAGATAGAAGTAGAACTGGCACCAAAAAGTCTCGGTTTCTTCAAAACATCTTCTGTCTGTTCTTAAACAATCTAATCTTTCACCTTGACTTTTAATAACCTCTTACATCACTAAGACCACACCCTGTTGGTTCGTTGCGACCAATCAGGACTTCCCAAATGAACCGGAAACAGAACTCTTTAAATGTCGACACTTCCTAGTTCCAACCAGTGCGGTGGGAGAGCAGTTCAGTTCGGAGGGCAGAACCGAACAGAAAAGTTGCTGGAGAGAACAAGAAGTTCCAGACATGATCCGAAGTTCTTCCGAGTCTCGTGGGAATTATGGAATCTTCCACATCTGAGTGGAACCTCTGACGGACTTACTCCTCATGTGAGTCCACCCGTGAGGTGAACGTGTGTTGAACGAAGTACCGTCACTACTCCGGACGTTTCCCAACCATCCTACGGAGACGCTAGAAATGGTAGCGTTAAATGGAACTCCGTACCAGCTGATTCATCGTCAGAGAGGTAACGAGTCGATTTCCTACCGAAGCGTACCGAGGTGAAACTGGGTTCGAATGGAGAGTGCCGTTCTTATACCGACACATTTTCCCTCACACATCTTTTCTCTCCAGATAAACTCCCTCATTTCCCATCTTTAAAACTCTTCTATCTGCCAGTAATTAATCCAGATATTTTCAGAAATGTCTGTTGTAATTAGTTAAGCTGTGTTATTGCGTACAATCAGAATAATCATGTGTACAATGTTTGATGTTAAACTTTGATTCTGTTAATAAATGACAGCATTCATTTTGATGGGTCAAAGAAAATTAACGTCTCACGTCACTGATCTCTGTCACATATCTGTCAAGTAGCTCGAAAAAGAGAGAACCCGTTTAAATTAAGTATAATATCAGGTACTTGAACTAGTCCAGATATTATAACATGTAGTGGAGCTCCGAAGCTAACAAAGCTAACCGACCTATCTCACTACAAGTGCGTATCGGGAATAAGAATGAAATGTATCGTTATTGTATGTCTTTGAGTGAGTGAGTGTGAGAATGAGGCTGGGACTGTGTGATTGTGTCTGTGTATGAATGGGTATTTGTTAGGCTGAGACTCGGACTGCCTCCTCTTTGATACAACTGGGGGTGCTTGGCATCGCACCCCTATCACGCGGCCCCCTGGTGGGGTGTGCCCTTGCCTGCCGGCGTGCTTGGGGCCCTTGGTGTCTGGGGCTGGGCACTTGGGCGTGTGTCGGCTCGGCCTGGTGTCTGCCTGGTGGGGCTCGGGTCCTCTGGCCCTGTCGGGCCTTGGCCTGGGTGGTGTGCGTCCTCGGTGCCCGGGCCTCGGTGCCCAGGCCTGGAACTGCATCGGTGCGGCGGGTTCCGGCAGGGGCCTATGAGTTTGTCGCTGTTGGCCCTGGGGGGTCACTGCATGTGGTCGCTGGTGGGGATCTTCCGGTTATCCTCTGTGGTCCAATCTGGGGGGTGGGTGAGTGGTTCGTCCTGTGTGGGTGGCCCTGGGGGCTCCGCGGTCTGGGTCCCTCCTGGGGTCTTGGGCTCTGGTCCCCCTTTTTTTTGTCTGCCTCTGGTCTTGGGGGTCGGGTCTCTGCTGCTTCACGGTTACTATTAAATGTTCTATTAGAGAAGCCTTATACACTTATGCATGCTCACAACCACACACAAATAGATGCAGGGATGCTTATGTAGGCTTTATATGTAGATATATAGATATATAGATATGTATGTGAATGTATATTCATGTGTATGTATGTATGTATTTAGGCGTAGGTATGGGTATATATATTTATGAAAACTTACTGCAAAGCCATGAATATTTTAAGTTCTTTATCCATATGTATTTTGTTGCTGTGTTTTGTCATGCTCTTTGCAGGTGAACAGACAGTGGCCGGGTGTTTTGCCGTGTGCTCTCTTTGTGTATATTTCTTATATTTTGGAGTCTTACTTTGTCTTTTCTTTCTTTCTATCCTATTAAAAAAAAACTACACTAGATAATCACTAGAATAAATATTTCATAATAATGGTGTGGACCATGGAGGCCATCCAAAAATAAAATAAAATAAAAAAATAAAATAAACCTGCAATTTTTCTAAAAGTCTGACATTAACTTTATTTTTAAACGCTTTTCAAAGCAGTTTTAATTTACCAGAATTCGCTATTTAAACAGTACACAGAAACCAGGCTCTGATTAACAGAAGAAAAAAAAAATTTTTTAAATGAAAAGCGAGTGTGCAGCTTTCTTTCAGGAAAACTGTTATACTCCTTTTCAACAGCAGGTGGCGGTGTAAGCTTACTTTTACTGGTAGGAGTCTATGACAACGTCCTGTGAACCGTCCTGCTGACATCCGGTCGTTAGCCGTTAGCTCCGATGTAGCACGCGGTCTAACATGGTTCAAATCAACATTTATGGACGGATTTAAAGCTTCTAACATGGCGTCTCTCAACAAGCACGCTTTATCAGCATGTACACAAGTTTAGGAACAGTGTCAGGCTTTATTTAGCGTTTTTAAACACAACGGAGGACTCGGTTAAAACGAGCTTCATTTCCGGGGTCACGTGACTTTTCAGACAAAGGAGGTGGGCTTTACGCACTGACATCAGAGGGAGTGGATGCACAGAAATACGTCACCAGTTTCTCAGCGAATCAGAACGACCCAAACAGCGGTTCTCAACCAATCACAGCCCGTGTTTACATGCTTCAAGCTAGTAGTTAGCATCAACAGTCCGGTCAAATTATAGCCCATTAAATGTCGAAAATGCACAATTTTACTGTGAACGTAACAAAATAACAAACAAACAGCGTTCTGAATCGACGCCCAGTTCCACAGACAGCTTTTTCCCATTTAAAACACGACTCGTTCGAGTCCAAGAATCAGAACCGGGTCGGACAGAAGAACCTCCCGGTCATGAAAGAGTTTTAAACAAAATGAAGCATCTTTCTCACTGCATCCAGCTTAGTTAGACCTTCCAGCTTTAAAATGAACACATTGACGTAATTTGCAGCTTTCTGACCACCAAAAGCATGAATTATCATGTCTGTTCAAGTTCGAAACTCTGACTTTTTATGTGCCAACATGACGTTATTTGTCAACAACACAGATACTCGTGTCACACATAATTTATATCTCCTTAGAAACCTGTTCGAGGCCACCAAAATGTAAAAGGTGGGGGTTTAAAGAGGAGATGGAGGAATTTATCTCATTAGAAACCCATACGAGGCCACCAAACTGTAGTGTTCTTTCAATTGATTACTTCAGGATACAATTATACAGTCTCTGGATGAGCTAATTTGTATTTCTGGATTCAAATCAATTAAATAACAGTTCCTTTCCCATGAAGGTCTTCAGAGGCAGGTTTTGGTCGGAGGCCTAGTTCACTACAGTTATGAGTGTTTAAGCTTTGGTTATAATAAGTTAGTCACACTGTAGATGTAAAGGTTGAAAGTAGATATCTGAAGTAGTTTATTAAAACAAACAGCATGCATTTCTGATTTTGTTTTATTTATTTATTTTTTAGACCACACGTACCCTCAAATACTCAGACAAGTGAAGGTTGCTGTATGTCATCTGTTCATAATTAAAGAACCCAAAAGATCTTCAAGCATCCTGTCTGTGCTCCTTATCGGCACCCAAAGGGGGATATCAATATCACAATCATCATACAGTCTGAACCTAAAAGTCATTGCTATCGAACAGAAATCATCCACCAGATCACCTCCAGCTAAGTCTGTGATGACTGAACTCTTTGAACTTTTCCAGGGACAGGTGGGAGCAGGTCCAAGAAGAGGTTGTGAGTTCAGAGCTTCAGGGTGCCCTTCCCTTGAAGTTGACTCTTCGTTGGTGGAAGACAATGAGGCCAAATACAGCCACATTGCAAAATTAGTAAAGTGCTACCTCTTGTCAAGTAGGTATTTCTGCAGGCAAATTCGGAAGGTGTATCTGGGCAGTCATATCTGATTGGACTATAGGAAAATGGGTGAACCTGGGCGTTCATGGCTGATTGGACTATAGGAAAATGGGCGTGTCTGTCCGGCTGCATCTGATTGGACAATCGAAAAATGGGCGTGTCTGGTCGGCCACATCTGATTGGACGATAAAAAATGGGCGTGTCTGGCCGGCCACATCTGATTGGACGATAGAAAAAAAGGCTGAACGATAAAATGCCGTAACCACAGACGCATTATGTCTACAAACAAGATGTTATTGGTAGATTGTGTTAACCACAGGCATATTATGTCTATGGTGTTAACCGGTTAGACATTAGCGGCGTCTCAGGTTCAACACTGGCGGCGTCTCGGTTCGACATTAGCGGCGTCTCCATAACTTCTTTTTCCGCCTCTCTTAACACAGAACTTCCGGTTACATTTCAAAATAAGAGCAACATAACTGGGTAGTGGGGAGGGCTAAATGTTAGTTTTTTTTAATACCTAGCCATAACATTAAAAAACAAATTCCATTTTGGTTGTTGAAAAATGTGAAAAAAGTTACAATCGATTCATAAAGAAAGAAAAATATTAATGATACTTAGGTCGTTTTCACACCTGATAGTCCGGTAGACTCGGTTCGGTTCGGGACCAATATTCATGAGCTTTTGTTTACATTTGAGCTGGTGCGTTTGCATTCACACTGCACTGTGCAGTCGAGTCAACCTGTTGAACCAACCTATTCCCCCACTCGCCTGTGGGGGTGCTGCACCAAGAACTACTGAAAGAAACAACACAAAAACCTCTGAAGACAGGTCTTCTTCTTCTACTGTAAATAAAAACGAAGTGGCATCAAGTTTTAGCAGTTTTAGGAGTTATATTTTGTAATTTTTCAAAAATGGACTTAGCATGAGCAGAAGATGAGACAGGAGACCATGGAGAATATTGTTTTTCCACACAAGGCAGCTGACGGCGCCATATAAGGTCAGAGAAATGCGTATTTGTTTACCCTGCGGAGCAGGGCCTGGTCTGCTTGCATTCACACTGTACTCGAACCGCGCTGGAGTTCGCTTCTACCGGACCGAGACCTAGGTTTTAGCCCGGGCCAGAGTTCGCCTTTTTGTTCCGTGACAGAGTTCGATGGCACGTTCACACCTCCGTAAACGAACCGGACTTTCAAGGAAAACGAGCTAGAGATCGATTAAAGCGGACTAAACAGGGCTAGTGTGAATGCGCCCTTAAACTGGCCTTGGGACAAAGGATGTTTCCTTTAACTTCACATTTTCTTGTTCAACTTGCAGTCACTACAGATGAGTGATTGTCAGTTTCTGTAAGATTTCTGCAACTGGAGCAGATATTTCTGTTTACTGGTTAACTTCCTGAGCTGTCTCACATTTTAAAGGTCAACCTTACTCCATGTTTCAGCTCCTTTCATGGATCAGATCTCATAGAAAAGCACTTCTAAAGAGCAAATTTTGTTTTTAGCTTTTGTTTTGGGCCATTATCTCGTCATAGGACTCATGATCTTTAATTGAGACCAGACTTTTTGGACAAATGGGAGCAGGTTTCGCTTCAGATGCTTCATATTTCATTTTACCCAGACCACACTCAAGCCAACCTGTGTCAGGTGCAGCCTACAACCCAAGGACAAAAGAGAATCTTCTTGTGTTTGACAGTAGATTTAACACTGTTTCTTAAAAACCTTCAGTTTTAAAAAAGAGCTGATGTAACTTACTTAAAGAGCCAGTTTTATCTCATTTGTGACAATGTCTCAGATTTGTCCACATTAAAGAAAGGAGCAGCAAAAAACAAACAAACAAACAAAAAAAACATAAAAGTAGAAAACAAGCACATTTTGGAGTCAGTACATAACCAGACTTTTGGCCCTCACACCTATACCCAGTTGCTTATGCTGCATGATGAGATCAGATTTATCCATATTTTAGAAATTAAATTTAGCTTAGTCGACAAAACAATACAAATGAAGACTGTCTGTCTTAAAAAAAACAAAACTCTTGGTTTTGCAGTAAGCAGCCTGATTTCAAACTGACATCTTGGCCAAAGGTAAAATAATTTTTTTTGTGTTCTCAGAAAAGTTGTTTCAGGACCTCCAATAAACTTATGTACACATCAAAGCACACAAGACAGATTCAGGAATTATCTTTGTTTTCCAGATTTCACATATGTTATTACCTTAAAACATACTCAGACAACATTTGATGTATCATTGAATTTTTTTTTATTGTTTATTGGGACATCCATTTTTAGAAGTCATCGTAGCATCTGTTGGAAACACAAAACAGTACAGTTAGGGTGTTGCTAGTTGTTACTTATTGTAATGTGTGGGCATCACAGTACAAAAGCTAGACTACTAACTCTGCATCCATGGCACAAAAGTGAGTGCAGTACCCAGGAGTAATGGCTTCACTGTAGAAGGCCCTCAGCTCTCCTCTTTTGCCACTGCCTCAGAAACCTGCACCACAATCTTTAAATTCTTCTCCACAGCTGAAGCAGACAGAAATTACAAAAGGCTTTCTGTGCTCAGCCTGAAATTCTTCAGAATATTTCCTCCAGTTCACAACACCTAAAGATATAACAAAAATATGAGTAGATCACCAAGCACAACATTTTTACAAAATAGCAGTTCTACACAGCCTGGGCTGTTTTCCTTCCCCAATCTATTCAAAATGAATAGCAAAAGTTAATTTTGATATTTTTTTCACAAGGAAAAAAAGTTGATTTCCTAAAGTTTAACTATAAATGAAGGAATTTGTGCATTCATGTAATTGAAAATTAAGTAATTTAACATCCAACCCATTTTAGCCACTGAGCCATACCAAACACCCATAATCTATTCTTGAATGAATTATTGACTATTATTGACAAATTACAGACTTATTATTGAATAAGTTATTACTCATTATTGAATCATTGACAAATTACACTCATGTTCATGTTAACTCATGTTGCAACAAGGTCAGCAACTTTTGACTATTACTGTGAACTATGTTAAACTTTGGAGGTGACATTTTGAAAGTCAACATCAGATGTGGGTCAAAATCTTTGGGCAACATCTTGGGGTCTTCTAGAGTCAAACTGAAGTGTGAGTGGTTCCTGACATGGCAGAAAGACATAGATATAATTAACAGCTTTTATTTATTTATTTTTCAGCTAATAACTTTTATTTATTTGTTTTTCATATTTTTCAGTTATACACAACTTTTAAATATTTATTTTTCAAGTATTAAGAACTTTTGTTTTCAGCGTTTATTTTGAAAAGCAACACACAGTTGTTGTAAACGTGCACAATTAAGCCAGTGAGGGCTGCCGGAGCCGAGTGGAGGCTCACTTTACCTCAGTGCATTACTTGCATGGGAATTCCCCACCATATTTTCACATGAGCTAAACTTCTAAAGCACGACAACAACGAGAGAACGGTCAAAACTATTGTGACCTACAATAAACGTACTTCAATAACATGCATAAGTGAAAACATAACATACTTTATAAGTACAATAAATCATATTTCTTTGTCAAAACATCACAAAGATATGTTACCTCATCAACAATCCTCGTGACTTTGAGGGTTACCCATAGCCAATCAGTGTTCGCCACCCACAAACGCCTATTAAATACTGTTAGCCAATCAGTGTTCGCCGCCCACAAACGCCTATTAGCCAGAAACACCCACTTTTGGTCTGCAGAGAACCCCATTCTCCCTTTTGTTAGTGAGAGGATTTCTCCACCGCTGGAGATAATGTCACTGCAACTAGATCTGTGTTTTTGGCAGAAAATGTTGACAAGTTGGTGTTGTATAATGTCATCTTTTTTGCTATGCTCTGACATGAAATATTTCTGTGTATGGTAAAAAATTGCAAAATCATGATGTACGTCATAGAAGTTCATGATGTACGTAACTCCTTGTACAAGAGAACCAGAGACTTGCTATCTTGCCAGAACAGATCACATTCAGCTGGGGCAGTGGGCGAAAAGACGAGACCATGCCAGACCACACCCAGTAGCACCGACTGACTCAGAACAACATCATGATAAGGACATCCCAATGTAACTGATAAGGCTGTATTTAAACGAAGCAAATACATTTGTAACTCAGACGTGTTAGATGGATGTAAGGTGCTTGTGAGACGTCTCCCTTTCCAGCACTGTGAAGGTAAAATAAATCTTTGTCTGAATTCAGAACCACTTCTCAGGCTGTGTTTTTGACTCTGTCTTCCTTCCACTGAACGATCTCGAGTTGAGGAAGTTTTTGAGCTAAGTGTTTGAAAGTTGGTTCTCATAGTTTTAAAGACCTCAACAATTTGGTGGAGGATGCAGGCAGATGTGAATGAAGACAGGAGTAATTGTTAAATGTGAATTGAATCCAGGTAAACGGACTCTGTGCACCTGCACTAGCCGGCTAAAAAAACAAGAGGAATTTTCCTCACAGTGTGGGTGTGCTGCGTCAGTTTATCTGCTAAAATTAACAGCCTTGATTGTGGTGATTTGGTTGTTTTAAGAAGTTGATTTTGCTTAAAGAGAGAGAAATGGTTTGTGTGAGTCAGCAGACAGATCTGGGATCTGGAGTCGGGAGAATAGCATACCCCACTTTCTACCGGACGGGGGGAGAGATGATTGCTGGGTTTTTATTGAGTTTCCCCTTGACGTGACTCATCACAAATAATAACAAGAAAGCTGACTACACTGAGAAATAATAAGAGAAAGCGCTGAGTCCCTCAGAGACCCATACATGGTGATGAGAGGACTAAAGATTAAAACAACATTGTCTCTTATATTAAGAGGTAATTTACACTAGTGACCGTGTTATGTGTCTATTCTGGTCTCTTGTTTGTCAGTTGGTGGCGTGGTCCAGACAACAAGGTGATTCGTGTTTATGTGTTGTCCATGATTCAGGTCTGTTTGTTTTGTTGACTTGACTGTCAAAGCACAACTGATCATCCACCGCCGTGTGGACTTGAGTATTTTACTCACAGTCGTGTGAGAAGCTGAAATTGTGATTTTGAACTCTAGAGAAAATTAAGGTGCAAGCGATTGTGTTTTGTTTTTATGAGACCGCTCCATGTGAAAACAGCTGTGTTCTGTGAGTGGAGCGGGGTTGCCAGGTCTCAAGATAAGATAATTCTTACGCAACTAGTGCGACGGTCGTGTCTTTTCACCTGGCAACAATGTGTGTGTGTGTGTGTGTTCAAAGACACAAGGTGCGAGGATTGTGCAGGAAGTGAAAATATGTGTGTGGAAAAGATAACGCTGAATGAGTGAGTAAAATATCTAGTTGTGGGGAA
>NC_056510.1:33122499-33132075 GCF_014905685.2 Nematolebias whitei
TATATATATATATATATATATATATATATATATATAGCATGAAACAACATGTCAAACTTTTTGTTTTACATATTCAAGGGAGTGGGTAGAAGTATAAACTTATCAAAATTCCCACTCCTTAACCACTTACATAATCTTACATTCATTACATGTATAATCCATACATACAGTATAACAACTAAACCCACATTTATCCATCAATATAGTATCTATTTAAGTTAACTATAGTAGATGTACAATTATTATTCCTTTAACTTCTCCAAAAATAAAAGCATCAGTAACAAAAAAACAAAACAAACAAAAAAACAACAACAACAATAAATCCATCCATCCATTATCTTTACCCGCTTATTCCATTTTGGGTCACGGGGGTCGCTGGTGCCCATGTCCAGCAATCACTGTGCGAGGGGCGGGGTACACCCTGGACGGGTCGCAAGTCCATCACAGGGCCACATAGAGACAAACGACACAAACAACAATTCACTCTCTCACTCACACCTAGGGACAATTTAGAGTTACCAATCAACCTAACATGCATGTTTTTGGTCTGTGGGAGGAAACCGGGGTACCCGGAGAAAACCCACGCATGCACGGAGAGAACATGCAAACTCCACCCAGAAAGGCCCCTGAACCGGGGTTTGAACCAAGGACCTGCTCGCTGAGAGGCAGCAGCTCTGCCAGTTGCGCCACCTTGTTGCACAACAACAATAAATGAATAATATTATTATATATTATATCCAGCAATAATCATATGTTTATATGATAATTTGAACAGTTTTATGTTTGGACAATGTTTAAGTTCAATATTCAAATTATTCCACAGTTTGACTCCACTTACTGATACACAAAAGTTTTTTCTAGTAGTTCTGAATTAGCATATTTTAAACTGTGATTCCCCCCATAACATATACATTTGCTCCTTAATTTTAAACAGGTTTTGAATGTTTTCTGGTAATTGTTTATTTTTTGCTTTGTAAAGAATTAGAGCTGTCTGTAGTTTCAATATGTCAATGAACTTTAATAATTTAGATTTTACAAATAGTATATTAGTGCTTTCTAAATATCCCACCTTATGGATTATTCTTATTGCTCTTTTTTGTAGTATTGTTAATGCCTGTAGTGTAGCTTTATAATTATTGCCCCAGATTTCTGCACGATAGCTTAAATAAGGTAAGATTAGTGAACAGTAGAGTACATGAAATGCTTTTTGTTCTAAGACCAACTTGGCTTTCTTTAAGAGGGCGATATTTCTTGAGACTTTACGTTGAACATATTTTATGTGTGGTTTCCAGTTGAGTTTATCACCAATAATGACACCAAGAAATTTGTTTTCATGAACTCTTTCAATTTTCACTCTATCTATTTGTATTTGAATTTCTGTATGTGATTGACAGTCCCCAAATAACATTGGCCATGACCTAGAAAAGATGGTGGGTATCAGATTTGAGTTAATGTAAGTTTTAAAATTGGCCTTTAGCTTGGAAAAAAAAAAAAAAAGAAGAAGAAAAGGAAAGTAGCAGTGTTTTTGTGGGCAGGCTCCGCACCCTTGGTGTTGCAGGGGTGTTGAACTCGTTTCTGCCGAGTGGCCACATCAGAGTGGATGGTTGCCCTCAGGGGGGCAGATGTAGATGTGGAAGAGATGGAGAGGAAGTCGAGAGAGAGTTGAGGAGGTGTGAAAAAAATGTTGGTATCCTGGCAGGGAATAAAGCATAGTCTGGTGCAGAAAAAACAGGATATGACCTCCAGCTCACATATATCAACCCTGCCACCTCCTTATCTGAGTGGTCAGGGGCCCACTCAGGAGGCGGGCCCATTACCAGACAAAGGGACAGCCCCTAAGGGGCTGTACCCAATCATTGAAATCCTAGATGGAAGCTTATTGGTGCAGCCATCTGCCAGAGAATGTACCCTGACAACCCACTCTGGATGGGGACAGAACTTAAAATCGCCTCTACGCCAAGAGGAGATATCGACTCAGAAAAAATACAGAAAACCCTCAGCTCCACCTCCTCCTCTGTGTCAGGGGAGGAGATGGAGAACAAGGAAGATAGGAGGAGGGACAAGTTGGATGATCATGTACAGTTATTTCAAGATGTAGAAAAAACACTGCATGAGACTGAGGAACAGATGACCAGAATTAGATTAAAGCTTGAACAGGCAGAAAAGCAAAAGCAGAATAAAATGAGTATAGATGAGACTGGAGTTAACATCTCTCTGGTTGCCAAGGGAAAGGTCACGGAGAGAGGAGAAAAAGGAGGTTTTCTGACAGAAGAAGAGCTTCTAGGAGCATACGAGGACTTGTTAGCAGATTACGAGAGAGAAGAAAGAAAAGTTTGTGCAGAGTACTGTGAGAAGACACACCCCATGACACTCCGGTCAAGACAGGCGCAGGGAAACTACCCCTTACTGCAGTCAGCAGGAAGGACACTGAAATATGTACCTTTTCCCTTGGGAAATAGAGACGCGTTGGTTGATAAGCGTCCTAGTATCTCGGCAGGAGGAAGCTTATGGTTATCTGAGCTGGATGGACTCATGAGAGGAATGACTTTGGCACTAGGAGATTTTAGGGCAATTTTAGGACGTTGTGTCACCCCTATGGTGGGACATGAGTTGGAACGAGCCGCCCACATTGACACTCAGCCAAACCACACTCCTTTAGCAGTGGTAATTACACAATTAGCCAGACAAATTAAGCGACAGTTCCCTTTGTCTACTCCGGCAGCAATACCAACATTTGAATGGGACCCTAAGGTCCACCCGAAAGATTACATCACTCAAGCAGTAGAGATTTGGATGAGACACACAACAGTTAATCCAAAAGGTGAACCGTCTAATCTGACTGAATTGTTCAGAGAAGCAGTTTTAAACAGGTAAATTTTGAAGGGAGTACTTTTGAAGGGAGTACCTGATGAAGTGTCAGAGCTGATGGTGAAAAATCCTGATCTCCCAGGGTGCGAGCATGCTAAGTGGGAAAAACATTTACTACATCATTTGCAGGCGGCACAGGACAAGTTAAAAAAGAAAAAAAGATGAAAGAGCTGACCTAGAAAATCAGCTCCTCAAGTTACAGCTTCAGGAAGCGCGGCAGAAGGTATCAAAGAACAAGGATAAATCTGAGAAAATGATGTTAGCTGCGGGAACAGGGAATGTTTCACAACTTACACACAACAATGTCGCACCTGTGACTAATCAGTATCCTGGAGGAGGAGTTGTCTCCTCTCCATATCCCGATCCCTCTTTTCCCTTCCCGTCTTTTCCATTTGTGCGCAGGTCTGGTGGGACTGGACGTGGAGGAAGTTGGCGTGCTGGTGGTCGTGCACGGGGAGGCATGGCACGTGGACGAGGGGGCCGGGGTGCACCCGGGCAAAGGAACCTGCAAGACAAAATCTGCTACAACTGTGGGGGACCTGGCCATTGGGCCAGACAGTGCAGAGCCCCACCCATGCAGGGGAGTAAAGGCGGAGGGTCACAAGGTATGATTCCACACAATCCTGCTAACAGACCACCTCCTGCTGGTGGCCAGTACCTGCAGTGGGAAGAAGACGTGTACCAACGATATTGACACACCCCTGAGACCCGGTCAGGTAACATGACTTCTGCAGACCCCATGTTATCTGCCAGAGTGGGAGGTCAACCTATGAACTTTCTAGTGGACACAGGAGCCACATATTCAACTATAAACAGCACCCCCATCAACAGTTTAACATCAAAAAACGTGTCTTTGACAGGGTTCTCAGGGAAAGAGCAGAGTCTGCACTTAACAAAACCATTGACTTTTAACCTAGGGGCCCAGACGTTGCAACATTCTTTTGTCTGCTCCCCATCTACTCCTGTGAACTTACTAGGAAGAGACTTGCTGATCAAGCTGGGAGCTACCGTACTGTGTGGTGCAGATGGGCTGACAGTTTCGCTACCAGATGGCTCCATCATCCATTGCAGCGACTCAATCACAGATGGACAATATTTGTTACACCCTGTCACTCCGGAGTACTCAGACATCTATTGGGGCCGGTTGACACATGAACAGTCGAGCTATCACTTCACTTCCGGCGAGCTGATGGACAGCAGCTCCCTCCGGCTTCTCTGCAGTCTTTTATCATCAAACTGACCCGTTTTTCGAACCGGACTAAAGCTGGTCCTCCTTCCAACCGAATTCGGTGTTCAGTGACTCAGAGAGCCGGACGGGACCGTCCAAAAAATATTTTGGCCCAGGACCGATCGGCCGCTCCCTCCCATTGGTCACTCTGAGCGCACCCTGCCGGCCAGGTGACCCCTCGAGCTGGGGAGTCGACGCACGAAGGTCCGGTGTTTTTTCTCTCTCTCTCTGGACCTCAACGAACTCTTATCTGGACCTTTGTGGTTCTACCTGGTTCCGACAAATATCGCCGGGTGGTATTTCGCTCGTTTTCAGCTGGACTAGCCCTCGTGGTGTCTCCATAGGTGTGGGGGAAGTGTACCTGTGTCCCTCGAATTGGACCAGAACCGAACCGAGGTGGCTGTGAGGGAATTCGTCTTCAACAGAGCCGGTCTCAGCTTCAGTGAGCAGCCCGTTACTTTTTATTGAAGGACGATCCACCTCCGTGGAGTCGTTGTGTTCACCTGGAGGAGACGCCCCGGTGCTTTGAAGTGCCGCCGGACCGGAGCAGAACCGCGCCGCCGGACTGGGCCGCCGGACCGGAGCAGAACCGCGCTGCCAGACTGGGCCGCCGGACCGGAGCAGAACCGCGCCGCCAGACTGGGCCGCCGGACCAGAGTAGAACCGCGCTGCCAGACCGGGCCGCCGGACCGGAGCAGAACTGGGCCAGGGATATCTTCAGCCTCTTCGTCTCTCGTGCTTGGAGCGCCGGAGCCGAACTGGAGCAGAACCGGACCAGTTGCCGACTTCAGCCTCAGCCTCTCTGGTCAGTCTCGCTTTTCACCGGGGGTGCCCCATGCTGTCGGGTGCTGAGAAGCGGAGGAGCAGCGTGAAGGAGCAGGTCTGCGTGGTGCTCGAGTGAAGTTCGAAGTTTGTATCGGAGCTGCTGCAGGCCTCCATCCAAAATCACCTGGATAATAATTAATTTTATTCCGGATCACGCTGTTGGCCCCTGTTGACCTGAAACGAGCTTGGATCATGTCTTTCTCGTCAGGAGGATTTTCTGGCAGCTCGCTCTGCTATTTGCTGCGAATTATCTGTTTCGGCCTGTTGATTCTGGACCCAGCTTCTGTTTCCCATGGGAGCATCCATCCTACTTCACTGGGGGGGCCGGAGCCCCCCTCAGCCCAACTCAAACTGCAGTTGGGCCAACTCGTCGGGTTTGTTTCATAAGTGAAACACTGGTATATTTCTCTCACTGGTATATTTTCATCTTTAAATCACTTCTTGGTCTGTTGCCTTCATACATCTCCTCCTACATGTCTCTGCGTGAGTGCCGCTACGGAGTGCGCTCTCAGGACATTATTACCTGCGGTGTTCCCTCAATGAGGACTGAACTAGGCAAAAGGGCCTTCTCCTATTCCGCTCCTGTTTCCTGGAACATCTTACAAAAAGATTTGAAGCTCTCGACCATGACCTCTCTAAGTGTCTTTAAGAATCTGTTGGACACCTGGCAGGGTCCAATTGTTAGTTTTCTACATTTGTCTTGAGTGATATTCAGCACATAAGCAGAGCATCCTGACACATCCAAAACCACTACGGGTGAAGGACATGTTATCTTTCCTTGGACTCACCAGTTATAGTCGTAGCTACTTGCCAGCATACATGGACCTGACTCAACCCTTGCGCCATCTGGTCAAGGAACAAGGTATGAGAAATTTGAATAGTCCACTAACCTGGACAAAAGAAGAAGAAGACGCCTTTACTCATCTAAAACAACACATGGCATCGGCAGTTGAATTAACCTTACCCGATTACAGCTGCCCTTTCTTCCTGGATGTCTCTGTAACAAAACACGCAATAAATGGGGTTTTGTTTCAGAGAAAAGGGGAAGAGAGGAAAGTATTACAGTACCTCTCACTTATGATGAACAACATGGAAAAAAGACATCCTCCATGCACACAACATGCAGCCGGGATAGCGAAACTGATTCAAAAAACAGCACACATAGTTATGGGCCACACCCTGCAGGTGCTGACAACACATAGCGTGGTTGCCTATGTGAACTCACAGTGTTTTACGATGACAGCTCTTAGACAACACAGACTATCGAAAACCTTAGAAGCCCCCAACATAACGTTCTCACATGAGGGAATAAATATGGCAGATTGTGTTGCAGAAGGTGAGCCTCACCGATGTGAAGAGCTGGTGGTCAAGCTGGAGAAAATGAGGCCAGATCTAGAAGCATCCCCACTTTGGGGAATACAAGTAAGACACTTATTCACAGACGGGTGTTGTTACAGACATCCAACAGAAGGCCTGAAAGCAGGTTATGCAATAGTGGAAAAAACAGATACAGGCTATGAAGTGATAAAAGCAGAACAGCTGGAAGGTGCACCATCTGCACAGAGAGCAGAGGTGAGAGCAGTGGTAGAAGCACTGAAACTAGCAGAGAATCAGAAAGTGAATGTTTACACGGATTCCGCCTATGCAGTAGGAGCAGTCCATGTGGAACTTTGTCAATGGATTAGAGCAGGTTTTTTGACAGCAGGAGGAAAAACCATTAAACACGAAGCAGACATGAAGAGTTAGCAAGTGCTCTTCTGCTGCACCAGGTCCATAGATTTTTTTTTTTTTTTTTTTTATGACAACAGTGACTCCTACACAGCTCAGGGAAATCAAGCAGCTGACAATGCAGCAAAAGCCACAGTAGGACACTCTCCCTTGATGATGACAGTCGCAGCAGAGGAAGAGATAAAATATGTAGATGAACAGATGCTGGGATTTATTCATCATTTAACGCGAGTTCCTCATTTTTCTGGACTGAATAAAACGTGCACTGAATTTAAGGAAATGCAAAGTGAGACGTCATTTAAATTTGACCCATCAAAATGAATGCGGTCATTTATTTACAGAATCAAATTTAACATCAAACATTTACATTAATTTGGCAAATTATGAAAATAACAATATAAGCAATCAATCAGGAAAAATCATACGGCCATGATTTCTCCGTTGCTGCACCAACAGACATTTATAACTGTACAACTATGATCTTTTGCCCACATGAATGTGGGTAAGCACTTTACACAGACATTTCTAAATATCTGGGAGAATTTCTACTTGATAGAAAAGTTTAAGATGAAAGATGAAGTTTAAAGGGGAGAAAGATGGTGTTTGAGGTAGAGTGTTGAACAGAACGGCACTCTCCGGGCTTTCTTCAGCTTCTTCCTCACAGTACACTTAGGTGGTGAAAACGACTCTTTTACCTGGAGATGTCTCAGGCGAGATTCCGTTTAACGCACCCTTTCAGCGTCTCCGTAGGATGCTGTTACTCGTCCGGAGTAGCGGCGAGATTCTGTCCGCCACAGCTCACCTCAGTGGAAATGTTATAATCCCATGAAACTCGGAAGAGCTTTGTTGTCATGTCAGGAACTCCAACAGCACTCCATCAGAACTCCAGAACTTGAGTAGACTCTCACCGAACTCTACGCTCTCAGAACTCTTAGAACTCCGACAACTCTCCAACTCTGTGTCTCTGTGAGTCTGTGTAGACCAGGAAGTACTGACATTTTAAAGACTCTTTCCCGGTTCACTTTTTGGGATTTTTCATTGGTCAGAAACGACCAGAAGGGGTGTGTTTTTGTGACGTAAGGGGTTAGAGACAGCGAGAATTGTTATGAGACAGCTCAGAAATGTTCTCACAGACCGAGAGGGTTCTGTTTTGGCGTGCCTAAGACACAGGTGCAAAACATCTCTATTTACGTCTGAGAGGATTCTAAAACATGACAGTTTTAACATAACAACTTGTTTTTCGTTTGACTGTAACCTTGTAAACGCACACACTTGCTCATTCAAAAGCAGAAATCAGAAAAATGCATAATTACTCTGCAACAGCTTTTAACATGAGAATAAAAATCATTACTCAGTTAATAAAATTGATTAGTTCACTGCAACATCTAAAATGGTTTGAACTAAGACACTTTGATTATCAACATTTGTAAGATAGTAATGATAATAAAAAGAGAGTGTTCTTTTCACTTGAATCTTCAAGAAAGAAAGTCTCAGGATGGGTGAACCTGTATTTATGGATTCAAATACATGAAATGACAGCTTCTGTCCCACAAGGTTCTAAAGGTCAAGAGTTTTGACCTTAGACTGGGTTTCGACGTAGGCCTAGTCCACTACAGTCCCCCCTTTGGAAATCATCACCTGTCCATGGAGATGAATTCCAACTATGGACTTACGTCGTCGATTGTCCTTGAAGCTTGATGTAATCCAGTAAAGAAACAAGAGTCAAGAGTAATCCAGCAAGGAAAACAAAAGTCAAAAGTAATCCAGCAAGGAAAACAAAAGTCAAGGTAATCCCACAATGTTCTTGGTAATTCCATTGTGTTGATTATAATTCCATATCGTCTCGATAATTCCATTGTAGCAATGCTTTAACCCCTTGGAAACAGAGTCTGTAATCCACTGGAAAAAGTCATATAATCCACAATGGTAAATCCACAACGATTGGAAGTGTTGATTAATCAGCATACAGAGGGGTACCCTTGGATTGAACTGAAGAAGCGGCCACTGGATGAAGAGTGGAGACCAACGTCAGGATTGCAGGTCGCCTCCAGCGAAGGTTGTCTCCAGCGACGTCCAGCCTGTGCCGTTCTGGTTCAATGTGTCATGCAATTATGTGGTTTAAGGTGGGCTTATGAAGGGGATTTTACATAAGGCCTTAAACTATATGCACCTGGTGTGTAAGCTATTATGGTTGGGAACAGCCACAACTACCAGTTAAGGGGTGGAGCATGCTGAAAAGGGGTAACTACAGGGGTTTAAGCCTATAGAAAAGGGTTCCAAACTACTTTTCCATTTCTAACTTGGGTTAAGTTAGCTTTACATGGCAAAATATAGTTTGGTTCAAATGTCTGTTGTCTTTTAGACGAACGACTTGAGATTGGGTGTTTGGTTTCCCCATAAATGTTTTGGAAGTCTATGGCGAGACTCATCAAAAAGAATTAGCTATCCCCCCCGAATAGAATTGTTCGAGTAGGTTCGGCTTAAGTGTTGTGAGATCAATGTAGATTATGGTACTTAAGGTAACAATAATATACATTGACTCCGCAAGGATTGCAATTTAATGAATGAACTGCATGTTGGCATGGTCAAAGGCTTCTTAGTCTCTAACTTACTACACACAAGATACATTCTTACCTCAGAAACAACCAAAATCAACTAAACAACGTTTCAACACCGACAAGAGTAGTGACTAAGCATCTAGAAACATCGTTTCACTGCTCCTCCTCACCCTGGTTGTCAGTTTCAGTCACGTTGTCCCGTGTGAGTGGCTTCTTTGCGGACCCGCTTACGCGAGGCATAATCATATCGAGGTGCGCTGCATGGCGATCCACGTCGACTCGGAGTGACGTTTGGCCCCGGGACAGGGATGCGAGTATCCCACACAATACGAGGGTTATCGTCATTAGCAGGGCTATGATTAACGTGTC
>NC_056510.1:33132175-33133377 GCF_014905685.2 Nematolebias whitei
TTTCACTGCTCCTCCTCACCCTGGTTGTCAGTTTCAGTCGCGCTGTCCCGTGTGAGTGGCTTCTTTGCGGACCCGCTTACGCGAGGCATAATCATATCGAGGTGCGCTGCATGGCGATCCACGTCGACTCGGAGTGACGTTTGGCCCCGGGACAGGGATGCGAGTATCCCACACAATACGAGGGTTATCGTCATTAGCAGGGCTATGATTAATGTGTCCGCGCTCGACCACGCATAGTTAATTGGTTGGATCGGGTTCTTAGTTGTGGACCTGAGGGACTTGAGAACTTGGTTTATTGGTTCCACGTCGACGACTTGGGTGCCTTCAAAACGGATCCTTCCCAGAGTCTCTGGATCTATGTCTATAGACATATTTCTCAGGTACTCTGAGTCATCCAGAGTCGCGTCCCATCGTTCCGGATCGAGGTGATAGAGCGTCAAATCACCAATGTGTATGGTTGTTCCCTGGGGAACACTGATCCACATCGTTTTGTCCGGTAACGTCAAAGGTCTATTTGCCCCGGGTTGATCGTAGGCTATGATCGCCTGTCTTTGAGGAGCGTTCACTAGCCAACGAGAGCCAATTATTTCCGCTTTTGCATCTTTAGCCAGGTGTCGAGGCGTTACGGTCGTTGAGCACTTAGAATTTTCTGGAATAGGTGTTAATCCGCATATGCCCGCGGTTTTATTCCACATAAACGGTTTGCTCGGGCACAGATAGTGTATCTCCCGAGTGAGAACACACATCTGCAGGTTTGGAGCTAGGTAAACTGAGGGGTTGTCGTCGTGGTACGCAACCATCCTTGGTGTGTCAATTTGAACATGGTTTTCGCCGTGCCAATTGCCAACATTTACGACGTCCCTGAGTCTATATATGCCGTTTGAGGGAATTATCGGTAGGTTGATAATGAACGCCATTTCAAATGTTTTGTGATTGACGTAGATTGGGATTGCGCTACCGAGAGTGTAAGCCAGGTGTGCCTGTGTTTGCGTAACTTTTTCGTGCGTAGCGGAGCTGAGGATGTCGTTCACCATCTGTAGAGAGACTAGATACGGTGGGATCCTACCGGTGGCTAGTGTATCTACCGACGAACTGATATCTCTAAGCATGTCAGCAAAAATCCTATCCATTAGGTGTGCGACAGCGTAATCCGCTTCAACCTTAAGGGCTAACTCATTTACCGCTATTACGAGGGCTTTGAT
>NC_056510.1:33133477-33136006 GCF_014905685.2 Nematolebias whitei
ATCACCTGTGGTGGTACTGTGGTGGTTTGGTTGCTAGCAACTTGGCAGGCCTCTGGAATGGTCTGCCCAGCCTTAAGGCTCGCTGTGTCTAGCACAGGAGTATCCTTTGTGGCTGGTTTCAGGGACCACAGCACCTTGTTGATGGTGTCCACGTGGACACCTAACCTTACCAAAATGTCAGAGCCTATGTAGGATGCATGTGGTAAGTTTTGGATAACGAGAAACGGGTGAACCAGTTCTCGTTGATTCCAGTTCAGTTTTAGGTTAATGACTCCATCTGCGGTCATTACCTGTGAACTATTGGGAACTAATGGAAAGCGGAAAGCTTTTCTAATTAGTTCTAGACCAACGTGTTTGTGAACCAAGGTTTCGTAGAAAGCTCGGTTAATTGCTGATTTATCTGTCCACAGAGACAGAACAGCATCGTTGGTGTGGGACCCTTGGATCTCTACACCCTTAACTACCAGTGGTAGGTAGTGTTTGGTGGACTCTGACTGCTCCAGCTCACAGAGGAGGCTGTCTTGTTGAGTCAGAGTTTGGATCACTTGGGTTTCTTTGGTTTCACATGGTGTCAGAGGAGTACTCACCGGGCTCGTGTCCTCGGCTGAGGGGTCCTGTGCGCCTTCCGCGGTACCTGCTGTTGGGCAGTCTGTGTCACACTCCGGAGGCGTATCGATTGGCAGTGGGTTGCTCACTGTTGTCCACATTGTTTGATCACCATAATCTATAATCGCGCCGAAGCGATTTATAAAATCCTGGCCAACCAAAAATGGGAATGAGTCAACATGGGTCACGTGTACCGGGTGGTACAGTGTCATATTGCCAATCTGCATGTGAACCATTGCTATAGCTGTCAGGGTTGTCTTCATTTCTGAGAGACCCTGCATTTCTATAGCACATTCAGAGAGAGGTATTATCCTGTTAACACTGGCAGCGGCCGTCCTCAGCTCCTCGAACAGTTTAGCTGACATGATTGTTATGTCTGCCCCACCGTCCAAGAGTGCTTCGTGTGTGAGGACACCTTCGAGTGTTACTGACAGGTACGCCTTTTTGGCGACCCCCTTTCTGATAAAGTTACACAGAAACCTCTTGGGCTTTTTCTGACGCTTCTTCACGCGTTCAGCCTTATCTGTGTAATTTTGGTTTGCCTGAACTGTCAGCACAGCAGAAGCTGTTTCTGAGTGTTCAGCCTGTGATGACACGTCATCGTTCGTGTGTGTGTTTACCCCCCCTTCTTCCGATGAGGGGTTGTTTGAGGCAACCACAGCAACGTCTTGGTGTGTTCCACCGACATCTGTTATGTTGTCATTCGCGCCCTCAGATGTAATAGGAATTACATTACTGCAAAGTGCTCCTGGTTGGGTTCCCGTGTCAGTGTGTTTCAAAGTTTCTAACAACCTGCGTAGTTTCTCCGTCTCTTCCGAGCTCAGAGGTGTAGGGCCTTGCTTTTGGAACTTTTGTGATTTTTTCGCCTCGGTTCGTTTCGTCCGAGGTGGGGGACGGTCAGGTACGTCTTGCGGGGTTTCCTTTACGTACTGCCCCTGCCGATATGGTTTCTCATATCGTTGCGTCCTGCGTTCACCCATTTTTCGATAATCACTGGCTTCCTCTGAAAGAGGAGCCTTTTTGTCCCAGCGTGCACCTTCAGGACGCGGTTTGTTAGCTTGAACAGACTGTTTTCTCTCTTTCTTCTTAGGAGGAGGCGGCGAAGCACGTCGTCCTTCTAGTTCAAGAGGGTGGGGTTTAACCTTTACACTAGGAAACACTTCAATGGGCGTCTTATCATGAGAACATGCTTCAAACACATTCACAGCACACTGCTTAATCTCACTGATGGATTTTTCTCTGAAATTTGCCATCATCTGTACTGATTTTTTAAAATCAGAGTGGAGATTTTTGCTGAAAACAAACTTAAAACCATCATCTTCTTCCATTCCGGTCTCATTTCTGTTACCAAAATAGGCTTGGAAGATTCTTTTGTAATAAACTTTTGGATGTTCAGTTTTACCCTGCGTGACCTTGTCAGCAGCTGGAAAACCAGCAGGCCCCGTGCATGGGTCGTACTCTCTGATCAAAGCTCCACACAGAAGGTTGTAATCCCTCCTCGTTGCATCAGGTAGACGCTCGATGAAGGTGAACACCTCTCTGTCTGAAGTGAGCCGTATCAGACTTATCTTATCGTCTACCGTAGCATTAGGATAAGACCTCAATCTGAACTCCAGATCTTTGAGATACGCTTTTGTTCCTGCTGACCCCATAGGCCCGGGAACAAATCGTTGTACATATTTTGAGATTTTCTGCAAGTCATCCATTGAAGGAGACCGTATCACCGGTCTAACTTGTGGGACTGGTGGTGCAGACTGATCAAGTCCTGCCCCTACTGCCCATGGTGGGGGTGGGGGTGGCTGATAAGGGTTGGTAGGAGGAGGTGCATATTGGTGCAGGTCTGTCCCCACCCTCCGAGATGGGGGTGGAGGTGACCGCCTGGCGTCAGGAGGAGGAGGTGCATACCGGTGCAGGTCGAACCCC
>NC_056510.1:33136016-33142933 GCF_014905685.2 Nematolebias whitei
TGGCGTCAGGAGGAGGAGGTGCATACCGGTGCAGGTCGAACCCCACCTGAGATGGGGGTGGAGGTGACCGCCTGGCGTCAGGAGGAAGAGGTGCAAGTGGGTGCAGACCCGTCCTTATCCCCCAGGTTGGGGGTGTTGAAACGGGGCTAAGGGGAGGAGGTGCAACAGCACCTGTCTGGGGTGGTTGTAGCTGACCCTGCTCGTCTCTGAGTCTCGAGCCAGCTAGCTCCATGTCAGAAAACAGGTTTGTAGCTGTAGCTAAATTCTCCTCACAAGCTGTCAGGCGCTTATTTGTTGACCGATTTTCATCTTGTAAAGTCAGCCAACTCCGGGTTATTAACCCCTTTTCTGCCTTGCAATCGGCCAGCTCCCTTAAAGCGGTTTGCAACCGTGCTTGTAACTCATTGTTATCTGCACACGCGTCTTGGTACGCTCGTTCCTTATCCGCAATCTTCTCCCCATATGATCGAGCCTGTTCTGACAGCTCTCTCTTTGAGAGGTCCTTATCAGTTTGAATCTTTTGTTTCAGCAACTCAGATTCACTTATCAGCTCGGCACACTTCTCCTCATATGATTGAGCCTGTTCTGACAGCTCTTTCTTTGAGAGGTCTTCAGCAGCCTCAAGGTGTCGCTGCAGCGACTCAGATTCAATCATCAATTCGTCACATCTCTCTTTTTCAGACTTATATCCGTTGAATAGCACGCCCTTTTCCACTACCAAACGGTCTAATTCCGCCTTCAGAAGCAGAGAGATTTTTGCTAACCGTACGCGGCTTGATTTTGTGTCTTCCTTCACTGTAGCTGCTCTTGATAAACTCTGCAGCTCCTCACGTCTTTGATCGTCATCAAGGTCTCGCAATTCCTCCAATTGTTTGCCAATAATTGAATTTGTTAAAATGTGTAAGGCTGTCTGGACCGCATCCTCGGATTGTAAGGGGTCAGTGTTTACCTCTTCGTCCGCCATTATCTGCTATTTAGAAATTAAATAGTAGATGTAAATGTTTAGGTGGTAAAAGAAACCAGAAAATCTCTTTTTCCTGATAAGTTTTACACTTATTTAGTGATATATCATTTAAACGTGCGTTATCTTCTAGCAAAATGAGTAAACTATTCAACTCTGTGAATATTTGTAACTGTATCTTATTCAAAAGTTTCTAAATTTTTATTATGTACCTATTTTTCAAGGATTTATCAGTGAATAAAAATTTGTTTGGTAAAAGCCCTTTGCATAAATACCTTCATAACTTTTAAAACGCAAGATAACAGTGTATATTCAGCTTTGAGGAAGTTTTTTAACTCAAAAATGCCTTTCAGAAAAATAAAACGTTTAATGTCACTCTTTACCTTAAAACGAAGTGAAAACCTGTGATCCCACGTCTTCTCCACAAGATGTCAGCAGATCCTCAACAATTTTAACTCAGACACTGCTTGTGTCGTCCACTAGGGGTGCTATAACTTCCTGTGGCGTCCGGTCGTTAGCTTGTTAGCTAAAATTAGCATCGGCTTGCTTCGGTGAAAACCAACACTTCTGAACGGATTTTTTACACAAACGTGGCAAAATTTTTCCAATCAGACCTTATATCATGAAACATGAGTTTTGTGGAACAAAATCGCAGCCGTATTTAGTGAATTTAAGCACGGTAAAGCTCATTTCCGACTTGGGGGAAGTGACGTGACACGTCAACCATTTGGTCATTAGCTTGTTAGCTTAAAATTTAGCATCGCTAGCGTAGTTCAAAAGCATCATTTTACGACGGTCTTTAAACTCAAACGTGGCGAACTTTCAGCGAATATGCTTCGAATGAATGTAAACAGCGTTTCAGAACACAGCTTTAATGCGCTTTCCAGCGTTAAAAAGCAGATTTTATTCCCTATGAAAACGAGTCTTCATTTCCGGGTGGCGTGATTGACACTTCCCTCATCCAATCAGAACGTTACACACGGTCTTTCTCAACCAATGACGCAGCGTAGGGGTGAGGGGAGGTGACGTCAGTCAACCTTTCTCAGCAAATCAGAGCTTTCCAAAGCAGCAAACATCAACCACGAAGCGTTAGCAACCATGTTAATTTAGCTTGAAACTCTTTCATCACTTATCGTCTTTTAAACCATCAAAATGCACTTTCTCTGCTAAAAATGTAACGAATCAACTCTGAGCTGCCCGGAGTCTGCTACTCCGGTCTCAAAACGTCTTTCTAGCTATTTAACAACTCGTTCGAACTTTCCAGAACCGATTCGGAACCACAGAACCGAATCGGACCAGAACAGCGTCTCAGAACACAGTTTAAACAGAATAAAGCGTTTCCACAGCTCAAAGCCAGCCTATGTTACACATACAGACGTACAATTCAGCTTTATAAAGACTCAATGACACAATTTCAGCTTTGAAACATTGCCAGCGTAACACAGCGCGCAGCTCCAATTGCGCTGCGTAAAGACGCACGGTTTTTCAGCACAGCTGATAAACTGTTATTGTACACCACATGCCAACATGAAAATCAATTAGCACACGAGTTACAGTCCATTTATGAGCACGTGACGGGCCACCAGTGTAGATGAACAGATGCTGGGATTTATTCATCATTTAACGCGAGTTCCTCATTTTTCTGGACTGAATAAAACGTGCACTGAATTTAAGGAAATGCAAAGTGAGACGTCATTTAAATTTGACCCATCAAAATGAATGCGGTCATTTATTTACAGAATCAAATTTAACATCAAACATTTACATTAATTTGGCAAATTATGAAAATAACAATATAAGCAATCAATCAGGAAAAATCATACGGCCATGATTTCTCCGTTGCTGCACCAACAGACATTTATAACTGTACAACTATGATCTTTTGCCCACATGAATGTGGGTAAGCACTTTACACAGACATTTCTAAATATCTGGGAGAATTTCTACTTGATAGAAAAGTTTAAGATGAAAGATGAAGTTTAAAGGGGAGAAAGATGGTGTTTGAGGTAGAGTGTTGAACAGAACGGCACTCTCCGGGCTTTCTTCAGCTTCTTCCTCACAGTACACTTAGGTGGTGAAAACGACTCTTTTACCTGGAGATGTCTCAGGCGAGATTCCGTTTAACGCACCCTTTCAGCGTCTCCGTAGGATGCTGTTACTCGTCCGGAGTAGCGGCGAGATTCTGTCCGCCACAGCTCACCTCAGTGGAAATGTTATAATCCCATGAAACTCGGAAGAGCTTTGTTGTCATGTCAGGAACTCCAACAGCACTCCATCAGAACTCCAGAACTTGAGTAGACTCTCACCGAACTCTACGCTCTCAGAACTCTTAGAACTCCGACAACTCTCCAACTCTGTGTCTCTGTGAGTCTGTGTAGACCAGGAAGTACTGACATTTTAAAGACTCTTTCCCGGTTCACTTTTTGGGATTTTTCATTGGTCAGAAACGACCAGAAGGGGTGTGTTTTTGTGACGTAAGGGGTTAGAGACAGCGAGAATTGTTATGAGACAGCTCAGAAATGTTCTCACAGACCGAGAGGGTTCTGTTTTGGCGTGCCTAAGACACAGGTGCAAAACATCTCTATTTACGTCTGAGAGGATTCTAAAACATGACAGTTTTAACATAACAACTTGTTTTTCGTTTGACTGTAACCTTGTAAACGCACACACTTGCTCATTCAAAAGCAGAAATCAGAAAAATGCATAATTACTCTGCACAGCTTTTAACATGAGAATAAAAATCATTACTCAGTTAATAAAATTGATTAGTTCACTGCAACATCTAAAATGGTTTGAACTAAGACACTTTGATTATCAACATTTGTAAGATAGTAATGATAATAAAAAGAGAGTGTTCTTTTCACTTGAATCTTCAAGAAAGAAAGTCTCAGGATGGGTGAACCTGTATTTATGGATTCAAATACATGAAATGACAGCTTCTGTCCCACAAGGTTCTAAAGGTCAAGAGTTTTGACCTTAGACTGGGTTTCGACGTAGGCCTAGTCCACTACAAATACAAACTTACACTTGAACAGGTTACTGAACTCCAAAAGGGGGCAGCACCAGAAGAAAAAGAACATGTGGAGACTTAAAGGGCGACTGAGAAGGAACAGTGATTGATGTACAGACTTGCTTTGCTAGATCATTTGTGTGTAAATAGGAGATTTTAAGTTACAACGCTCTTAATAACCAAAGTATTTATCTTTCTTCCTTTGAATGTGTACATGACGGATCTCTTAGGGGGACGCCCCTAGACCCAGAAGAACAATGAAAATGTGGTGGATCTGTGTTCTTAAATACATTTGATTTGACATGACTAAGACTGGACTGGACTGATAAATTAATTAGGTTCTCGTGTATAGAGTGTTTTTAACCACATTTTTACGATAGTCATGTATTGTGAAACTTTTGTTTTTGTTTTACCTAAACAGATCTCCAGAGGAGCTATGGCAGAGCTGAATAACTGATTTTGACTTCCTTTTGTTTTTCCAGCTCCATTTATCAGCAAACTCAATGTTTAATGCTGTATTGTGCTGTTTTGAGGACAGGGTGATAAATGAAAATATATTTTCTGCGCATGCGTTTACTAAATTCTTTCCCACAGGCAGGAGGAAATAAGACAAATAAAATCTATCATCTTAACTAAAATTAACATCACTCATGCCAAATATTCACCATTAAACTTTGAAACCTTAACTCTTCTGATTACTCATCTTCACTGCATGTGGCAATCACATATTGCTGTGTTTTCTTGTGAAAAATAACTTTGCTTCTTTCAGGAAGATTCAGAGTAAAGGACTCTGGAGAAATCCATCATATCCGTTTTGAGGTTCAGGTTTGTAAACATACAAAAAAAGGGATGAAAGTATGAATGGAATGTGGTTTATGTTGTTCTATAAAACCATTATAGTGTAGAAGTAATGACATATTTTATATTGACAAACCCCTTTTAGTGGTAGAGATAGAAAATACAGTCACATGCCTTAGAGGGCTGAAATTGTGCTGTTTGGAGATATGTGTTGTACTTTCATCCCCAACAATACAGGTTCTGACGGGTCAGTGACCAGGGCACTGGAGGGATTGAGGGCGCTGAGTGTACTGGTCGTATGTGGTTGCTGCTGTGTGCCCTGTGCAAGATCACTCTTGGTGCGCTGTATCACCTCGACCATCGAGAAAGGGAGCGGGGATAGACCTTCTGGATATCAGATGTTGTCAACCAGCTATCCTTCAAGCCACACGGAATTCAAGCTCTCCCTGGTGGCATAACCCAAGAACTGCTGACACTGGCTTCATAACCTGTCTCCTAACATGTGTTTTACACCATTTTTCTTTGCTTTAAGTTGATTCTTATACATATTATAATTACATGTGTTACTTTGCTTCCCCTGCTCCCAAATTGAGTATTAGTTTGGATATTTTATCATACTGCTAGCAATAGGAAACTTAGATAAATGCATGTGGTTACATCTTAACTTTTACTGAAACTCTCTCTCTCTCTCTTTCAGTCTTTGACAACGCAACGGAACGATGCCTCTATGAGATGGACCTTAATTGTCCAACCAATTCGTAGTCATTGTTAAAGACGCAGGCCAACAAGTTGTGGTCCTTTTAAAATACAGGCATCCACTGTGCGCTTTGTAACCAACTGACAGAGAATTACATTTTTAGACATTGTGTTGCGTCTTTTCACTAAGTTGTGCTATATTTATCTTATTAATGGCTCATTTGATTGCTATTGTTATATAATTTAAACAGCAATTTTGTTAAACTTATGACACAGGGTAAGGATGATTGTAAGAGTGCACTGGAACACCATCTTGGTCGTCGTCACAAGGGGCGTGAGGCGTTGTGCTGTTTTTCTCCCGCACCACTACACCGTTGCCCTGGGGATTTTTCCGGCACAAGTTCCGGACACTCGTCAGGGACAGATGTTTGCAGCCAAAGAGGTGGTCCCCTTGGGGGGGACCAAAAGGGGGAAATGTTGTATAATGTCATCATTTTTGCTATGCTCTGACATGAAATATTTCTCTGTGTATGGTAAAAAACTGCAAAATCCTGATGTACGTCATAGAAGTTCATGATGTGCGTAACTCATTGTACAAGAGAACCAGAGACTATTGCTATCTTGCCAGAACAGATCACATTCAGCTGGGGCAGTGGGCGAAAAAATGAGACCATGCCAGACCACACCCAGTAGCACCGACTGACTCAGAACAACATCATGATAAGGACAAACGAAGCAAATACATTTGTAACTCAGATGTGTTAGATGGATGTAAGGTGCATGTGAGACATCTCCCTTTCCAGCACTGTGAAGGTAAAATAAATCTTTGTCTGAATTCAGAACCACTTCTCAGGCTGTGTTTTTGACTATGTCTTCCTTCCACTGAACGATCTCGAGTTGAGGCAGTTTTTGAGCTAAGTGTTTGAAAGTTGGTTCTCATAGTTTTAAAGACCTCAATATTGGTATTTTTGGCTTAAAACTTAAAACTTGTGTTGAATGGATTGTAGCGCAGAGGTGCCGGCGTTACAGAGAGACAGAATCAAGTGAGTCGTTGGGTCTCTTCAGCCTCTTTCTAGCATATTTATTGAAGACCTTCAGTGTTGTACGCACATAGCTCGTGTTCACAGAACGCCATTTTTTCTTCACACAAGACGTAATAACGTAATGCACGTACATACCAGAAATATACAAAATAAAACACACCAGTAGGTGGCAGTATTAGAACACATTTTTGAGTAAGAGCGTCAATACCAATAACGTTTAACACCACCACTCACTCGTAACTCGTTAGTCCTGAAAAAAAAAAAAAAAAACATAAGGTTTTTCTTACCAGAAATGAAAATGTCTCTGCATATTTATGTTCCAAACATGCCCTGAGTAAATTTTCTCAGTTTCAACTTAGTAGTGTCACAATCCTCAGTGTTAGGACCCATTTGCAGGCAGGCGAGCGAG
>NC_056510.1:33143033-33157251 GCF_014905685.2 Nematolebias whitei
TGTCACAATCCTCAGTGTTAGGACCCATTTGCAGGCAGGCGAGCGAGGCAGGAGTTTATAATAAAAATAATTTATTTTAAACCACAAAAACAAAACGGCTGACGGGGCAGCAAAAACTACAGGCAGGATCCAGGCAGACAAGAACAGGACAGATTCAAAAATCAGACTGATACCTGGCACAAGGAATAGAGGAGGACCATGTTGTCTGTGAGAACAGAACAATGACCGGACGAGGAGTGGAGGAGAGAAAGGCTTTTTATAAGAGAGAGGGAGAGTGAGTAATGAGAGCACCTGGGCAGGTGGCTGATGAGGGACAGGTGTGACTGATAAAGACTGAGGAGTGGAGAGGCAGACTGAGGAGCAAGTGGAAAACACAAACAAATACAAAGAAAACAGACAGGGACAGAGCCTGTCAAGTAGCAGGTTTTGTCATCAAATCTGCAATCATTTTGGAATCATTTACAAATTTCATCATTGGGGGAGTGGTGGTGCAGAGGTTAGAGAGGTGGGCCAGTGATCCGAAGATCGCCGGTTCACGCCCCGGCCCCGACAACATCAAAAATTGTGGGTGGGGTAGGTGAAACACCCACACTTGCCCCCACCCTCATTCGCCCCACTCTGGGACCATGAGCAAGGCCCTTAACCCCCACCATGTGCTCCCTAAACAGGTCTCTCTTGAAAATGAGTTCTCGCGGCTCAATGAGACTACCTGTAAAAATAAAGGCTAAATGGAAAAAAAAAATTTTTTATCAGTTGGACAGTACTCAAGCACTATTTTTCCAGTGTTAACAATTGCTCTAATAAAATGATACTTAATATCAATATGTTTGCTTCTTTGCCTGTTCACTGGGTTCTTAGCAAGTGCAATAGTACCTTGGTTGTCTTCAAACACTTTTGTTTGTACATACTTGTAACAATCTATGCCTTTCAGAAGTTGCTCTAAATAGAGACATTCTTGTACAGCTGATGCTAACGATATGTACTCTGCCTCGCCGATAGACAATGCCACTGTTGGTTGTTTCTTTGTCTTCCAAGAGATCAAAGAACTTTCATCATTTAAATTAGCACAATATCCTGATGTGCTTCTTCTATCTGTTGAATCTGATGCCCAATCGGCATCACAGTAGATTTTTAATCCGAGATTTTGTGAGTCATTTCCTTTAAAACTCAACTCTTTTTCTGCTGTACCCTTAAGATATCAGAAAACGTGTTCTATTGTTGGTTCAGTAAAGTATTGAGAAAGTTTACTGACCACAAAACTTATATCTGGTCGTGTACAAGTGGACAAGTATATTAAACTTCCCACTGCCTCTCTGTACTTCCTTGGGTCTACCATTTTATCTCCATCATTTGAGTATTCTAGCTTTGGCTCACGTGGAGTGTCTCTGGGTTTACAATCCTCCATTCCAAATCTCTTTAATATTTTGGTCACATAATTTTTCTGTGACATTTTTACTTGTTTTTCTGTTTGGTTAAAGTATATTCCTAGAAAGTGTTTCAATCTTCCTAGATCTTTCATTTTGAACTTTTCATTTAACATCTTCTTTACTCCCTTCAAAACTTCTTCACTATCAGCTGAAATGATGAGGTCATCCACCCATACCAGTAAGATGATCTTTTCACCGTTTGTCTCTCTAGTATACAAGCACTGATCACTAGGATTTTGTTTGTAACCATTTTCACTTAAATACGCATGAAGTAAAGCATTCCAGTTTCTGCCAGATTGTTTTAAACCATACAAGGATTTTTTTACTTGCAAACAAGTTTTTCTCCTGTGTTAGACTTCTTCTCAAAACCTTCTGGTTGATCTATATAGATTTCATGATCAATAGGTGCATGCAAATATGCAGTCTTAACATCCATCTGGTGTAGGATTAAATTTTCCTGTGCTGCCTTTTGCATAATCACTCTTACACTTGTCATGTCAGCTGTTGGTGAAAATGTCTCTTCATAGTCAATGCCTTGTTTCTGATTGTAAACCTTTCGCTACATACCTTGCCTTGTATTTATCAGATCCATCAACCTCATTTTTCATTGCAAAAATCCATTTACCCCCCACTGTCTTTTTGCCTTGTGGTAGTTGGGTAAGGATGAAAGTTTCATTTTCTTTTAGTGACTGTACTGTATTTGAGTGAGTGTACCGTTTTTCCTCTCTCATTGCTTCTCTCCACTGTCTTGAATTAGGAGATGCAATGGCTTCCTTATAGATCTGAGGAATGTCACATACTGCTCTGTAACAGGCATCCACACTCATTTGTAGTTTGTCTCCTGTGTTCTCCTCAGTCTCAAAATCCTGTAGGTGCGCTGGTTTCTTTCTGTTTCTTGGTGGATTCCTTCTGGTCACAGTCTGTTCAGGTACAACTTCAGAAATGTCACTTTTATCAAGTTCATTTTCAACACTTTCACCATCTTTTTCATCTTTGTCACAAGTTCTGGTATACACATCATCTTGAACATGCTCTATGCTTTGGTCAGTTTGTGTCACACCTTCTCTTGTTTTCTTTGTTATGAACTTTACCAGTCTATGTTTCTGTATCTTTTCAGTGTTTGGATAAAATACTATATATGCTGGGCTGTTCTTGCCATAACCAATGAAAATACCTTGTTCACATATAGAATTAAACTTGCCCTTCTCCTGCTTGTAAGCATAACCCTGTGACCCAAATTTCTGCAGCTTGGACACATCTGGTTGTTTCCCTGAAAACAGTTCATATGGTGTCATATCTGTTCGTCTGTTGTAGCATCTGTTTCTCACATAGGCTGCTGCTTGCATAGCATAGTTCCAAAACTTATCTGGTAACTTGCTTTCTAGTAACAGACATCTGCTCATGTCATAGAGCGTTCTCCAACCTCTCTCTGCCGTTCCATTCTGGTGTGGTGAACAAGGTGCTGAAGTTTCATGTCTGATCTTATGCTTGGTTAGCATAGCTCTGTATTCTTTGTTTGTAAACTCAGTACCGTTATCCGAACGAATACACTTCACTTTCCCATAAGGGGCTATGTCTGCCAAATATTTCTCTGTGGCTTGAAGTGTGTCAGTTTTGGATTTAAGAAAATATACCATAATGATACCAGAATAATCATCTGTAAATGACTGTGTATATCTATACCCTTCTATGCTGGGTGTAGACATAGGGCCTGTTAGATCAGTGCGTACTAGTTGTAAAGGTCTGTCAGCCTTTTTGTCTGGTTCTCTGTTTCTAGTCTGGGTGAATTTTCCTTTTGTACACACATCACATAACTGCTCTGGTTTGTTCGTGCTTCCTTTTATCGCCATACCTTTAACTACCTTTTGAAGCTTTTGCACATCTTCATAATTAGTGGCCCAAAATCTCATGCCAAGTCTGTAAATCATGGCACACTTTACACTTATCTGTCTCGAGCTCAACTGTTGGCATATAATACAGATTACCACTCTCATATATGTCAAACCTGAATCCATCTTTGTCCATCACGTGACAGTCCCCTGCTGGAAGGTGATAGTTGCTCCTCCATTTGTGGCTCTTGCAACCGAGAAGATCTCTTGTGGATACGACGGCATGTAGAGTGCTTCTCGAAGCTGTGCTCTTTGCTGTCGTCCCTCATTGTCTAGAAGGTAGATCACTGCAGTTCCTCTCTGTTGTGCCATCCCAGTGCATCTGGTTCCATCTGCTAGCTCTACAGAGTGACTTTCAGGCTGGAATGTGCTGTCGAAGCTTATAAACTTTGTGATGTCGTTGACGATGTGTGATGTCGCACCCACATCCACCATAATGCCTTTCTTCTGTACATTGTCTGGTGGCCTGTATTCTTTTGTGTGTTTGGCCGTGAAGAGTCTGTCATTTTCTTCATCTTGTTCTTCTGATACTTTTCTGGTACTTTCAAATCCCTCCTTTTTCTTGCATACAGATTCATGGTGTGCATTACTTCTGCAGTAGCTGCACCACACCTTCCTGTAACACATTCTTGCTTTGTGTCCCTTTAGTCCACAGTAGCACTTCATGTTAGAGTAATCATCTTTTCTGTCGGCAGCGAAGGTTTTGCTTGAGTGTTTGTTTGGTTTTATGTGAGTTTTCATCACATTATCTGTACACTCTCCATCCATCCACCCATTTTCTTTACCCGCTTATTCCATTTTGGGTCACGGGGGTCGCTGGTGCCCATGTCCAGCAATCACTGTGCGAGGGGCGGGGTACACCCTGGACAGGTCGCAAGTCCATCACAGGGCCACATAGAAACAAACGAGACAAACAACCATTCACTCTCTCACTCACACCTAGGGACAATTTAGAGTTACCAATCAGCCTAACATGCATGTTTTTGGTCTGTGGGAGGAAACCGGAGCACCCGGAGAAAACCCACGCACGCACGGAGAGAGCATGCAAACTCCACCCAGAAAGGCCCCTGGACTGGGGTTTGAACCAAGGACCTGCTCGCTGAGAGGCAGCAGCTCTACCAGTTGCGCCACCGTGCTGCATCTGTACACTCTGTTTTCTTTATTTTTTCTGATTCTTCATAGACTCTTATTCTTTTAAAATCTGTGAATGTGACTTCATCTTCATTTTGCGTCACATGTACAGCCAATGGTTTGAATGAGTCCGGTAGGCCTTTTAGCATCATGGCTATAATTAGTCCATCACTTAGGGTTTCTCCTGCATCTTTTAGGGCTGTAATAATGTTCTCTGCCCTAATCAGGTAATCGGTTACAGTCTCATCGTCAGACATTCTTAGATTGATCAAGGATGTATATGTTTATTATTCTTGGCTTGCTCTTTCCAGAATAGTGTTCTTTTAGTATCTTCAAAGCTTTTCTGCCATTATCTTCAGCTTCATGTCTTATTAGAGACAGGCTTCTATCATCTATTAGCCTTATTAGCTCAGCGTCGCAATCCGCAGTTTTCTGGCCATCTTGTGCTCGCTGCGCATCACTTGTAGGTTCTTTCAAAATAGTCTCTTTTAGCTTCAGAATGTGCACATGGCCAAGAAATCTGGTTTCCCATAAATCATACTTGTCGTCCGATCCATCAAAAAATAGCTGTGGTGATGCCATTAGTCCTGCAGCTCTGTTTGCCATCTTGCAAACTTTTTCGCTTCAGTAGCTCTCGCGTAATATGTCGCGTTTAACTTAGTGGGGTACTCACTTACCTCAATGCTAACGAGCTTAGCTTGCAGAAGTCCCGCTCACTCCGTGCGGCCTTCTTCCCAAAATAAAACTGTTCTCCGCTTCCTGGGCCCATAACCTGTTGAATGGATTGTAGCGCAGAGGTGCCGGCGTTGCAGAGAGACAGAAACAAGTGAGTCGTTGGGTCTCTTCAGCCTCTTTCTGGCATATTTATTGAAGACCTTCAGTGCTGTACGCACACAGCTCGTGTTCACAGAACGCCATTTTTTCTTCACACAAGACGTGTAACGTAACGCACGTACATACCAGAAATATACAAAATAAAACACACCAGTAGGTGGCAGTATTAGAACACATTTTTGAGTAAGAGCGTCAATAACAATAACGTTTAACTTGGTTAGATGTAAACAGTCTGTTGCTGCTTATTGTTCTGGTTCTGACTGTTATTGTATTTATTAAGATTTTTATTATTGCTATCTTATAGTTATTTATTGTAAAGAGCGCTGTTTATTTAAATATCATCATATCGCCTTTTCCATTAGTACCGGTACGGGCCGACTGGACCCTACTTGGCCCAGTTCTGAGGCTTTTCCATTAGTACCGGTACTTAGCACAGGTTACTATTTTCAATACCCTTGGCTCTGTGGTTCTAACCAGAACGAAGAGGTACTAAAATGTGACGTCAGAACACTGTCGGTCACTGATTGGTCGGGGGCGGAGTCACTGGATCCTTCAGAAACTTTTCAAAACAATGATCCGCCATTTGCAATTTCTTGGACTGCAGCAGCGGCTGGACTTATTTGAAAGATTTTAAAAACAATACTGACAACATCTTGGTCTAATGCTGACGTGCTGGCGTTTTTTGTGCATGGTGGCCGACAACATAATTCAGAGCAAGCTGGATGGAGCTCTGCTGGTGTACCCCGGTCCTCCCCCCGGAGCGCCAGGCTGGGCAGGGCGTCATCTCCCCGGCTCCGAGTTCCGCTGGTCACCGCGGAAGATCCTTCAATGTGCCGACTCGGAGGCATGGGTTCCGGATACCAGCGTTGTGTGCTCAGAGCTTCGCTGGTCACTGCGAAGCTGGAGATGGGGACTCGCAGAAGGCCGTTGCGAAACCCCGGCCACGCGTAATCATTAAGGCTGAATCCCGATCCCGCCCGGCAGTCAGGTGGACTGGACAGTCTGGGACGTACAGTGGAAGCGATTTTTAAATAAAATAATATTTTGTTTTTATACAAAAAATGTTTTTAAAAATTGCTGATTTAAAAAGTACTATTATTTTTTTACATGTAAAATGTTTTTTAAAATTGCTTCCACCGTTCGTCGCAGACCCGTCTCTGTCCGCTTGTCTGCGCGGGTCGGGCTTTCATGATTACGCGAGGCTGGGGTCTTGGAACGGCCTCTGCGAGTCACCAGCTGAGCTTGGAGCTGGGAAGATGAGCCTGCCCGTCCTGTCTCTGGAGGAGAGGATTGTGTGAGACCAGCAGAGCTGGTCATAAAAAAAATATATATATTTTTTAGCGTTGAAGATTAAAAAAATAATAAAATAAACGGTTAGATGTAAACAGTCTGTTGCTGCTTATTGTTCTGGTTCTGACTGTTATTGTATTTATTAAGATTTATTAAGATTTTTGTTATTGTTATCTTATAGTTTATTTATTGTAACGAGTGCTGTTTATTTAAATATCATAAATGGGTCGCTTTTATTTATTTTTATAAAAACATATTTACGTGGCATATTTTCAAAATAAACATTTTTTAAGTCCTTATTTTGGCCTTTTTTGAACCGAAAATTAACCGAGCCCTCCTTGAAACTGAACCGAACCGAAATGTGATTTTAGCGTACCGTTACACCACTATTCATTACCACCTGGTTGGATTACTGTAATGCACTTTGTATATGGGGGTCGGGGTCAGTGCCTCATTGATCACCTTAAAAAGGTCCAAAATGCAACAGCACGTCTTTTAAATGACACAGGAAAAAATTAGCACATTTTCCCAGTTTTTGCCTCACTGCACTGTCTACCTGGACATTTTAGGATTCATGTAATAGTTTTGTTTTATTTGTTTTTAAAGCTTTAAATGGTCTTCCTCCAACTTACCTCACTGAGCTGCTACACCCTTACATGCCCTCTCGTTCTCAGGTCAGCAAACCATCTGCTCCTGAGAGTCCCAAAACAAAAGAAAAGCTTTGAGGGGATCGTGCTTCCTCTACTGCTGCACCCAAAATGTGGAACGACCTGCCTTTGAGCATCAGACAGGCGTCCTACTGGCCCGTTTTTAAATCACTTCTTAAGTTAAAACTCATCTTTTGACCCGACCTGAAATGTTGATTTTATCTAATTTTAGTTCATTTTTGATTTGTTTTTAATATATAAGGCAGTTTTTGGTTTGCTTTTCAATGTTATTATGTATAGGTCCATTTCCCCACAAGCAACATGAATAATCTTGAAAGACGATAGCAGAGCTGACCTACTAGAAAAGCTTTAGTCTTAACCTTGCTCATAAATCTGAAGTTCCATTTCCTCTACTGCTGTTGTTCTAAAAGCCGTCTACAACAGGTAATAACTGTTCACGCCCAGTCTTCAGAATCACATGAAACAAAAATGAATCAAAACCTCTAAACAAGTATATATTTTTTATTTTGCGAACAACAAAAATCAACAGTAGAAAATTGATAAAAGGAGAAAGTCAAGCCCCAAGTCCACACTGGCAGGACAGGAAAAGGGGGATGACTGTCCATCATAGCTGCAGCAGTTAGATGGTGACGTTTTATCTTTTCCTTTTCTCCCGCTCTTTGTTCCCGTCTCTGTTCTCTTTATCCCTATCTCCGTCTCTCCTCACCTCTTTTCCTCTGTCCCTCACCTGTTCCCTGTTTCTCCCTCTGTCCTTCTCCCTCTCATCTTGTCTGTCCGTTCTTCGGCTCGATCCCTCCTCCTCTCGCTGCTCCTCTTCTTCTGACCTTTCATCTCGTCTTCCCCACTGGGCACCCTGCTGGGTACGCTCACCCTCTCGTGCACACTTTTCTATTTCATGTGCATGGCCTCTGTCGTCCTTCCTCGCCTGTTTCTTACTGTCATTTTTGTCTTTATTGTTCTTGCGTCGGTCTTGTTCCTTGTCAGATTTCTCCTTCTTTTTCCTCTCTCTCTCTTTCTTTCTGTCGTCACTTCGGCCTTTTCTCTTCTTCTTGCGTTTGTCCTCAGAGGCTGGAGAGCAGAGTTGGGATAAAATGAAAACATTTCAGCATTCATATATCCAGGTACTTTGAAATATTTAAAGCTTTACATGAAATGCTAAGAGAACAATTCATGTCTAAGATTTACCGTATTTTTTGCCCTATAAGTCGTGCTTTTTTGCATTATTTACATTCCCTGCGACTTATATGCTGAAGCGACGTATTTATGGATTTTTTTTTTTCCATATTTATAAACTAATTTTTTGGCTGACATATGACAGTTTCCATTCATTCATTCATTCCAAATATTGAACACTACCATTTTCAGCTACTAGATGGCACTCAAGCAGAATGGCATGCCATTGTATCATGTAATAGGTAAAAGTGGCCATTAATGACACAATCGGCTTGCCGGCGCTCACATAGCTGCCCAATACATGTCTCTCCTGGGGGGTGGGTCCTTGTGATTCAATGAGACTACCTGTATAAATAAAGGTAAAAAAAATCTGACCAATGAAATGACCAAAAAGGTCACAGTGGACCAATGAAACGAGGAGTGGAGAGAACGAGGAGGGAACTCGTGCCCCTCCCTGGGGGAACAACAAAGTATTTGCAGTCATTTGATATCAGTGTGAATCGTGTATTAACGTGACACTTGAAGCTCGGTGGGAGGCTTGGATGACTGGAGACAAGAAATAGTTTAGCAAAACTGGCAGCATGCAAAGAGCAACTTCTACTCCAGTTTGCCAGTGGATCCTGACAGAGGAGCAGCAAAAAAAATCCTCTGCAGGAGGAAGATGAAGATCGTGATCAATGACTTCCTGGGAGGCTACTGTATTATTATTTTTAACCAGCCGTGTTACCGGCACTGTTCAGAATTTTTTTTTTTTACTATACATATTTGTGTATGTTACTGATATGCATTTAATCAAAAGTAAAAAAAATATATTTCTGTGTAAATGTCTCACGTTACAACATGGACACTCGCGGCTTATACACAAGTGCAGCCTATATATGTACAAAAATTATTATTATTGTTTAAATGTAGTGGGTGCGGCTTATATTTTGGTTCACTCAGTAGTCCAGAAATTACAGTAATTTGACTGAAGTGCATTTATTAAGTAAAGGTTCAACTGAGACACAGCTTTGCAATAATTTCGAGCAAACAAAATTGTTTTTAGGTGGTTATCTTGTTAAATTTCAAAGAAATGCACAGTGACTCGTCCCACTGCGCGCTCCCACGGGCACGAATTGGCTTTTGAAATGCAGCTGATTTGACCGTCAAAGTGCATTTATTAAGCAAAATTTGAACTGAGACACACCTTTACTATAATTTTGAGCAAACAAATAATCAATTTTTGGCACAACATCGGCCCACATTTACGGCTCGTCAGCAGCGAGGCGTAAAAAACGCAACGCGTCAGCGGTGATGCATAATATCTGCGACGTATATGGCGAAGCGACATATTTCTGGATTTTTCCACTTTATTAGACATATTTGGACTGATGCGACTTACAGAGCGATGCGACGTGTACGGCGGAAAATACGGTAAACCTTTGTGGCTCTTTTTTTGGAACCTTCGACACTGACAATTTTTACACCAGATGATTAACAATAAAACACAACGAACTACAATACATATAAAACTCGGGAGGAAAATAAATATATCAAATTACTTCAGCAAATTAAGATGTACAAGAAAAAATACACTATTCAAAAAGTCAGGCCCCCTCCCTCTTGGTTTTCAAATCCCGTTTAAAAACCCACTACTATTCCGTAGCTTTCAACACCAGATGTTCTGTGTTTTGAACCTGTATGCTTCACACAGGTTAGTCAAAATATTTATTATCTGTGACGTTTTTATGTCTATATTCTGATTTACTTCATTTTGTATATTGCTTTGTGTGTTGCCTGTTTTTTCTGTTTGTACAGCATTTTGATTGGCCTTGTCGCTGTTTTATGTGCTCTATAAATAAAATGGCATGGTATGGTAAAAAGCAGACAATGGCAGCAGAATGGAAACCTGCAGTGCAGTTTCAGCTGGATCTACCTGAGCTGCTGCTGCTGGATGAGGAGTCATCTGACTCGCTGGAGGAGTCTGTGGAGGAGGATTCTGAGGAGGAGGAGTCTGACAAAGACGAGGAGGAGTCAGAGGAGTCGACTTCCTGGTTCTGAGTCATGATCATCGTTGGTGCGTTCTTTAAGTGCTCCCTCAACTCATCACTGAACAGAAAATACATTAAAATTAAAAACGACATGATGCAAATACAAATACAAAAACACAGGGTCGTGTCTAAGAACAAGTTTAGGAGAAACGCTAACATTTTCTTATCTTAATCAAAAATTCTATTCATTTTAAAGAATATTTGAATGGATTAAAAAGTCAGACTGATATGACTTTTATGCAGTGTAGCACTTACGTCAGGCCTCCCAGTCCAATAGAGGTGAAGAAATTGATGGCAAAGCGAGTGTTTCTGGGATTATCACGAGGAAAAAGACCTTCAAAGAACGACTGGAGAGTTCTGTCAATCAAACACACACAAAAACACTTTTTATATTTTGAATCGTAAAGAATTTTAATAATGTGTAACTTTGTGAGTAACTATGTCTTTTTGCATTTTCTGTATATTCAGCTCTATCTCAATGCATAACTCCAAATGGCCGTTCTCTATCAGTGATTTGAAAGCTGGGGTAGGGACACCACTGAAACACAATCAGGGGTCCTTGGGTAGTCTCCTAAGATCAACTTAACTATACAAATGATTGTTTATGGAATATATTTTTTTAACATAATTGTTAAGTTAATAAGTATTCATAAAGTAAATCAAGTGGTACATGTATTGAGGTTGTTAAAACAGTTTAGTATAGTCTTATTTATTGGGGTTATTGGCAATATTTGTAATTTTAATTGGGATCACAAGCTATTGTCACTATAATTTTGTGGATTGGAAGCCAAAAGGTTTGAGAAAGACTTCTCTATGTTTAACTTTCTTGAGTCTTTCTTGGCATCTAAATGTTCTGACAGGCTTAAACCTCACAGCTTTAGCTGCTTTATGATATGATATATCAATGTTTGTGCTGATGTTCAATGTTTTATGTTATGAGTGCTTAGTGTATATTTAGTTGATGTTTTTCTTAGTTCATATCTTAGATGTTATTACTGTTTTTCTTAGACATTTTATTGTTGGATGTAACTGAGACCTTGTGTACATAATTTCGCTCCACCACATGTACCACATGAGGTGCGAATGACAATAAAGAAACTCTGACTCTCTGACTCTGACTCTGATGATCCCTAACTGTGAAAACAAAAGAAAAAGTTCACATCTCGTTTGACATCATCACAGCAGCAAGATACGTTTACAGTAGTGCCTCGATACTTTGTGGTTCAATTTTCGCAAACGCACTCTTTCGCAGGTTTTCAACGTAAGATTGTACACAACACACGATTGGCTGATTGATGGAAGGCGACCAACTAGAGCATTGTGCTGAGGGGCGGACTGGTCATCAGGAGCACTGGGACATTTCCCGGTGGCCTGGCCTGCTCAGTAATTGCCGAAGAGCCCCCTCCTTTCTCTTTCTGAGGCTGTCTGTCACAGCAGAGCAGAGACACACACCAGGCGGGTGTGCAGCCTGTTGTGTGTCTCTGCTGTGACAGACAGCCTCAGAAAGAGAAAGGAGGGACGGAAGGTCTGTCTTTCCCCATCACTACTGCTCAGGGAGCTTCAGTGAGGCGGATACCAGAGTGAGCGGCGTGGATTGTTTACTTTAAATTATCAAGCGCAACCTGAACCAAACCTTTAGTCCCCCTCAGTAATCACTGAACGGTCCAGGCCACCGGGAAATGTCCCGTTGCGCCCGATGACCAGTCCGCCCCCGGGCGCTGATTAGCTGTAGCATCAGTCTGTCTGCTCTTTCGCTGTGTTCTTTTAGAGAGTTTAGAACATTGGAAGAGTGTGAGAAGGGTGTATAAAGCCTTAAAATATAAAATAAATTTAATGTCCCTACATCGCAAATTTTCACCTATCATTGGGGTGTCTGGAATGTAACCCCTGCGATAAATGAGGGACTACTGCATAACTGAATATGAAGAAAACAAAGACTTTCTCCTAATATACGATATAAAAAAAAATCATAAATGTGTGTGTGATCATACAGGTCTTTCAGACGCTGGTTGAGTTTTGGCAGGCCCATATAGGCACAAAGCTCCTGAAAAAGGATTTTCACAAAAATCCTACTGGACGAAGTTGTGGTCTCTTCACTCATCCTGATGCATTCCAGCACCTGGTCAAGAGTCAAAAAGAGAAAAGTGCAGCTACTCAGGCTGAGGTGAACTGAATCATCATGCTGGTGTGTGAGCAGTTAGTGTCCTTACACTCCATGGCACAGAGTCAGTGTAGAGCAGGTGAGCGAACAGTCGGGCCACGTTCCTCAGCTTGTTGGTTTCCAGTCTATGAATCGTGTCGTACTGCTCTGAAAATATTACCTCAAAACTCTCCATGTACTCCTTTTTCAACAAACAGAACCTCTAAACAAAGAAACACAAACACAGGAGCACATGTTAATGAATGCTTTGTGTTCAAAGTCAAATCTTAAACTCCAGGAGTTGTTATGGAGAAAGAATAAGCACTGACAGTAGTTTGAATCGGAATGCAAAGCTTGTTCCAGGCAGATCATGCCAGAATATTGAAGTAATTGATCATTTTAAATATCTGGCTAATAGGCAGCCAGCCACACCAGGAAGTGATTTGGCTCTATTGATGCTCAGCTCAGTTACGTTATTAAATTTGTATTGTATTAATTTATTGTGGCCCAGAGTCGTCACTGTAAAACAAACACTTTATTGTTTTCAGCAATTCTCACCTGGAACAGTGATGTCTCTGTTCCACGGTAAAGATACAAGAAGTGCACTGCAGTTATATGTAGTAAAACATTTATGTTAGGATTTGTTATAGATATTTTTATCTTTTTTTCCCCAACAAGTTGTGTTTTCATTAGTGTCTTATAATATACTTCCTGGAAAACAAGTAGTGGTAATGCACTATTGTTAAGGATTATTAATCTCTTATCAGAGTAATTTAATTGATCCTTGATGATTTTTTTCCATCCTTCCATCTCATAGCAATTGTCTTTATTATCCTTCATGATAATATCAGAGCAGAGTATCTCACCCCAGCCAGGAGACCAAAAAACTTCTCATAGGTCCTCTGTTGAGCACAGCAATCCAGGATCATGTTACACAACTCCTTCTGTTTACACAAACACAAAACATATAATTAATTTGTACACTTATAATATAATGAAGTTTAAATACTATCAATGCAAAAATATATTAAATTATAATCATCTAAATTGGAAGAAACAAAGGCTGGAAATGTTTCACTCTGTATAATGAATGAGACACGAGTTTCACTTTCTGAAAACATTTACAAAATATTGAACTACTTCCACAATATTTAAACTTTTGAGATACATTTCTGTGTGTGTAAGTAAATATATATATATATATACACACACACATATATATGTATGGTTTGTGTGTGTATATATATATATATATATATATATATATATATATACACACAGTATATACAGTCTACAGACTTTACAGCAGACCACTCTGCATGCTGGTATTTGTTATTTACACTCTTCTCACCTGTTTGTTGCTGCTCACAGTTGGGTATTTTCTTTAAATTCCTGTTGGTGCACTGTGAAATATGTGTATGAGGAGTTGTATGGGAGGCTGGACACTAAAGAAGGTGAAAAAGAATTGTACCGATTGGCAAAACAAAGGGATCAGGCTGGAAAGGATATGCAGAAGGTTAGGCTTGTTAACAACAAAGTCCATGCTCAATAATCCAGGTATACAATCCAACATTTTTTCAGTCAGGTCATCTGTCCAGAAAAATGTTGGGTTAGGCTCGTTAGTTTTAGTTCTATG
>NC_056510.1:33157351-33161402 GCF_014905685.2 Nematolebias whitei
AATGTCCATCCATCCATCCATCCATCCATTTTCTTCCGCTTATCCGGGGTCGGGTCGCGGGGGTAGCAGCCTAAGTAGGGAGGCCCAGACTTCCCTCTCCCCAGCCACTTGGGCCAGCTCTTCCGGGGGAATCCCGAGGCGTTCCCAGGCCAGCCGAGAAACATAGTCCCTCCAGCGTGTCCTGGGTCTTCCTCTGGGCCTCCTTCCGGTGGGACGTGTCCGGAACACCTCACCAGGGAGGCGTCCAGAAGGCATCCTAAACAGATGCCCAAGCCACCTCAACTGGCTCCTCTCGACGTGGAGAAGCAGCGGCTCTACTCTGAGTCCCTCCCGGATGATCGAGCTCCTCACCCTGTCTCTAAGGGAGAGCCCAGACACCCTGCGGAGAAAACTCATTTCGGCCGCTTGTATCCGAGATCTCATTCTTTCGGTCACAACCCAAAGCTCGTGACCATAGATGAGGGTGGGAACGTAGATCGATCGGTAAATTGAGAGCTTCGCTTTTTGACTCAGCTCTCTCTTCACCACGACAGACCTGTACAGCGCCCGCTTCACTGCAGATGATGCACCTATCCGCCTATCGATCTCACGCTCCATTTTTCCCTCATTCGTGAACAAGACCCCAAGATACTTGAACTCCTCCACTTGGGATAGGACCTCCTCCCTGACCCGGAGAGGGCACTCTACCCTTTTCCGTCTCAAGACCATGGCTTCGGATTTGGAGGAACTGATCTTCATCCCGGCCGCGTCGCATTCGGCTGCGAACCACTCCAGCGAAAGCTGTAGATCACGATCTGATGAAGCCAATAAGACCACATCATCTGCAAAAAGCAGAGTTGCAATCCTAAGGCCACCAAAACGGATCCCCTCAACACCTTGGCTGCGCCTAGAAATTCTGTCCATAAAGGTTATGAACAGAATCGGTGACAAAGGGCAACCTTGGCGGAGTCCAACTCTCACCGGGAACAAGCCCGACTTACTGCCGGCGATGTGGACCAGGCTCTGACATCGGTCATACAGGGACCCAACAGCCCGTATCAAAGGGCCCGGTACCCCATACTCCCAGAGTACCCCCCACAGGACTCCCCAAGGGACGCGGTCGAACGCCTTCTCCAAGTCCACAAAGCACATGTAGACTGGTTGGGCAAACTCCCACGCACCCTCCAGGACCCTGCTGAGAGTGTAGAGCTGGTCCAGTTTTCCACGGCCAGGACAAAAACCGCACTGTTCCTCCTGAATCCGAGGTTCGACTATCCGACGGACCCTCCTCTCCAGAACCCCTTAATAGACCTTACCAGGGAGGCTTAAGAGCGTGATTCCCCTGTAGTTGGAACACACTCTACGGTCCCCCTTTTTGAATAGGGGGACCACCACCCCGGTCTGCCAATCCAGGGGAACTTCCCCCGATGTCCACGCAATATTGCAGAGTCGCATAAGCCAACACAACCCTACAACATCCAGAGCCTTAAGGATCTCCGGGCGAATCTCATCCACCCCTGGGGCCCTGCCACCGAGGAGCTTTTTAACCACCTCGGTGACCTCAGCACCAGAGATTGGAGGGCCCGACCCAGAGTCCTCAGGTTCCGCTTCCTCAGTGGAAGACGTGCCGGTGGGATTGAGGAGGTCTTCAAAGTATTCCGCCCACCGACCCACAACATCCCGAGTTGAGGTCAGCAGCACACCACTCCCACTATAAACAGTGTTGGTGGCGTACCGCTTTCCCCCCTGAGACGCCGGATGGTGGACCAGAATCGTCTCGAAGCCGTGCGGAAGTCGTTCTCCATGGCCTCTCCGAACTCCTCCCATGCCCGAGTTTTTGCCTCAGCAACCACCCGAGCCGCATGTCGCTTGGACTGCCGGTACCCATCAGCTGCTTCTGGGGTCCCACAGGCCAAAAAGGCCTGATAGGACTCCTTCTTCAGCCTGACAGCATCCCTCACCAACGGTGTCCACCATCGGGTTTGAGGGTTGCCGCCGCGACAGGCACCGACAACCTTGCGGCCGCAGCTCTGGTAAGCCGCCTCGACAATAGAGGCACGAAACATGGTCCACTCAGACTCAATGTCCCCCACCTCCCTCGGAACATGTTCAAAGGTCTCCCGGAGGTTGGAGTTGAAACTCCGTCTCACAGGATACTCTGCCAGACGTTCCCAGCAAACCCTCACAATACGTTTGGGTCTGCCAGGTCTGACCGGCATCCTCCCCCACCATCGGAGCCAACTTACCACCAGGTAGTGATCAGTTAACAGCTCCGCCCCTCTCTTCACACGAGTGTCCAAGACATGTGGCCGCAGATCAGATGAGATGATGACAAAGTCAATCATCGAACTGCGGCCTAGGGTGTCCTGGTGCCAAGAGCACATATGGACACCCTTATGCTTGAACAAGGTGTTCGTTATTGACAATCCATGACGAGCACAGAAGTCCAACAACAGAACATCACTCTGGTTCAGATCAGGGGGGCTGTTCCTCCCAACCACACCCCTCCAGGTCTCACTGTCATTGCCCACATGAGCATTGAAGTCCCCCAGCAGAACAAGGGAGTCCCCAGAAGGTGCACTTTCCAGTACCCCCTCCAAGGACTCCAGAAAGGGTGGATAATCTGAACTGCCGTTTGGTGCATAAGCACAAACGACAGTCAGAACCCGTCCCCCCACACGTAGGCGGAGGGAGGCCACCCTCTCATTCTCGCACAGTGACTGCTGGATATGAGCACCTGTGATCCAATAAAGAAGTGGATAAAAGATAATGGATGGACTAGACCAGGGTTATTCCAACTGACTTCAATCTGACCCACCAATGACTTCATAAAAAATATACAAATTTAAAAGGTAACAGATCAATACTTAGTTTATTTATGTAATAGTGAATGTTCACTGGATGTCCAGGGCCTGATCAGTTTTGTTGAATAGTCCTGGACTAGACTGAACTGGCACAACATAAACCTTTCAAAACTAAACAGAAAAGTTGTCATCTAAGAAACTGTTCTTTAATATTGGGGCGTTGGCCGCTGGGTAGCGGCCAGGTGGCGGACTGCGTTCAGGAGGCGGGTGGACCCCGTAGCTAGTGTCGGCTTTCGGCTGTCGAGCCGATGGGCTGCAGCTGCTGGGACGAGGTGCGGCAGTGCGGGAGGATATTGCCGTTGGATCTTTGTTCCTGTGAGGGCCGATCTGCTGCCGTGGTTCTTGGAGCGTCTGGAGCTACGGGATCTGGTCTCCAAGAGTCCGACTTCCGGCGTCTGCTGGTCTGTGGTGGTGGAGGGCGGCTCTGGGCTAACAAATTGTCGGACCGCTGCCATCGGGCAGGTGGAAGTGAGTAAATTATGGCCAAATCCAAAGTAAAAAAACATGATTTCCTGGAACCAAGCTCAGACGATATTGAGGAGATAAAAAAATCCTTGAGCTTCATGAGTGCTGAACTCGCAAATTTAACATCCCAGCAGAAACTTCTGATTGGGTTGTTTGAGGAAGTGAAACAATTAAAACTACAAATAAATCTCAAGGATAAAAAAATAATGGAACTTGAAGAAAAATTAGATGACTTGGAACAGATTTCAAGACAAGACAATCTTCTTATAACTGGATTAGAGATAAAACGTACATATGCAAGCACTACTTCTGGGAAGGAAACTACTGAAGATTCATCTCCACAGGAGCAACTAACATTAGAAGAGCGGGTGATCTCCTTTTTGCAAGATAAGAAGATTGACATACATCATGAAGACATCTCTTTGTGTCACACCCTGCCCAGCAAAATTGATAAGTCTAAACCGGTTATTGTTTTGAAATTCATTAGCAGGAAATTAAGAAATAAGGTAATAATGCAGGCAAAAAAACTCAAGGGAACAAAAGTGTATATAAATGAACATTTAACAAAAAGAAATGGAAATCTGGCACGTGAAGCACGGTTATTAAAAAAACAAAACAAAGTATTTTCTACATGGACAAGAAATGGAAAAGTATGGATAAAAGTTCAAGATGGATCGCAAGCAAAAATAATAAAAGACATGAAGGATCTTGACAAACTCAGATAAATCTAGATGACAAATAAA
>NC_056510.1:33161502-33162747 GCF_014905685.2 Nematolebias whitei
AATGTATCTAATCTGGTCATAAACAATTTTTCGAGAATTTTAGAGAATTGTGGCAATAAGGATATAGGCCTATAATTACTAAATACACTTTTGTCACCATTTTTAAAAAGGGGAACTACTTTAGCTATTTTCATTCTGTCTGGGAATATACCTTTTGAGAATGATAGATTACAAATATACGTAAATGGTTCAATGGCATGACTTATTATTTCCTTTACTACCACCATATCCATATCTTCACAATCCTTTGATCTTTTGTTAGCAAATCTATTAACAACCTTCATTATTTCCTCCTCATCTGTTCTACCCAAAAACATACTGTTAACGCAACCATTACTTAAATAACTTACATTTTTTTCCACATTAGGAATCATAGCTGCAAGGCTAGACCCAACATTAACAAAATAATTATTAAATCCATTAACAATTTCATAATTGTCATGGATTTCCACGTCATTCTCTACAAAATTTTGTGAAAGTCTCGTTCTCATTTTATGTGTTTTCAAAACATTATTTATTACTCTCCAAGTTGTACGCATATCACCACTACATTCATGTAGTGATTTACTATAGTATTCCCTCTTGTGTTTCCTTATGATCCCAACTAATTTGTTTTTGTACTTTTTATATTTTTCTTCAGCCTTTTGAGTTTTCGATTTCAAGAAACACGAATACAGGTTATTCTTTTTTTTTTACAAGCATTTCTCAATCCTTTTGTCATCCATGGTTGATCCACTGTATCTTTCTGTACATCATTTTTTAGCATACAATTTTTTTTGTACAAGACCTCTAGAATCGTCATAAATTCATCATATGATTTGTTCACATCATCTACATATACATCATCCCATTTTTGTTTATCCAACTCTTCTTTTAATTTGTTCAATGCTTTTTTTTAAGTGTTTATTATTTTGTTCTTTCTTATAATTGTTTTAACTATATCATCATCATTCTTATAAATAGTGAAAACTGGTAAATGATCACTGAGATCTGCCTTCAAAATACCACTCAGCACATCACCCTCTGTTACATTTGTAAAAATATTATCAATTATTGTAGCACTTTGATTTGTGATTCTTGTAGGATTTGATATTAATGGACAAAAATTTAAACTATACATTGAATTTATGAATGTACTTATGTTTTTTGAATCAGTGATGTTTCCCAAGTCAATATTGAAATCTCCACATAAAAAAACTTTTTTATTTCTTCTCTTTTCTAGCAACTCCAATATTTTATCAGTGA
>NC_056510.1:33162847-33163864 GCF_014905685.2 Nematolebias whitei
GGCCCTACGTTAGGCTATCCTCTTTCTAAACAGCACCTCTCCCACTGCATTGTGGATGTCATCTGCCACGCCTACATTGCAGGGCACGGCCCCCTGCCGGTCGGTGTGAAGGCACATTCTACCAGGAGCGTGTTCACTTCCTGGGCTGCCCTGAGAGGGGTTCCGATGGAAGCGATATGTGTTGCTGCATCATGGGCTTCCCCAAGCACGTCCCTAGATTTTACAGAGTGAACGTGGCCACCCCTCATCCCCTGGGCCAGGGTCTTCTTCAAGGGTCCTCTGGGCCTCCTCAGTGAGGTGTGTGCTCAGGATTCCTTGTGACATCGTTGGTATTAGTCATTAAGTGCTTTCAGTACCGCTCTCTGGCGGTCAGGAGGGATGAAATAGAACGAAAGTTACGTATGTAACTACGGTTCTATGAATCCCGGATGACCACCAGAGCTTCTCTGTCACTCAGAATCCTTGCATTCCGCAAGAAGATTCTGTAGGAGCAGAGCTGTGAATGACGTCAGGCTATATAGCCTCTGATTGGTCATCCATGTCACACCTGTGACTCCGTTGATATTATTACTCGAACAGCGCATGTACGAAGGGAACATTCAGTGCTTTCAGCACCGCCCTCTGGCGGTCATCCGGGATTCATAGAACCGTAGTTACATACGTAACTTTCGTTTCTGACATTCAGATTAGTGCTTGGACTTGATACAATGTCTGTGTTGACCTGTCACAAAACAAAACATACATATGTATCTAATATCCTGATGCGTGCTCAATAATCCAGGTAGATCCAGTCCCCCGGCACAAACAGAGTAATGTTGTGTATGCTGTTCAGTGTCAGGAAGGCTGTGATCAGTCTTACATCGGGGAAACTAAACAGCCACTGGCCAAAAGGATGGCCCAGCACAGAAGATCAACATAATTAGGCCAGGATTCTGCGGTCTACACTCATCTCCAGGCCAGCGGTCACTCTTTCAAGGATGAAGATGTTCACATCCTGGACAGAGAGGAACGATGGTT
>NC_056510.1:33163964-33166582 GCF_014905685.2 Nematolebias whitei
TTCAAGGATGAAGATGTTCACATCCTGGACAGAGAGGAACGATGGTTGAGAGAGGAGTAAAGGAGGCCATCTTTGTGAAAAGAAATCGTCCATCATTAAACAGGGGTGGAGGCCTCCGGGTTCAACTGTCCCCCTCTTACAATGCTGTGATTGCTAGTATCACTCAGCCCTCTGTGAATAGTAAACAGCCATCAGTGTGCTAATGATCCATTGTTAGGCTGATGGTCCTTCTTGAGCATGTAATCAGCTGGTTTTGGTTGTCAGTAGCAAACTGGTTGATCCACTCGGATGAGAGACGAAACGTTTCTAGATTTTTTATTTTTTTTTTTAATGTCCAGAGGACCAGATTGAACTTCTTTGGATATGTATCTAATATTTTTCAGCTATTTTATGGGAAACCCTGATCCTGACTCAATAAGTCATCAGAATTTTAATTTCCAACAGTGAAGGCAAATAATTATTCATTCATGATGAATCTCCTTCCTTGCCATCTTATTTAGATTAGTTTAGCTCTTATAAGCTTTTAGGAGAGGTTAGGAGCTTTTTTTGGTTTAGCAAGTACAATTCTGCTTTCTGAACCTACTTATAAACTTTGTGAATGACTAAAGAAACAGAAGTAACACTAGTGGTACTGTTTCATGTCTATCAGATAATCTGATAAACCCACTCAGGTTGTGCCTCTCACATTTAAAAGTACCTTTAAGTGGTTTTTATGTTTGAAAACAAAACAACAGATTTCTGTCTTGTTTCTGAGTTTGGGCAGTAAAATCAAGTCACACATCAAGAAACATCTCAGCAACAAAAGAAATCGTCCAGATGACCTGACTGAACATTGTTGGATTTATACCTGGATTATTGAGCATGAGCTTTGGTGCAAGTCACTGCAGTGTAATGATCTATTCTTGTATTATCATTCTCGTTTCGGTAATATCTACATTTTAACTTTTCTTGCCTTAAAAAAACTTTGCCCTAAAGACTGGCACGAGTTGAGAGACTGATGTCAGGGTCATCAGACGGGATTAAAAAAAAAGAACAAATTTCAATGACAATCTATTTGTAAAATCTATTGAATATGTGAAAAATGGTAACTTAACTAAAAAACTAAAAATTATTATTGGTGGATGTTTTCCCCCCCACGTTTCCTTTTGTGTTTACCCCTTTCAAGCAATTAGTTTAAATGCATATGCGTATTATTATGCATAATAACGCATATTATATTTTATAAATTGCAATTTCAGGTGAAGATAAGCTTTAAGATTGTTGCTGCATCACACCATTGATTCCTCTGGGGGAGACTTCGGTTAGTTTGAGTCCACACTCCTTGAGGAAGGAGATGGCGACCTCCACACTGTCATCAGTTGGACGCTCCAGCAGTAGAGTAAGCATCTCCAAACACAACACCTCATGGGCCTTAAGATAAGAAGTCAGACAAACAGAGAGAGAAGTAAATCATTTACTGGTGCTAAACACATGAACCTTCAGTCAATACCAGGGTAAGAAATCAGGACGTACCACATTCTGGTTGATAAGATGAGCCACAAACTTTGATGCTGTTAGGCACTGTTGCTGGAAAATGAGACAAACTTGTTTAGTGTACAGCTAATGTTACAGCTAAAATAAAACACTACACAAAACATTTCACTGCCAATTTCTTAGACTCAAACACCTTGTGGAAAAATCATTCAACATTGACTGCAGCGCATAAACACACTGATTTAAATGACCACTGCTGTCAGTTTCCTCATTTTTTACTCCAATTTCTTTCTCATTTCAGTAAACTGGACTTTCCTGCATGTTCACATTAAGACTTCCACCTCTGCCAACAAGGATGGATTTGTTTAAATTTAGATACATTCAAAAAATATTTTTAATAGAGCAACTTACTGGACTCTCATTTCAAGTCCACTGAAAATACATTTAAAGTTGGTAACTGAGCATTACTGATGAAGACAAATTTGTACACTCCTTTCAAGTCCAGAGCAACGTTTTACAGTAATGTCTCAAATTATTAAATGTGCCATTGATGCAAGTCAAACTGAGAGAAGGTCAAAAATGTATAAACCAACTCATTTTCCAGCACATTGTTTAGCAATTAGGAGTACAATAAATTACCAAACCTAATGGTTTTACCAAATAAATACAGGTACGTCTAAAAACATTAAAATATTGTAAAAAAGTTCAATATTTTTTTCAGCCACTTCTGAAAGTGAAACTCATACACTGCCTGGCTCAAAACAAAGTCACCACCTGGATTTAACTAAGCAAATAAGTACGAGCCTTTTATTAAGATAATTACTGCATGGACGATCATCTTTCAGCTGGAAACAAGTTATTTAACCCCAACTGGTGCAATGAGTTGCTTCTCATTTCTTAAACAACCATGTTGGAAAGACACATTGTGTGGTCATGGAAAAGATGTCAGTCTGTTTTAGAAGGGTCAAATCATTGGCATGCATCAAGCAAAGTAAACATCTAAGGAGATTGCAGAAATCCAAGAAAGTTCAATCTGGTCCTCTGGACATTCAAAAAAACAAAAAACAAAACAAAGCAAAAAAAATGTAGAAACGTTTTGTCTCTCATCCAAGAGACTTCCTCAGTCTGAGCTGCTGTTTTCAGCT
>NC_056510.1:33166755-33179352 GCF_014905685.2 Nematolebias whitei
ACATATATACATATACATATATATATACACACACATATATACATATATATATACACACATATATACATATATATATACACACATATATACATATACATATCTACATATATATATATACACATATACACATATACATATCTACACATATATATACACATATACACATATACATATCTACACATATACATATCTACATATATACATATACATATCTACATATACATATATACATATCTACATATACATATATACATATCTACATATATACATATACACATACATATATATATATATATATATATATATATATATATATACGTATATATATTTATGTGTTAATGATGTGGAGATGGCAAATGTAAATATTTTATTTGTAATATAACATAGAAGACAGATCAAAAGTTTAATCTGAGTAAATGTAACATTTTAAAGGAAAAATATGTTGATTCAAAATTTCAGTGTCAACAAATCCCAAAAAAGTTGGGACAAGTAGCAATAAGTGGCTGGCAAAAGGAAATTGAGCTTATAACAAACAGCTGGAAGAACAATTAACACTAATTAGGTCAATTGACAACAGATTGGGTATAAAAAGAGCTTCTCAGAGTGTCAGTGTCTCTCAGAAGCCAAGATGGTAAGAGGATCACCAATTCCACCATTGTTGCGCAGAGAGATAGTGCAGCAATACCAGAATGGTGTTACCCAGCATAAAATAGCAACGACTTTTAAGTTATCTTCATCAACCGTGCATAACATCATCAAAAGATTCAGAGAATATGGAACAATCGCTGTGCGTAAGGGTTAAGGCCGTAAAACTCTACTGGATGCTCGTGATCTCCGGGCCCTTAAACGTCACTGCACCTCAAACAGGAATGCCACTGTCAAGGAAATAACAGAATGGGCTCAGGAATACTTCCAGAAGGCATTGTCAGTGAACACAATCCACCGTGCCATCTGCCGTTGCCAGCTGAAACTCTACAGTGCAAAGATCAAGCCATTTCTAAGCAAGCTCCACAAGCTCAGACGTTTGCACTGGGCCAGGGGTAATTTAAAATGGAGTGTGGCAAAATGGAAGACTGTTATGTGGTCAGATGAGTCACGATTTGAAGTTCTTTATGGAACACTGGGATGCCATGTCATCCGGACCAGAGAGGATAAGGATAGCCCAAGTTGTTATCAACGCTCCGTTCAGAAGCCTGCATCACTGATGGCATGGGGTTGCATGAGTGCTTGTGGCATGGGCAGCTTGCATGTCTGGAAAGGCACCATTAATGCAGAGAACTATGTTCAGGTTCTAGAACATATGCTCCCATCTAGATGTCATCTCTTTCAGGGAAGACCCTGCATTTTTCAACACGATAATGCCAGACCACATTCTGCAGCAATCACAACATCATGGCTACGTAGGAGAAGGATCCGGATACTGAAATGGCCAGCCTGCAGTCCAGATCTTTCACCTATAGAGAACATTTGGTGCATCATAAAGAGGAAGGTACGACAAAGAAGGCCCAAGATGATTGAACAGTTAGAGGCCTGTATTAGACATGAATGGGAGAGCATTCCTATTTCTAAACTTGAGAAACAGGTCTCCTCTGTCCCCAGACGTCTGTTGAGTGTTGTAAGAAGAATGGGGGATGCCACACAGTGGTAAAAATGGACTTGTCCTAACTTATTTGGGATTTGTTGACGGCATGAAATTTGGAAACAACAGATTTTTCCCTTAAAATGATGCATCCTCTCAGTTTAAACGTTTGATCTGTGATTTGTGTTCTATTCTGAATAAAATATTAGATGTTGGCACCTCCACATCATTGCATTCAGTTTTTATTCACAATTTGTTTAGTGTCCCAACTTTTTTGGAATCTGGTTTGTACACGGACAGGGCTAAAAAAAAAAAAAAACATTACTGAGGAATGCAGTAATTTACGATAAGATAAATTTACAATGTTGTTTTTCCACAAAAGAATACAAAATGAAATTATGATTGTGATGAGTTGTTTTACTAAGGACTGTGTTACTGCATTTTAGAAAAAAAAAAAAAAAACATGCTGCCAAGACACAAGAGAAGTCTGGTAACAAATAAAAGAATTAAGAAATTTAATGTGTGTTTGTGGACTTACAGTCTGGCTTTCAGGAAAATCCATCTTAATCAGTTTGTGAGCACACTCCTCAAAGTCCAAGCTGTAAAAAAAAAAAACATTAAACGTAAAATTAGAGAGACAGACAGACAGACAGACAGACAGACAGAGAAGGAGATTTAAAGTGTACCTGGACTGAATAGCGAGGTAAATGGTTCTTCTGAAAGCAACCAGGTTGACTTCTGTTTTGTCAAAGATGGTTACCTTTTCACCTGAGAGGGAGGCACATCATATTTTTGCTATTAAATAGTAAATGCAGTTATCAAAGAGGCAATTGAACTTGTTCTCAAAATCTGGACTGTCAAAAAATTTTAATTAATTATTAATAAGAGTTTATTGCTCTTTTTGAAGTAGAATTGTCAATTTTTCTACGTTGTAGAAGAATTCTCTGATTTTATTCACATAAATTATGAATTTACAAAAACAAGAGTACCACAAACGGCACATTTTACGTATGTCAACTAAATATAACACTTTAAATAGCTATGGCCCAGACAAGCAAAAACCCAGTTTAACTTTGACCTTGATTTGCGACCTTGACGCTAATTGATGAAAAGTGTACACGACATGCTGTCTTGTGATCATGTGACCGTGTATGAAAAATTAAGTTTCTTTTGGCTGCTCCCTTCTTCAGGGGTTGCCACAGTGAGCAAACTCACATGAAACCTTTGGCAACTGCTTTATGCTGGCTGCCCTTCCCCTGATCTAACCTGGGCTTGAACCCGCAACTTCAAGATTACAACAACGCAGCACTGATATCTAGGGCTGCAACAACGAATCAATATAATCAATAAAAATCAATAAAAATCAATTATTAAAAATGTTGGCAATGAATTTCATTATCGATTCGTTGTGTCACGCGATTAAGCGTCTTTCACGGCGCTGCGGAGCTGTTTTGTTCACATAAAGAGCACTGTCAATGCTGACTGACTGAATAAAATTAAATAAAACTTTGCAGTGCGAGTTGAACAGAGCGAGGGGGGAGGTGGAAGCAGAGCAGAGGCGGTGTTTTTGAAGGAATTTAAGTAAATTTTACAAAATGACCGACACAGAGAAAACTGTTCAATCCAAGTTCTCCAAAGTGTGGGAGCTCTTGATGCTTCACAAAGATAAAAACTGTGCAACACACAGTTTTGAAAAAGTGACGACATGACATGGGAGAACCACGCTGATGAAACTTAAACATGTTAGTCGTAAACTAACTTCACCGCGGTGTGGATGAAGGAGCTCAGCAGCAGATACCAGAGCCCTATAAAGAGAGAGTTGCGACACTCCCATAGACTCCCATAGAAAGAATGGAATGCAGAAGTCACGTGGGTCATGCAGCGGCAAATAGTTCCAGCAGATGTTCAGCATTGAACGTAGATCATTCTCCGTGTATTCTCCGGTAAGTTGATGCAAATGCAACACTTTTTTGCCATTGTGAAGCGTTATCCGACTGTTCTGTACCACAATTTATCAACATTAATACTTCATGTTGCCAGTTTTAGTTAATGAAACATGTTAAATTGCTAGTTGTGTTTTAACTGCAGCTGCTCTATTCAACGTTTTAAAATATCTATTACTGCTTAAATTTTGAAAGGTGGTCTTTTTTAAATTTATGGTAATTCCAGTTACTGCACTCAACTAGAAAATATTTGGCCTTTTTGTTCTGAGAGATTCGTTCAACCTTTATTTCTACAGGTAAATCCTATTGAGCCTCGAGGACTCATTTACAAGAGAGACCTGATTTCAACAAAGAATGATGACAACATGACAACAAGATTGATGTAATTTAGTTAAAGTTATAGATCATTTGTCAAAGACTGCAACATAAATTGTGACATTACCATTAAAGAAAAACATGATTGTGGAGATGAGTCAATTTTTTTTTCATGTTTTGCAGGTAAACCACAGAATGACTTCTTGAACTGAATGTTGCATTCAAAGTATCACAAAGGTACAAGATCTAGTTTTCTGTCTTCCCAAATCAATAACAGCTTAATCAAGATGTTTGAATAAAATTACTTTAACACCATAACCTTCACAAAGTTGGTATTTACTGCAGGACTGTTAATTTACAGTTGTTTTATATTATTAGTTTAGCGTATGGGTCATGGGTCAAGTTGAGAAGAGACTCTTTCAAGACAGAACAAGAAATAAGAATTATTACAAGAACATATTCTCTTTTTAATTTTACTCATTGATTATTGTTGTTAAGCACTTTGATAACAGGTTCTGTTTTAAATGTGCTCTTTAAATAAAGTTGACTTGACTATCACAGGTACATTGAGATGGAGCTGGAAGTTATTCTTCATGCCAGTTGTCTTCATCTGATCTTTTGTAAAAATATGTCAGAATTTATTTTCCATTAACATTTTTCTTCGCAGGACTGCGTTAATTTTCTTGTCTGAGTTTCTTCTGTCCTGCTTATGTATTTTTTGTGTTCTAATTGTTCCCTTAGGTTGTTCATCTCTGTTCCCTGACTGCCAGTTGATCCATCCTCCTGGTCCTGTTGATCCTGGATCATCAGATCCTGACATGTCCCTGTCCTCTGAGGACACATTTTCATCTTTCCCTCATCTCACTCGCCTCATTTCTGTTTCTTCCTTCCTCAGTCTCTGAAATTACAATGTCACTGTTAGAATGAAGATTATTGTTCAATAAAAAATATGACATGTCTTATTTAACACTGTTCGTACCAAAGTTTAATTTAGAACAATATGTGTGATCACTGGTCAGATCACTGGTCAATGGATCAACATGCAGTGGAAGTTCTGCTGTTCTTCTCATCTGGTTCTGGTCCATGAACAAATGGTTGAACCTTCTTCAGTCTCACACGTCCTCACTGTGTCTCTGTAAACTGCCCTCTCTCTAAATGTGCCTGTAGAGTGACATTAGTTTATTTTCTTGCACATTTCTTTGACAGTTAAACTTTTGAGCCCAGATTGAAAATGTTTGTGCAGATTAAATGTACAGCTCTCACTTTGTGTTGTTGTGATGATGATGATGGTGCTCCTGTTGACTTAAGATGATGTAATTAATAAACAGTATAAATGGCAGTAAAAGTACTTTATTAAAGCTTGTTTTACATTTTACATATTTTATAATAAATTGTTTGGAAATTTATTTTTGCACAATTAACACTTATTTTGTCATCTGTTATGATTTTAACTAGAAACAGTTTCATTTAAATTAACATTTTAATCAATGAATTACAATTTTACAATAGTTGTCAGGCTGCTCAAGCACAATCAACTCAGTTATCGTACTTGGTTGCCGTAAAAAAACGACAAATAGAACAATTATATTCAGTCTCTCTTGTAAATGAGTCCTTGTGGCTCAATAGGACGAACCTGTTTAAATAAAGGTTGAATTAATATCTTCTATAGAAATCAAGAATTCATCCAGATGATCTAAGGTAAGCTGGAACAGATCTGAACTGCAGGCATGGAGGACAAGGTGGAGCATTATCCTGCAGAGAACATCAGAAATGGCTTTATAATAGGTGTTACTCTGATCTTTTTTTAACGTGTGTAACGTTATAAAACACTGTCATGGCTATATTGATCATTGTATTGCATATACATTTTTTTTTCTAACAAATATGTGTTTGCAATCTCGTTTCCTTCTAAAATGTAATGATAAATGTATCAGCCGCTTCTAAAAATGCTTTGATAAAATGCATAGTCTGTGAAATAATCAATAATTTTGTTTGTTACTGCTCAGTAATTACTGAAAGACATCAGGTAAAGTAATAAAAGTCCATTTTTGTGTTATGTTGCGCCAGCAGCCGCTCAAACTGACTGACAGCGATGAACTGGTTTGAACTATTGAGATCCTTACATGATCGTCACTGACATGAGGCCTCTGTCGATGGTTGAAGATGAAGACTTCACTACAATGATCCACACTTTTAATCCAGGTTACAATAATCCACACTTTTAATCCAGGTTACACTCTTCCCTCAAGGACACATTTTACAAAGTAGCTACATATTGTGCAGGTATAAAGCATACATTTGTATATATTTTTGTGTACATATATTTTTTATTGAAGCTATTTGACTAACTTTTTATTTTTTACTATTCAATATTTTACTAACAGAATAGTCAAGTAGCAACCTGTTTTTTGTGCGATTTGCTATGTCAGTCAAATTTTGGAATAAAGAGGTGGAAATTAAAACATTTTTGTTTGTTTTTTGCCGATTCATCGATTAACAAAAAAATTAATTGTCCAATTAATCGATTATTGGGGGGAAAAAACATTAGTTGCTGCCCTACTGACCACGAATCTGCAGCCACTAAACATGTATGAAGTTTCATTAAATTATCTTGAGGTGATTAGAAGTTATGGGCTGGACAACAGACAGTTTACGGCTGTATGGAGACTGTACCATAAAACATCAACCATTTGAAGGTGTATAACAAAAAATGGAATAACCGCATAAGAATAAGTCCGGTGAGCGAACGCTGGCGCATCCTGGCTGCCGCTGCTCGTCGTGCTTTTTTTTTTTTTTTTTTTTTTGCTTTTTTCTGTTTTATTCAATCCTTCCTGCCTTTTCCCCTACACCAAGTCTCTTATCTGTCTCAATATCAGCCATGCGGTTCATTAGGATTTACCTGCTGCCTGCTCTGCTTTGGACTCTCCAGCTGCTCCACCACCACCCGGCGTCTGGTCTTCTCCATTACTCAGCGGTCGAGCTCCTTCGCCTTCGTTTCCTACCAGCCGTGCCACCTGTGCGCCCTCTTCAGGACATTGCCTTCCATCCTCGCCGGAGATACATTCACCGTGGCTCCCGCCGTAGACTCCACGCTGACAAGTCTAACCCCATAAACTCCATCTGGTCTGACTCTCACCATTCTACAAGCCGCAATACTCGGGCCGCTAACAGTAATAGCATGTTAGCTAGCCTAGCTCGGTCAGCTAATGCTCTGGTCGCTACCAACTCCTCCTCCGTAAAGTTTGGCCTTCTGAACGTTTGCTCACTCACTGGCAAAGGTCAGCTTATTCAAGACCTAATATCCGACTGTAAACTGGATTTTATTTGTCTTAACAAACGTGGCAACAACAAAATGACTTTTTCCACCTGAATGAATCTACCCCACTGGGGTTTGTTTACATCGCCAAATCCCGCGAGTCCGGCCGCGGAGGAGGTCTCGCGATAATTCACCACGAGAACTGGAAGGTCACGCTGGTTCACACACCTCCCTCTCCCTCCTTTGAGCACACTGTGTCTACTCTCCGGCCCTACCCCCACCATTGTTGCCACTTTCTACCGTCCGCCCAAAATCAATAACTCTTTTATAAATGACTTTGCTGCTCTAATCGCCCACCTCTCAGCTCTTTCACCCAACATTAATCTGCTTGGAGACTTCAACATTCATATGGATGAAGACAACAACCCCCTCACCAGAGACTTCACATCCTGCCTCGACAGCTGTGGCTTCCAGCAGTTCATTAACTTTCCAACCCACATAAAGGGCCACACTTTGGATTTATTATGCTGCTCTGGACTCTCTCCTCTTAACTGTTCTTCTGATGAACTTCCATTTACTGATCACCTCATGATTTCATTCAGTGTCAATCTTAAATTTTCTTCAGAGAAACCTCCACACACTCTTTCCTTCTGTAATATTAAGAATATCAACCATGACATTCTTTTGTCTCATATTAATAATACCATCTTCACCTTCAATTCTTTTAACCCAGATGACCTTGTCACATTCTACAATAACAGCCTCACCAACACCCTTAACTCTGTCGCTCCTCTGAAAACCCAGTCTGTCTCCTTCTCCAACTCTGCACTCTGGTTCACTCCAGAACTCTGTTCTCTGAAATCCAAAGGTAGGAGGTTGGAGCAACTCTATAAGAAATCCGGTCTCTCAATTCACAAGGAACTCTATGCGAACCACGTCATCCAGTATAAGGACAGTATTTCTCAAGCCAAATCCAGCTACTTCTCTGACATCATCAGTTCCAATGTTGGCAATTCAAAGACTTTGTTCTCTCTCCTTAACCGCTCAGTCTCATCTCCTAACTCATTACCCTCTCACATGGTTTTCACAGAATTTTGCAACTCTCTGATGTCCTATTTCAATGAAAAGATTCTTTCAATTCATAAACACCTTGGACCTAATACCGCCCCCCCAGCATCTATGTTGAAGTCCCCCCTCTTTCCCTCCGCTTCTCTGTCTTCTCCCTCCCCTCTGCTGATGACATTGCTGACATTATCAGCAAGTCTAAGTCCTCATCCTGTCAGCTCGATCCATTTCTCACAGTTCTTGTTAAATCCTGTCTCCCGTCTCTGCTCCCCATCATCACTAACATCATTCACTCCTCCCTAACCTCTGGCATTGTTCCCACAGCTTTCAAATCTGCAGCCATCACCCCCATCATCAAGAAACCAGGTCTTGACTTTACCAACTTCAGTAATCTTTGTCCAATCTCTAATCTGCCCTTTATTTCCAAAGTTCTTGAAAAAGCCGTTGCTAGTCAACTTCACTCTCACCTATCCAACAATAACATTTATGAAGAGTTTCAATCTGATTTTCGCCCCCACCATAGCACCGAAACGGCTCTAATAAAAATAACTAATGACCTTCTTCTTGCTGCTGACTCTGCTCTTCTGTCTATCCTCATTTTACTGGATCTAAGTTCTGCCTTCGACATAATCTGTCATTCTGTCCTCCTCAACAGACTAACCTCCATTGGCATCTCAGGTACTTCGTTAGACTGGTTCAAATCTTATCTCTCTGACCGCACTCAATTCATTCAGCTCAAATCCTTTTGTTCCCAGTCTTCCTCCGTCTCCACGGGTGTCCCCCAAAGCTCTGTCCTCGGAACCCTCCTCTTCATCATTTACCTCCTTCCTCTAGGTCACATCTTCCGTAAATTTGGTGTCCATTTTCACTGTTATGCTGATGACACACAGCTCTACTTGTCAACAAAACCAAACTCCACCCACCCACCCTCCATCCTCACCGACTGTCTCAATGAGCTAAATCACTGGTTTTCTAACAATTTCCTACAACTAAACAGTAACAAAACAGAAATCATTCTTGTCGGTACCAAAAACACTCTTTCAAAATCAGAAAATCTTCTCATCCCCCTTAACAACTCCCTGCTATCCCCATCGCCTCAGGTCAAGAGTCTTGGTGCCATCCTCGACACCACTCTCTCCTTCACTTCACACATCAACAATGTCACTCGGTCTGCCTATTTCCATCTCCGAAATATTAACCGTCTCCGCCCTTCTCTCACACCCCGCTCCACAGCCATCCTTGTTCACAGTCTTGTGACTTCTCGGATTGACTACTGCAACTCCCTTCTTTATGGCCTCCCCAACAAATCTCTCCGGAAACTGCAATTGGTCCAGAACTCAGCTGCCCATGTCATAACTCAAACCTCCTCCTATAACCACATCACTCCTGTCCTGCAGCAGCTCCACTGGCTCCCGGTTAAATCACGCATCGTCTTCAAAATTCTTCTTCTCACTTTCAAAGCTATCCACAACCTTGCCCCTCCGTACCTATCTGACCTCCTACACATCTCCATCCCCTCTCGCTCTCTCAGATCCTCCTCTTCACTACACCTCCATGTACCCTCTGCCTGCCTCTCCACCATGGGGAGCAGGGCCTTCACCTGCTCTGCCCCTCATCTCTGGAACTCTCTACCCCCTGACTTAAGAAACAACACCTCTCTTTCTATATTCAAGACTGCTCTGAAAACACATCTCTTTAGACTTGCTTATCCTTAACTTTGCTGTATGTATTTTATATTCTTTATGCATTTTATATTCTGTATGCATTTTATATTCTTTATGTATTTTATATTCTTTATGTAATTTATTCCTGTTGATCTTTGTTTTTACTGTAAAGTGTCCTTGGGTATCATGAAAGGCGCTTTTTAAATAAAATGATTATTATTATTATTATTAAGATGGACCAACAGACTGAGCAGCGGTTTAACAACAAAAGCTTACTGCTCATCTAAATTTTAAGCCGTTAATGTTTTATCTTTGTCTCTCAAATTTTGTAAATACAGAAAAATGGACAGGGGAGGAACTACTTTGTAGGGTTTTATGTTTTGAACATCAGCTGGTACTGACTGAATTCACTCAAGACGATGCTTACAGACTTTGGTCAGTTGGCTCAGCTCAGCTTAGCAAAGAGCATCCTCCAACACTGAACACTACTGCCCAAAGGTTTTTAACACACAGAAATGATAAACAACCCCAACACTGCACTACATTATATAAATGCATTTTATACAACTGTACAAAAACTCTGACTCCTTTATCTTACCTTCATCTTCCTCCTCATTTGCATCTTCTTCATCTTCATCTTTGTCGCTGCTGTCCCCCTCCTCCCCTGAATCGCTGCTACCCTCATCTAGAATATCTGATGGAGGCAACAGCCGATTGGTTAGTGAGGTGATACTTCACTGATGGCACAGAATGTGAAGTTTTCTTACCTCTTTTAATTGTTTTATATTTCTCCTCGTTCTCCAGGAAGTCTGGGTCCATCTTAAACACGTCTGTATAAACACAAACATATTTTGGCTGCCTTGTAGTGTACATTAACGGATACTAATTTATGTAATCAAATGTAAAGTTACTCAGCCGCATCTTACTGAGAATGTCCTCAGGGTTGTACTCGTCATCCAGTGGGAGCATGTGAGTGAACTGGTCATCCTCATCCACGAGGTCCAGGCCTTCTGGGATGACTGGGTGATCTTTGAAACCATCTTTCCTGATGGCAAACATCACTTCAATCATGTACTGGACCCTTTTATCAATGGTGGATTCATGGAGGATATTCCTGAGTCTTTCAAATATGGCTAGAAAGAAAGAAACATGGACAAATTAGAGAGACAGTTCTGTTCAGCTGAACTGATGTTTTACTTTGGAATTTGTCATTGTTGATAGCCGTATGATCACTTGACCCAAATAAGACAAGTTTTCACTAGAAAAGTCCCAAATCATAAAACCATCTTCTTAACATGAAGATACCTTTACAAATGGTTTTGGTTTTCACTAATGCATTTACTGTCAAATCAATAATTGGAATAAAGGTTGGTGTGCTGTGATCAGGGTTATCAGCTCTGCTAAGTGAAGCAACATGGTTTCCTAACACTTGTTTCTCTTTTCAAAATTACTGCCTAAACCTGAGAAACTGATTTTGACTTTTATATTTCTCAGTTTCTTGTTTTAATATGTTGCCAAACTCTCACAAAAACACAGCCTCTCCACAAAGATTAAAAAAAAAATCAGCCTGGAAAACTTTAGTTCTATTTCATCCCTCCTGACCACCAGAGGGCGGTGCTGAAAGCACTGAATGTTCCCTTCGCGCATGCGCTGTTCGAGTAATGATATCAACGGAGTCACAGGTGTTACATGGATGACCAATCAGAGGCTATATAGCCTGACGTCATCCGCAGCTCTGCTCCTTTTTTCTTCTCGTGCGCGGTTCAATTCAGGGCTTCAGCCCTTTGGACCTTTTTTGAACTTTTTACCGTCGTCGGAAGCCCGACTGCCCGTCAGCTTGAGTAGCGTGTTCGCCTTCCTAGAAGCTGTGACGGCTTAACCCTGTTCAAAGGTATTTTCTGCTGATTCCTTGGGGACTACGGCGGTTTCTGCCTCTCCCAACTTACAGCGTCTGACTACTATGTGTGTGATTCAACATCGGTGAGTAGTGTTTTTTCTTATATTTTGCCTTTGGTTAGCGGTAGCGTTCGCTCCGCTCCCGTTTGTTGGGAGGCCTCCAACCGCGTGGTCGGCTGGACTGTGCTCCGACGTTGTTTATGACTACTATGCTATTGGTTAGCGGTAACATTCTCTCCGCGCCTGTTTACTGGAGGCCTCCAACCGCATGGTCGGTTGGACTGTGCTCCGAAGTTTGCTTATTACATAGCCAGCTAAGTTCCTGGCCTTGTTTTCATTGGTGAAGGCTAGCGTTTTTCGCACCCTCTCCCAGTCATTTTCTCCAACCTCATAGATTGTTGGGCCGAGCTAGCGGTGCTAGCCTCTCTGAGTTCTGGCCTTGTTTTTAATTGGTGAAGGCGAGCATTCGTGCCCCCTCTCCCAATTGTCCTCTCTTACCAGCTGAGCTAGCGGTGCTAGCCTCTGTGATTTTTGGCCTCGTTTTAACTGGTGAAGGCGAGCGTTCGTGCCCCCTCTCCCAATTGTCCTCTCTTACAAGCTGAGCTAGCGGTGCTAGCCTCTCTGAGTTCTGGCCTTGTCTTTAATTGGTGAAGGCGAGCGTTCACGCCCCCTCTCCCAATTGTCTTCTCTTACCAGCTGAGCTAGCGGTGCTAGCCTCTCTGAGTTCTGCCCTTGTTTTAATTGGTGCAGGCGAGCATTCGCGCCCCCTCTCCCAATTGTCCTCTCTTACCAGCTGAGCTAGCGATGCTAGACTGAGTTCTGGCCTTGTTTAAATTGGTGAAGGCGCGCGTTCGCGTCCCCTCTCCCAATTGTCCTCTT
>NC_056510.1:33179362-33183220 GCF_014905685.2 Nematolebias whitei
TGAAGGCGCGCGTTCGCGTCCCCTCTCCCAATTGTCCTCTTTACCAGCTGAGCTAGCGGTGCTAGCCTCTCTGAGTTTTGGCCTTGTTTTAATTGGTGAAGGCGAGCGTTTTTCGCACCCTCTTTAAATTGTCCTCTTTACCAGCTGAGCTAACGGTGCTAGCCTCTCTAAGTTTTGGCCTTGTTTTAATTGGTGAAGGCGAGCGTTCGGGCCCCCTCTCCCAATTGTCCCCTTCACCAGCTGAGCTAGCGGTGCTAGCCTCTCTGAGTTTTGGCCTTGTTTAAATTGGTGAAGGCGAGCGTTCGCACCTCCTCTCCCAACTGTCCTCTTTACCAGCTGAACTAGCGGTGTTAACTTTTCCAAGTTTCTTACCGTAATTTTTTCGTCCTATACCTTGGACATAGCTGGGTGAGGAACATGGACGGCTCTCACTGATGTACAGTCTGTGGAGCCATGCTCCAGACAGATGACGGTCATGACCTGTGTCCTGCCTGGCTTGGACATGACCATCTGGTGGAGGCCCTGTCAGAGAACCCCTGCATGAATTGCAGCTTCATGTCGCATGCTGTGAGGGTGGCCCGGCTGGCCCAGTATCACCCTGAACTCGGTGATGACCTCCCGCCTTCTGGGCAGGAGGCTCCACCTAAGCGCTCGAAGCGCCGGACTGAGGCCGCAGTCTCTGTGGCCCCTCCTAGAAAGAGGCAGGCCAGGTCTGATATGGGCCTCTCCACGAGGGTGGAGCAGCTCTCCGCTGAATTAGCGGAGATGAAGTCCCTTTTTCAGGTACACCAACTGGGAACTGAACCAGTGGCAGCGACCGGACTCTGCTCCCCACCCATGCCTGAACTGGCTGCAGAGGAAGATGTGCTATCCTTGGCTGCCTCTGCCTTAGGTGAGGAGGAAGGGCATTCATCTCAAGTCTCAGAGACAGCTTCACTTTCTTCTTCTCGGAGTGTAGTTAGTGGGTCTGGTGACGGCTCGATGCAGGACGTCATGCGTATGGCCCTGAGACAACTGCAGCTGGACGTCCCGCAATCGGAGGAGTCCACCCCTGGAAGTGCCTTCTTCCGGCGCAGACTGAGCCCTCCTTCCTTTTCTGTCCCTCTATCAGAGGACAGGCCCAGCAGGAGCTTTAGTGGGTCGGTCCATTGACCAGCTGGGCAGGCTCGGACCAGGGACTCTGGCCACCCCACCCCATGACCTCCAGGAGCCATGGAGGGAGACACTGATGCCACCGGGCCGACCGCTGGATACTTCTCCCACCAGCAGCTCAGTTACTGGGCGGCTCATGCCGTGGACCCATGGGTGGTTGCCACTCCGACCCATGGTTACAGACTACAGTTCCGACGGCGGCCCCACATCTCACGCCGGGTCAAAGTGACTATAATCACCGACCCGGTGAAGGCTTGAGCACTAGACCAGGAGTTTTTTGCCCTCCTGGCCAAGGGTGCAATTGAGGCAGTGGACCCTCTGTAACAACCCAGAGGCTATTACTTGACTTAATTCCTCGTGCAAAGAGGATGGCGGGTTTCGTACCATTTTAGTTCTGAGGGGACTCAACCAGTACCGAAGGGTGCTGCCCTCCCACATGCTCATGACAGCAGAGAGGTCCTTCAAGCTGTCACGAGGGGACAATGGTTCACGTCTATAGACCTGAAAGATGCTTATTCTCATGTGCCTATTGCGGAAGGACATCACCGCTTTCTCAGGTTTGCCTATTGGGGTCATCACTGGCAGCTCCGGGTACTCCCATTTGGGCTCTCTCTCTTTCCCAGAGGATGTTCACTCGGTGCGTGAAGGCAGCCCTCTCTCCTACAGGCCTACGGAGTATAGGTTCTGCTGTACTAATTGATTGGCTTCTCTGCGCCCTGTCTTGAGCCTGTGCCTTTCATGACATGAATCGCCTGCTTACTCATGTGTTCCAGTTGGGCTTTAATGTCAACCTGGAGAAGAGCTGCCTGATCCCTTCTTAGACGATCACCTTTCTTGGGTGGCTCTAGATTCACCATCTATGAGAGCTCGCCCATCCGCTCAAAGGATGGGCGGCATACTCCAGTTGGTCAGTCGGTTCAGGCTTGGCAAGTAGCTCTCCTACATTGCCTTCCAGCAGCTACTAGGCAACTGACGTCAGTCACTCGGGTGGTGCCCCTAGGTCCGCTGTCACTTTGCCCCTTGCAGAGGTGGCCCAACAGCTTCGCCAGGATGCCAGGCTGCACAAGTATCACAAGCTCACAGTGACATGGTCATGTCTTCATGCCCTGACTCCATGGAGGGACAAAGATTAGTTGTCTAGGGGTGTCCCCATGGGAGTGGTAGTGTGTCGCAGGGAAGCGGTCACAACGGATGCCAGCTCCATAGGATGGGGTGCTGTGTGACAACGCAGAGCGGTTCAGGGCCGCTGGGGTCAAAGGACCGCTCCAACCATATAAGGTAATGGAGCCGTGTGCACTGCATTTGGCACTCAGGTACTTCTTGCTCCACCTGGAAGCGGGGCATGTTCTCAATCGGTCAGACAACACCTCTGTTGTCTACCACATCAACCACCAGGGGGGCACCAGGTCAGCACAACTTCCGAGTATGTCCAGAGAACCCTTGGAATGGGCCTCTCCTCACTTGTCCACCCTGCGGGTGGCATACTTACCAGGGTGACACAGTCAGGCCGCAGACTTTCTCTCCCGCCAGGGGTCTGCTCTGGGAGAGTGGTTCCTCCACAGCGACATAGTGCTGATGATCTGAGAAAGTTTTGGTCAGGCAGAGGTAGACCTGTTTGCAACAGAGGACTCAACTCAGTGTCCCCTATGATACTCCCCTACCGGGGCGTCTGGTGCGCTGGGCCAGGACGCATTGGCCCATCCATGGCCAAGGGTCCTCCTATATACCTTTCCACTCCTTTCTCTAATTCAGTCGACCCTTCAGGGAGTCCTCAAGGAGGGCCACAGGGTGCTGCTGGTGGCTCCATATTGGCCAGCATGACCATGGTTCCCACTGCTATGGGGCCTATGTCAGGTGTCCCATGGTATCTCAGTTGGGGTGCCTTATCAGTCCCCCCAATCCTCAACATCTTTGGGTGTGGGTGTGGCCACTGCAAGGCTAGGACAGCAGCTGACTGGAGTTTCGAGCCCCATCAAGACGCACCATCCTGGGCGTTGGGGCACCCTCTACTCATCAGCAGTACGAAAACAGGTGGCGTCTGTTTTCCCAATGGTGTTCTGACCACAATGAAGATCCAGTCTCCTGTAAAGTACCCACCATTCTGGAGTTCCTCCAGTCTCTCCTTGGAAAGGGTCGCTCTCCTTCGACGCTTACAGTTTATGTAGCAGCAATTTCATTTAATCACGCCGGCATCAATGGTCGTATGGTGGGGAGCCATGATCTAGTCTCTCTTTTCTGCGTGGTGCCCATATGTTGCAACCTCTGACAGCTCCACGAGCACCAGGTTGGGATCTGCCCTTGGTTCTCAAAGCTCTTTGCTGCCCTCCGTTCAAATCTCTGGCACAGGCGGACCTCAAGTGGTTTTCGTGTAGACAACTTTTTTGTGGGCTATGGCCTCAGCAAGAGAGTCTGCAAGCTACATGCTCTCTCTCAGAACCTCATGTCTCCGGTGATGCCCTGAGGGCTGTGATGTTACCTTGTGGCCAAACACTGTATTTGTATCAAAGGTGTTATCTCACTCTCACTGTAACCAACTGTTGAGGCTGGCAAGTTTTCAGCCTACACCTGGCGAGGGGTCTGGATTATTGTGCCTAGTGAGAGCACATACGTTGCAGTTCCTGCCGATATATGATGTTCAGACCAGCTGTCTGTGTTAAGAGGCCCTACGTTAGGCTATCCTCTTTCTAAACAGCACCTCTCCCACTG
>NC_056510.1:33188220-33202285 GCF_014905685.2 Nematolebias whitei
GCCTCAATAGTAAAATTGGTCTGTCTCACCCGTTCATTCAGCAGCTGTGTCTGTGCCTTCTGAAGGATCTTGCTTGCCCGGTGCCTGCTGACCGATGATTTTAGCTCCAGGCTCTTGGGAATGATGCCACTTTGTCGACATCTGAGGTTGAATCGCAAGTGGTTCGAGAGATTGCAGAAACTACTAAAATTGGGTTATGAACCGTCTAACGCATTATTAAAAACTGAAAGGATAGTGGGGACCCATCGTCTTCAAAGAAGAAATGTGTCCGGAAAAAAATCCTGAATGATTGTGTCCGGTGATCACTTAAATGTTTGGTGAAATCAAATAGAAGAAAACCAACAGTAGCACTCAGGGCTATTTTTAATAGAGAAAGTAAGAGCATTTCCACAAGAACAATACGAAGGGAACTCAAGGGATTAGGACTGAACAGCTGTGTAGCCTTAAGAAAACCATTGATCAGTGAGGCTAAAGGCTCCAGTATACTGTTGCGCATGTCTGTTCACCGTACGTACGCGTCTACGGTACACAGAGGGTTCAGACATGATACTCCAGTGTACACCCCGAGCAGCTGCAGAGCAGCTTCACAGACAAGAGGCGATACCTTCGGGACAAATTGAGGTAGCCGATTGGTCATTTGCTGACACGCCTACTGGATTGATTGACAGGTCGGAAAAAAGAAAAAAAAGCGAGAGCTGGCAGCCTCCGCCGCAGCGGTGTTCTGTGTTTATATGTTGTTAATAAAAAGATCTAAAAAATAAAAAAAAAACAGGGAGAGCTGGCTCTACAGCCCACACATCAGACCAGCCCACCAGGAAATCTCCAGACCCTCCCGCAGTCACGCTGGACCTGAGTTTAATTTGCTCGTGACAAATTCCTCCATTTCTCACCATTTCAGTCATGGCATCAACGGAGGAGGAAGAGATCACTGCCTCTTCGCACAAAAACAAACGAAAACGCCAGATCAGGGATGAAGAAGGGGAATTTAATACATTGGTGTCGCATACCAAACAGTCCCTCACTGGGCAGTTTATTGTGCGACACCACGTACGCGTATGCGGTCGTAAAAATTTGAGCTTTGCACGGACATGCCCTGGGGGGTACGCACGTACCTCTGCGTACGTACGTGCGTACCTCTGCGTATGGATGTACGCGGCAGTATACTGGGGGCTTAACCAGAAATAAAGGCTTCAGTTTGCTAGGGAGCATAAAGATTAGACTCTGGAGCAATGGAAGAAGGTCATGTGGTCTGATGAGTCCAAATTTACCCTGTTCCAGAGTGATGGGTGCATCAGGGTAAGAAGAGAGGCAGGTGAAGTGATGCACCCATCATGTCTAGTGCCTACTGTACCAGCCTGTGGGGACAGTGCTATGATCTGGGGTTGCTGCAGTTGGTCAGGCCTAGGTTCAGCAACAGTATGTGCTCAAAGAATGAGGTCAGCTGACTATGTGAATATAATGAATGACCAGGTTATTCCATCAATGGATTTTTTTCTTCCCTGATGGCACGGACATATTCCAAGATGACAATGCCAGGATTCATTGGGCTCGAATTGTGAAAGAGTGGTTCTGGGTGCATGAGACATCATTTTCACACATGGATTGGCCCCCACAGAGTCCAGACCTTAACCCCATTGAGAATCTTTGGGATGTGTTAAGGAAGTGGTCAGAATCTGCCATCATCAGTGCAAGATCTCGGTGAAAAATTAATGCAACACTGGATGGAAATAGATCTTGTGACATTGCAGAAGCTTACTGAAACAATGCTACAGTGAATCTAAAGGCAGTTCAATGAAATATTAGTGTGACCTTTTATTTTTTGGCCAGGCAGTGTATAAATTCATTACACATAGCATGAAATATTTCAAGACTTTATTTCTTATAATTCTGATGATTATAGCTTACGGATAACGAAAACCCAAAAAACAGTGTTTTAGAAAATTAGAATAATGTGATAAAGTTCTGTATTGAAAACATGCACACTATGCACAGATGAATCCTGGTCATGGGCTACAAATGTCTCATTCCTCAAGTCAAGCCACTCCTGAACCAGAGACGTCAGAAGTGTCGTATCTGCAGAGGAGACAAACAACTGGATTTTTGCCCAGTGGTCCAGTGTCCTCTTTTCAGATTAAAGTAAACTTTGCATGCATTTTGCAACATTTGGGGGTAGCAGAGCTCTGCATTTGTATTGTAATGCACACGGTTGTCACGGTTTGGAGTCTGAGCTGCTACAATCTCTGCTCCCTGTCCATAAGTGGCGGAGCTGCATGATTTGGTTGGCGGGGCACTCGGTTCTGATGACAGGGCGAAGCGCCCTCCTTGAATAATAGAAACACTGGCTTCTAAACAGCTGGTACTTATCTAGCTGGAGCGTCTCTCTATAAGTCACGTGCTCTTGTCAAGGTCGGACGATTTATCTCTCCCTCTCTGCTTTGCTTTGCTGCTCTGTCTGTCTGTGAAACTGCTTCTGAGCCTCTCTCGCATATCTTCCGAACCATAATTATGGACTTGATTTGATCAGTTGGTCCCTCAACTTAATTTACAACATTTCTTTGAAGAGAAGACAGGCTTTAGGCGAGCCGATTTGCCCTGTTGGCACGCACGCAGCTGGATATCTCATCGACTTGAAAACTCAATGATGCGTCTATCTCTGCTGCCATTTGTGGATTTTAAGGACACATTTATAATTGGATTTATGATAATTGGTTCCTGCTTTTTGGATTCGGCTGGTTGCTGGTTTTAACAAGGAAGTTTCAAGGAAGTCGTTGGCAGCAAATTTGGACCCGATCATGCTACTGGCCTTTATGATGGCTTGGTTCGTGCCTCGAGTACCCAGACTCAAATGCTTTGGGCAGAATGGATCAGATCTTGGGGATTTTACTCAGGCACATTCCATTGGTGTGGCCATGTAAATTGGACATTTCGGAACCGTTTGGACCAACACAGACTCAAGGTAGACGTCATTAAGTTCTGCCTGTCCCCAAAACAACTGTGTGTTTATCTGAATTTGGCTCCCTTGGCTGGCCTTGAAGGCCACCTTATCTGAATTCGCCTGGAGAACATGTGATCTGACCCCCCCCCCCCCCCCCCGGAGGAATTTCCAACTGATAACCAGCTGGATTCCCATAGGCGTTGTCCTTGGCCATTCCCCGACATCCCTCGAGAATATTTACGGATCTCACTGGAGGACACTGGCTGATTATTCCATCCTTATCAGAACTCATACAGTGTCCTTGAGAGCGTCCAAGGACTTTGCTCATCGCTCTCGTCATCTCCCCCCTCTGTGGAATGTCTATGTCACTATGTGCTAGTTTGTGCAAGGTGTTTTTTAATATTAGTTTTTCTTCTCAGCCAAGAAGAAAAGTCTGATAGGAATTTTTTCGCCTCCAATTCCTACATGTGTCCAGTTTCACTACTTTTTGTCTGTCTAAACAGATCTCACTTGTAAATGAGTCTTCTAGGCTCAATGTGACTTATCTGTCTAAATAAAGGTTGAATGAATAAACCGTGAATATAAAGTAGGGATAAACCGATCCACTTTTTTTTTTTTTTTTTTTACTTCCGATCCGATCCCGATACTTAAATCTGAGTATCGGACGATACCAATCCAGTTCCGATATCATGATCATCATAGATTTTATATGAGGCTGTAATAATCTCCTCTCAAGTACAATTTGTACAAATATATGCATGCATGTCCAAAAAGGCAACTTGAGGTAAGTTTTATTAATGTTGGATACGTTTTAAAGTAAGAATTAAATTATGCTAACACAAAACATGTTTCTTTTTATTCCTAGCTTTAAAGTGGATATTAAAGTGATTAATTTAAGCGATTGTTTAAAGTTATTTTATATTTTATAAGGGGCAGATATAAGAATTTTTTTCTTCTTTCTGCAATCTTTTCAATGTTTCTTTTTGATGATTTAAAAAAAAATTGTTTCATTTAAATGAATGAATAAATTAATTAAATAAAATAAAATGCTAAATGGCTTCAAACATCTGCTAAGTTCATGGCATAAACCAACAGATATGTTCCTGTTTTTAGTATTTTACATCACTTTATAATGTAGCTGTTTATGTTTTTAATATGTATAATTTTCAAATCATGTTTTTTATGATTGTCTACTGTTGTACTGATAAATATCTCTTGGAGGGTAAACTATTTCTTGACTGCAAGTATCAAGCTGAGAAGTCCTTCGTTTTCTACAACTGATAGTGGTTGGTCATTAATTATGATAAAGTTTAGCAATTTCTCGGTAAACATTTGAGCTCCGTGGTTTCAGCGATGTCTTCTTCTTGTTCAATCCGAAGCAGGCAGCCTGATTTGGGGCAGCCGCGCTCAGTCTGTCCCTCCTCAGAGACGGGCAGACTGAGCGGGGCAGATTGGATGCGGCTGGCTGGGGTCAAGTCGCCTTTTTCGGTTTGACCAAAGAGTAGTGCCCCGCTGAAGCCACGGAGCTCGAAGGTCCATCGTAAAACTAACTTTACCGTGGTTTAATGTGGTGCTATGGCTCTGCAGACATGGCACGTTGCTGTCTTGTTTTGTCGTGTTTCTAGTGTAAAATACTTCCACACAGCGGACATGTTTCGATGAAAAGTTGGTTAGCCGTTAGCCACAGTGCTGCTAACTCAGCCCTCACATTGTAGCTAGCTGCAAACTATGAACTGGATTTCCTGAATGTGAGGCAGATCTTATTACTCTGGGTTCATGAGACACGCCGCCGTTCAGGAAATCCATTCCATAGTTTGAAGCCAACATGCATCATGGATCGGAAATATCGGCAGGTAGATCGGAAAAATCCGATACGTAAATTATGTTGGTATCGGAGGCTGATACCGATACTGGATCGGATTGGCCCCATCCCTAATATAAAGATGGGTACCTTGAGGTTTCGGCGGTAGCTCCTCCTGAAGCTCAAGATGAGGCGTTTGAGGATCAGCTCCCCAATCTGGGGAAACTTGGAGTTGATGATGGCCACAACAGCACCGTAAACATGAGTGAAAATGGGAGACGCTGCTTGAGCCTGCAGCACTGAACGAGCCAGCAGACCCCTGACAGATACACACACAAGCACATGCACACACAGTTTTATAAGACAAGCAGCTCACCAGCTGTTTTTTAAAGAAAACAGCAAAAAGTTAATGAATTAAATTGTATGATTTAAGCAAAAATAATTAATATGTACTGTAAACAGAAACCTTTAACATTAAGCTGCTGTTTTTGTGTGTGGGTTAATATTTACCTTCCCCTGACAATGTTTTCCTGCAGCAGCTCCTGAATGATGTTGACAATATTGGACACGTTGACTTTGTTGATCAAACCATTGATGGACTTCTTCAGAGCCTCCCAGCTCATTCTTTGATAAGCCAAGCTGTACAGACACCAGGGCATTAGTGGTTAAAATAAGTTGAATTACTCTATTTTTCGGACTATAAGGCGCATTAAGCGAAATAAAACAGTCAGATAAGTCAAACTTTATTCAACTCATTCACAAGAACTAAACATTGTTCATTTGTACCACATAAAATCGGTTCGAGGTCAGTAAACACAACCAGAATTAATATATAAGGTGCACTGGATTATAAGGCTCACTGTCGATTTTTGAGAAAATAAAAAGGATTTTAAGTGTGGCGTATAGTCCGAAAAATACAGTAAATTAGTGTTAATTCACTGCAGATGCTATTGGTATGACTTAAATGACTGATGTGCTTCTTTACAGTAAGTACAGAAACTGCTTTTCTCATATAATTTAATTTATTTTTTGTTGTAAAATTTCAGGTACAACAGTTTGAATGGATTATTAAGGTCATATTATGTTTTTTGAATAAGTCAACTTTTAATATGATTTACCAAGTAAATGTGTTTAAACTTTTTCTTACTTAAGTGAATAAAATAAAAAAGGCCTAATTATAGATAATTTTCACGTCAACATGTGTGTATAACAACATTTTTTGTTTCCCATTTACAAAAATAAAACGAGAACCAACTGCACACAGGAAAATGGAGGACTCAGAAGCAGTCAGTGTGAACATAATTTTAAGTTCAAAATAAAAAGAGCAGTTTTCTAGTTTTACTGTGTAGACCAGCAGTGATTAAACAATCTTACCTGCTCTTGTCAGTGATTTGTTGTTGCATGATGCGCAGCTTGGCAGGTGGGATGTAAGCGCCCCCAGTCCTTGTCAGGATTGGATCGACTTCGTCCTTTTTCATTTTAACCGGCGGCTCTTCAACCACATCAGGCTCCTTGTCATTTGGAAGTGAAGCCAACTGGCCTCGCCTCTTGTAATCCAACTCTTCATCTCTATTAGCTCGTTTGTCAAAACATCCACCCTTCTCATCACGCCGACCACCATAGCCATGTCTGTATAAAAATAAAATAAAGTTAAAAAATATTTGTTAGATAAGGGCTGCAAAACATTGTAATGATTCTTTGATTCACTTCAGCTTTTTTTGCTATAACTCTTGTTAGAACCCTTTATAGTAGTATTGTTTATAAATTGTTTGATTTTGAGTGATATATTTGAGAGCGTAGGCTGTGGCAGCTCGGAGCCATTGTCTTTTAATACTAAAGCTGCAGGTTGCATCAGGAAGGACACCTGTACTCTGTGGTCTACACTCATCCAGGCCAGTGGTCACTCTTTCAGGGATGAAGATGTTCATATCCTGGATAGAGAGAAACAATGGTTTGAAAGAAAAGTGAAGGTGGCCATCTTTGTGAAGAAAAATCGTCCATCATTAAACAGGGGTGGAGGCCTCCATCTTCAACTGTCCCCCTCTTACAATGCTGTTAAATAGCAAAGAGCCATTAATGATCGGTCGTTAGGCTGATGGTCCTTCTTTATCATGTGAACAGCTTGTTCTGGATGTCAACAACAAACTGGTTGATCCACTATGAGAAGGTGCTATTTATAAGACTGAGGCCCTATTTACACGGACATGATGGGGGGAACCGTAGGTTTTGTCGTATGTTAATTAGAGGAAAAGATCCGCGTTGACACAGTCGGATTTTGGGTTTACATGCATTCGAAGGAATCCCCTGCCCTCCCGAATCCGCTGTAGTTACCATGCCAGGCCATTTGATGGCGCTGTGAATGTTGTACCTTCACCTAATGTGCATGCGGCATGCGCCTTTCCTGTGAGCTAAAAAGCTCAGCTAACAACAATTTAACAACAAGTAAAAGCTGGATTTTGGCTGGACTGTGGTCAAGAATCGACAGATTTGACGCCAAGTGGGACCGCTTCGTCTAACAGCTCCACACCGGTCGCTGAGTGGACCAGAACCGGGTCGACGATGTCGGACTTTACTCCGTGATAATCAGTAGCTGTTTTACAGCAGGTAAATCAACGTTCTTAATAATGTTTGCTTGTGTTTACTTCAGTTACAAAACAACAGAGTTTTTATTTTTCCTGAAAGAGGGCGGACCGGAAAGAAGGCGGACCGGTTCTGAATGAGGCTCGGCCCAGATGAACTGCAGGAGGACATCAAAGACAGAGAGAGAAGTTGGATGAAATATTTATTTAAAATTCCCCTCAGTTGTTTTATTTAATCCATTCACTGTTTTAAGCTACATTAATCAAAGTAGTGAAAGCCTGAACGAGCCAGATGAACAACGTGGGACTTCCATACCGGATGAAAACAAGAGTCCAGTTGTTCATTAACGTAGTTTACAGTTAACTTGTTTTAACTTGTGTGAATAAACTGTGAATAAACTAAATAGTGTGTTCAGTTTAATTATCAGTGTTTGTGTGCCATACAGTTTGTGGTGTTGAATAAATAAATAAAAATTAAACCTGATGTCTTCATTTTCAACTTTAGTGTTCACGCTATATGTTTAGCATCATTTTAAATTTGAATTACATAATGTCCAGAAAGCTTCATTTAGCTGAAAGCTTCATTATATCTCTCACACTAACATAAATACTGTGATAATCAGTAGCTGTTTTACAGCAGGTAAATCAACGTTCTTAATAATGTTTGCTTGTGTTTACTTTGGTTACAAAACAACCGAGTTTTTATTTTTCCCGAAAGAGGGCGGACCGAAAATGAAGGCGGACCGGTTCTGAACGAGGCTCGGCCCTGATGAACTGCAGGAGGACGTCAAAAACAGAGAGAGATGTTAGATGAACTATTTATTTTAAATTCCCCTCAGTTTTATTCAATCCATTCACCGTTTTAAGCTGCATTTTTTTTTTCTTGCTATTCTACGGTGAAACCAGACGCGTTTTCCCTCTCTGCCCCCCCATCCGCTTCCCTGCTGCGCTCTTTTGTCCTGTGAACCCTTAAAAAGCCTCTTTTTTTTTCCTGCATACCTCTTAATTGGAAGGATCAGCTGGTCTCTCAACAAAATCGATCAACTTCTCCCGACAGGAGTCGGGGTAAGGAGGACACTCCGAACTCAAGAGGAAAAATTGGATTCATGATGACGACTAGAATCTACTGTTTGGGTTGGTGGAATCTGGTTGTCTACAAATTCGTGTGGAGGTGTTGAAGCTTGACAGTGCTCGGACTGAATGTGGAGCTGTGACAGGGAATTGGAGCAGCTGTATCAGGACTGTGTTCTCCCTGGCAGCACTCATGAATGGTGGAATAATCTTGGAGAAAGCTGTGAGCTCGACTTTTGGAGAAAAGGATCAATTTGGCTGTTTTGGAGTTTCCATCAGAGAATATGTACCAGCAAGACTTTAAAGGCAGAAACAACAATTACGAGTTCTGCCTGACCCAAACTGTGGCCTTGATACCGGACTTATCTCAACTCCTCCTGGAATGTTTTGAAAACAACAAAGATGCTTTGACTGTTTCCTCACCCCTCCCTTCCCCAAGGCCGTGGACATGTAACAGAACCTCAACTGAGCTGAAGATGAACGTCACCTCTTATCTGGACAATGGCTGAGGGGGGGCTCTGGACTATGCTATGACTTTCCCTTAAAAATTCAATGTTTTCACCACCTATATGTAAATGTATAACATCTGTTTATGTTGCTTTGCTGTGGTAGGTTTTTTGGATGCCTCAAATTGTGCCCTGTCTAGGACACGGTGTGAGAGATCTTTTTTTTACACCGTCTCTCCTCATGTTTTCTTTCCTTTTCTTATCTAAGCAAAATATTATTCTGAATAAGAATAAGAAGGCCGCGCTGATTATTTTAGCCGCAGCTTCGTGCACTCCGCCCATCTTCGGACGACTGTACGTACATATTCGCGTTGTATCTCGGTGCAATGCCAATAAAGTTTATTCTGATTCTGATTAATCGAAGTAGTGACAGCCTGAACGAGCCAGATGAACAATGTGGGACTTCCATACCGGATGAAAACAAGAGTCCAGTTGTTCATTAACGTAGTTTACAGTTAACTTGTTTTAACTTGTGTGAATAAACTGTGAATAAACTGAATAGTGTGTTCAGGTTAATTATCAGTGTTTGTGTGCCATACAGTTTGTGGTGTTGAATAAATAAATAAAAATTAAACCTGATGTCTTCATTTTCAACTTTAGTGTTCACGCTATATGTTTAACATCATTTTAAATTTGAATTACATAATGTCCAGAAAGCTTCATTTAGCTGAAAGCTTCATTATATCTCTCACACTAACATAAATACTGTTTATTATTATTAAACTGTTATTATTTAGCACATTTAGTATGTTATGGTGCAGCGCGACGTGTGCGCGTGCCACGTTCTATAAACAGCGACATTAGAACTGGATCAGACTGTATCTCTTCCAACACAGATGTCGGTCACAGCACCTAGAATCTGACGTAGATTAACTATGAGATTAAAAATATATTCCATCAGTCGTAGTTCTGAAAGCAGTATGTCCGCCGCCATGTTGATAGAAATATAACGTCTGTCCGCGCGTGCGTGTGCGCATGTGGTTTAACACAAAGCTTCAGCGGGAGGTGTTTACATTATCAGCGGGGGGGGGTCAGCAAAAAACCTCCACTCTGTAAGGTGGGTTGAAAAACCTCCCGATTCAAAGAGGGGGGGGGCCACTGGTGTTGTGTAAATGATCAGCAGAACCGCAGCGAGATACCTACGGATGCACTCAAAATACGCGCCGTGTAAATGGCCCGAGTTTGTTGCAGCTCCTCAGACTGACAAAGTCTTTTGGATAAAAGACGAAACGTCTCAACAATTTTTTATTTGTCCCTAATCCGCCCAGAATACCTGACTTCTCTTTGTTAGAACAACTTCATATCTAAAAAAGTTATCTGGTCCTCTGGACATTCAAAAAACAAAACAAAGCAAAGCAAAAAAAAATGTAGAAACGTTTTGTCTATCATCCAAAAGACTTCCTCAATCTGAGGTGCTGTATTTTTTTTTCTCATTTACCCATTATACTACCCCAGGTAGTCTCATTGAGCCACGAGAACTCATTTTCAAGAGAGATCTATTTAGGGAGCAGATGGTGGGGGTTAAGGGCCTTGCTCAGGGCCCAGAGTGGGACAAATGAGGGTGGAGGCAGGTGTGGGTGTTTCACCTTTTCCACCCACATTTTGATGTTGACGGTACCGGGAGGTGAACCTGCGACTTTCCGATCACAGGCCAATCTTCTAACCTCTGCGCCACCACTTCCCATAACTTGCTGAAGTGTGGTCTGATCTAGGCACGTTGTTAGTTTTTGTTTAATGTGCTCTTCTTGTCTGAATACAGCACCTCAGACTGAGGAAGTCTTTCGGATGAAAGACGAAACGTTTCTACATTTTTTTGTTTTGCTTTGTTTTGTTTTTTTGAATGTCCAGAGGACCAGATTTAACTTTTTTAGATTTTTCTACCTGGATTATTGAGCATGCATCAGGACATTTTGAACCACTTTGGCCAGGATTGCCTCAAACTAGTTAGAGAATTGGAGAAAACAGCAAGGAAGAGGGCAGACTACAGGAACCACTTGCGATTCAACCTCAGATGTCGACAAAGTGGCATCATTCCCAAGAGCCTGGAACTAAAATCTTCGGTCAGCGGGCACCGGGCAAGCAAGATCCTTCAGTAGGCACAGAACCAGCTGCTGAAAGAACGGGTGAGACAGACCAGTTTTACTATTGAGGCCTTGAAGGCCAAAGAAAAGCACATTAAACAACAACTAACAACATGCCTAGATCAGACCACACTTCGGCAAGTGTTGGACTGTACAAATCAAGCACGCTTAGCACAGCATGTCAAGTCCAAGACTCGACAACAAAACAAGTTTAATTTACTAATAACTCATCAACACCATCACTATTCCAATAACAGCACATTCTGTGTAAGACAACACTCCAGTAGACAATTACAGGCCAGGGAGACAGAAAAGTGGGTGAAGAATTTATCTGACAGACAGCTCACCCAGCCGGAGACAGAGATTCTTGCCAGGGGACTGAACTTTGCGGTTGCACCAAGTAGACTTCCTCTGGTGGAGATGATCACAGCCACAGAATCAGCCATCCGCAACAACAAAATTAAAGAGGGTGAAGCAGAACAACTCAGAATCAAAGTTTCAGCCTGCCTCAGTAATGCCAAACCACCACCTTCCAACATCAATAGAGAGGAGAGGGATGCACTCACCACTCTTAGCAAGGACAAAAACATCATCATTCTCCCAGCAGACAAAGGAAGGTGCACAGTGATTTTGAACCAGAAAGACTATCATGAGAAAGTTATGACACTCCTTAGTGACTTAAACACTTATGAACCTCTGAAAAGAGATCCAGGAAGTGGTTACAACTTAGAAGAAGTTGATAAATTGCCTGAAAATTTTGGAACAGGACAAGGCTATTGACTGCTTTCTGTACCACAGACTGTACCCAGGGGAGGCCACACCTAGTCTGTATGGTTTACCTAAAATCCACAAACAAGGTGTACCTTTAAGACCAATTGTTAGCATGATTAACTCTTGTCACTTACAATGTTTCCAAATATCTGGAATCTGTACTCATCCCTTTAGTTGGCAGCTCAGAACACCACATACAGAACTCCATGGACTTTGTGGATAAGGTCAGGGATGTCATCATGGAGACTGATGAAACAATGGTCACTTTTAATGTCACATCACTCTTTATGTGCATTCCTGTTGATGATGCAGTAGAGGTGGTCAGTTTAAGATTAAAATCAGACACCACTCTGAGCAGCAGGACCACACTTTCCACAGAACAACTGTGTCAACTCTTGAAACTGTGCCTGCAGTCAACCTACTTCACATATGGGGAGCAATATTATAGGCCGGAAAATGGGTGTGTTATTGGATCTCCAGTTTCTCCTATTGTTGCCAACCTGTACATGGAGGAGGTAGAAAAGAGAGCCTTGATGTCCTTTTCAGGGACACCACCAAGTCATTGGTTCAGGTATGTTGATAACACTTGGGTTAAAATTAAATCCCAGGAAGTCCAACATTTTACTGACCACGTCAACTCTGTGGATAAATACATAAAGTTCACACGAGAAGATGTAAAAAATGGCATGTTGGCTTTCTTGGACTGTGAGGTCTCAGTCTCTGATAGAGGACATTTGCAAACAGAGGTGTACCGCAAACCCACCCACACAGACCAGTATTTGCAGTTTGACTCCCATCACCCTTTGGAGCACAAGTTAAAAGTCATCAGGACTCTACCACAGAGCAGACAGCGTCCCCACCAACTCAGGAGCCAGGCAGAAGGAGAAATCCCACACAAGACAGGCTCTAGAGCAATGTGGATATCCTAACTGGGCCTTCCTGAAAGCATAGAAGAAACCCAAACAGGACTCCAGTCAGCCATCAGGTGAGAAGGAGGAACCCAGACCAGTGGTCATTCCATATGTTGAGGGAGTTTCATAGAAACTGAGACGTTTATTTTCTAAACACAACGTCCCAGTGGCTTTTAAACCCCAAAATACATTACGGCAGACTGGTTCATCCCAAAGATCCAGTCCCCCGGCACAAACAGAGTAATGTTGTGTATTCTGTTCAGTGTCAGGAGGGCTGTGATCAGTCTTACATCGGGGAAACAAAACAGCCACTGGCCAAAAGGATGGCCCAGCACAGAAGAGCAACAACATCAGGCCAGGATTCTGCGGTCTACACTCATCTCCAGGCCAGCGGTCACTCTTTCAGGGATGAAGATGTTCACATCCTGGATAGAGAGGAACAATGGTTTGAGAGAGGAGTAAAGGAGGCCATCTTTGTGAAAAGAAATCATCCATCATTAAACAGGGGTGGAGGCGTCCGTGTTCAACTGTCCCCCTCTTACAATGCTGTTATTGCTAGTATCACTCAGCCCTCTGTGAATAGTAAACAGCCATCAGTGTGCTAATGATCCATTGTTAGACTGATGGTCCTTCTTGATCAAGTGAGCAGCTGGTTTTGGTTGTCAGTAGCAAAACTGGTTGATCCACTCTGAGAAGATGCTATTTATAAGACTGAGCTAAATACAGCACCTCAGACTGAGGAAGTCTTTCGGATGAAAGATGAAACGTTTCTACATTTTTTTGTTTTGCTTTGTTTTTGAATGTCCAGATGACCAGATTTAACTTTTTTAGATTTTTCTACCTGGATTATTGAGCATGCATTAGAACAACTTCATAATTTTGTGTCTAGTTTAAGTTATTCATTTATTTCATGAAAATAAAATTCGGAGTGAAGCCTGAAATTCCAGGAGATATTCCAGTTAACAGAAAATGCTCAAAATCCAACATCTTAGGTTGAGGACAAAAATCACATTCAGCGATAACAGTCCATATACTGCAGCCGACAGTACAACCATATGGCAGTCATTCTTAATAATTAGATTGTAGATTGTAAGACACTATACTAGAATACTGTACTAGCATGAATACGTGAGTTTCTTTTGTTTGCTCCCTTCTTTAGGAGTTGCCACAGCGAGCAAACTTGCATGAAAGACTTGGCAATTGTTTTAAACCAGATGCCCTTCCTGACACAACCTGGGCTCGAACCTGCAACCTCAGGATTACAAGACCATGGCACTGACCACTGCTAGGAGAAATATAGATCTTCCTCCTCTCCCCAGCCCGGGTTGTTTGCTCAGAAGGAACACACGCTTCTGTCAGAATTAAACAACATCTTTATTTTTACAGACTTCAAAATGCATGAACAAGAGA
>NC_056510.1:33202385-33212557 GCF_014905685.2 Nematolebias whitei
TATATATATATATATTACCTGACATAAAGGAGCCCCCGTACAATTCTGGCCTGTATCAGGTCTGTTCTGACACTTAGAGACTTTTTTCTCCACCCCGTGACACATCCTGTTTTCAATTTCTATCCAATCAAACACCTTACAGACTCTCTGAAATCCCTCCTATGCCCCATTCTGTCCAATGAGTCCTGGACACACTTCCTGGTTCTCGTCCCTGTCCAATCAATCAAGCACACATTAGCTGCAGTGTTTCCCTTACCATTATAAAGGCGGGGTGCCCCACCCCGTCAACAGAACTGAGCACCCCGCCTACCAAACTGAACTTGCCCTCCCACCCCCACCCCGCACTGACACATCACTAAGGTAGCGATGCAAAATACAGGCTCTCTAGCTAAAAAGCCTTAGGCAGCACTCACATTGCCTCTTCCCTCATGTTGAACGCCCCCCGCCCCCGCTCAAAACTGTTAGTACAAGCTGCGCTCAGACATGTCTCCGTCCCCACCCCCATCAGCAAAAATCATGGATGAGATGAGCACCCCGTCATGGCAAGCTAACTAGGGGAAACACTGAGCTGTATCTCTTTCGAATGAATATGTGACACATAATAAGCACCAACCCACATAATCTCACAAAGACTGTGAAAGTCTTGATTATTTCCTTGGTAACTTAGTACATTATCAAGTCTTTAGATTGCTCTAGGGCCGTTCTGACCTATTAAGCTGCTCTTTGACTCATTATTAATCATTTCATAATCCCCACACACATTTTTCATTCAACCTTTATTTAGCCAGGTTAATCCTATTGAGCAGGGGTGTCAAACTCACTTACAAAAGGGGGCCAAAATTAAATCCTTTCTCAAAGTAAGGGCCAGTTTCAGAATCTACATTAACTCAAGTTAGTTACCCAACATCTTTTCTTGGTTGCAGATTCCTCAACAAAAGTTTGATTGGTCTCTTTTGACGTTCTCTGATGCATTTTTGACATCAAAATCTACATGTAAAATATCATCTTGGGGGCCAGATAAGAGATCAATGAGGGCCACATTTGGCCACCGGGCCTTGAGTTTGACACATTTGCTATTGAGCCTTGAGGACTCATTTACACTCAAATGATGTGAACTATAATTTAACTTTATAGTTGATATTAGTTAATTGAGCAAGAATCATAGAGGTTGATGTTTTGTTTTCTCATTAAAGGCCTTATAAGGAACTATTTTCCTACTGACAGCAGAAAGTGTCATGGTTGATTTTAAAATTAGCAGTCACTAAAATATATTTATCAGCTTATGGCCTAGTTTACACATCTGACAGACATTCTAGCCAGCGTTATGTGAGAGGAAAATATATACTCAAGTATATTGTATTGTTTTAGTTAAGTTTTATGCATATAATTTCAGTTAAAGTTGTGATGTTTATCTATTTCAGACCACCCGTATGCCATGTTCTACTGAAACATCTGTTTTTTCTTCCACACCATGGGACAGGAAGTTAAAAGGGGCCTTGTTGTGTGTGAAATCATCAGAATCTTGTTTCCCAGATACTGCTCACACATAAATCTCCCAAACAGGGGCCCCAGACAAGGAATTGTTTGTTCTAGCCCTTAAGGCGAGAATCCACCATCTGGAAACTGTCAGCTGCCTATGAGGCCAGGGATGTTTAATGACATGGTGAAGTATATAAAATGAAGCTATATTGCTCATGTTTTTTGAGCTGACACAGAACTTCATGAGCTACTGTCTGCCATGCGTTTTTCCTTCTGCAGAAGAAAAAATAAACTTTACTACGTGTTTTTAAACAAAGTTCTCAGTCTCTAAATTTTATTTTGAACAACAAGTTTGATAAAACTCCACAATTTGGCGTCACGAAAAGGATCCTTCACTAGCCTGTCTACTTCACTGGAAGCCAGGACGGTGGCTGATCACTAGGAATTATCGTATTCTCCCTCCGAACCTCCTGTAGGACATTGAGAGTGGGAGGACGTCCTGGTTTCAGAGGAGGGGGCCGACTTTGACAGGATCCAGACTTGACTGAGAAACCCAGATCAAAACAAAAGGTAAAAACAATTTTATATAAAAGTAGGTTTTATTATAAAACCGAGGTAGATTTGTGTATAACAAATTGATGTAGATTTCAAATGAGAAATCGAGAAAATAGTAGGAAATTAAAAATAAATAATTTCTGAGGTAAATTTGTGAAAACAAATTGAGGAAAGATTTGTATAACACGAATCAAAGTAGGTTCCTGATAAGGGGCTGAGAAATAAGATAGTGACCAAGTAGGTTTTTAATTAAAAACAGGTAGATTTATATTTAATAAATCAAGGTAAGTCTCATTTAGGAGACTGAGAATAAAGTCATAAAAATGGGGTCAGGAAATAGTAAATCAGATGATTATATTCCTTGCGGTCCAGAAGCTGACAGGATGCGCAGCTTGCACGGAGATTCATGCCTCAGATTCAGTTCCCAGTGGCATTTCAAATTTAATTTTCCAAGAAATGGTTCTTTTGACCCAGCAGAAATTCAAAATTTAGAACAACATTTATTAAAGCAGAAACAAAAAATGAGTAAAATGAAAAAGATTCCACAGGACATGCTCACAACAATGCATAATCATGAACAAGCATTTAAACTACGGAAAAATCAATCCAAATCAATTGCTCAAAAAACAGCGTCTAAAACATTTCAGATGGCTCAGAAAATTGAAAAGTCATCAAAATTGGCTCTAAAAAATGAGAATGACAAGTTCACAAAAAACTCCAGAAGCTAAGTCAGGAAAAGAGGCCAGGTCATTTAAGGACAAACTAAACGTTTCTCTCTCTTTTTCTTCACATACACCGGAGTCCTGTGGATCTCAGCCTCCCACAGCCCCTCTCTACCCCTCCCTGACCGGCCTCACCGCTCCTCCACCCTACACATCATCAGTTCCAAGAAAAGACAAAAAGAACAAGAAAAAACTGTCTGCCACCTCTGCACCATATCTAACAACACCCACCCCAGTATGGGCGCTCGATTCAGATGATGACTTTCAAGGCTATGGTCCCGTCTCAGAGGAGAACACACCCACTGATGAACTCTCTCTGGGAGAAGCAACGTCGGCCCCAACATCTGATTCAGAGGAAAAAAGTGATGGAAATGCACCAGTGTCCTCGCTGAAGACCCCAGCTGATAACAGAGGTCCGGTTGCTGGAACCAGTACAGTCGTCACAAGACAAATGGGAAAATTTAAGGCTTTTAAAGAAGAGAAACTGGACGACATTAAACAGCAGGACCAAAAGAAAAAACAACAAAAAGGAGGATCATCATTGTCTGACCTTACCCAAACTGCAGATGAAGTGGACAACCCTGCAGACCTGCTCATAAACCCCCATGTTGGAGGTTGGTGGACCGACTGGCCCTCAGCTGGTGTACCGAGCCTGGCCCAAGGCGTCCCTGATCGAGATGGCGAGCCAGCACTTGCCTGACCTGGCACAAGGGGGAACGGCTGTTTCCACCGCTGTAAAAGACATGGTTTCTGTGGTCCGACCCACTTTGGCAGAACTCAAGCTGATACTGGCTTCTGTATATGGTATTTGCTTCATTAACACAGTGGGGAATGACCTTTTTGACGATGCTGATGGCCAACGGCTCGCTCATGTCAACTTTGATCACTTAGACAACGCTTTCTACAGAAGAAAGCTAGGAGAAATCAAGCAGCGGATAGAGGAAGCGTTTCCTCAAACTCCAAGCTTCTCAATCATCACAGACACCGTGCAAAGACCGGATGAAAGTCCACAGGATTACTCCAGCAGATTACTTCCCGTTTTCAGAACACACTCTGGTATCACTGCACCCCTCAATGACTGGCGTGAAACACACCAACCCTCATCCTATGAGACCATCTTCTGCCAATACCTGATGAGTGGACTCATATCATCCATCCGAAAAGCTGTCCAGAGCACGTATATAGGGTGGAAATCTGGCATCCGCCTAAATGAACTCCTGAGGCATGCCAGGCACGCTTGGGACCAGCACACCGCAGAACAGATGAACACACAAAAAAGGAAACAAAGGCAGACTGAGGATGCTCAGCTTACGTTGCTTCAGGCTGCTACACAGCTGACATTAAATGCAACCAGACCCCATCCACCTCAAGCACCGAGACCCCCACCATAGCCTGCCCAGCCAAATCAAGATCAAACTGATCCTGCTGGACTTCAACCATGTTTTCTGTGTGGAGGTTTGGATCACTGGGTCAGAAATTGTCCTCATAAGAAAAAACCAATGGCGTGGCAGGAGTCGCCTGCCATACCAACCCCGCTCATACGGGCTGAGGCCTCAACAATACGGCCCAAACCAGCAACAGTCACAAGATGGACAGAATTTTTTCCAAAACCCACACTGACGAGGTGGGCATGGTTTTGGGTACTCAGGTGGCCGAGGTCAGAGGGGTGAGCACTCTACCTGACTAGTGCCAGGAGGTCGAGACCCAGGACTCCAAATTGCAAGTACCAGAACACATACCTGTTTTTCAGTCAGACACAGGCGAGATTGTTCCCACATATTACAAATACACTCAGGCAGCGTATCTGAAGTTACCTACGCTTACAGTGTTGGTTGAAGACGTCCCTGTTAAATTTCTTGTAGACTCAGGAGCGACACGATCTTTGATCATGAAAATTGTTTTCCTAACGCTCCTCTCTCAGGCAAAATTGTACATTCCACTGGAGCGTCTGGACAGACTGTTCCTGAGGTTGTCACGGCTCCTATGAAAACTATAGACCCGTTCGATCAATCATCACATGAACATCAATTTTTGCTGTCAGGCTCCTGCCCAGTAAATTTACTGGCTAGAGATTTGATTCTCAAATTTAGGTTGACCCTCAGCTGTGGATCTGAAGGTCTCCTTGTGTCAAAACAGGAAGAAAATACTAACACTTTTGTTTTTCTCGCTCCTGAATTATTGTACATTTTTGAATGGTCGTTAACAGATCAAGCTCAGCAAAACTCTCTGCTCACCATGGCCAGAGATAGACTTTCACCCACAACTTGTTTAATGTCTGAACAGCGTCTACAGTGCACTGCTCGTGTGACTTCAGACCCTGCTGATCATTTAGGACTCATTTTTGTTGACACCACACACACAACTTGTCACTTCGTCCATCTGTTGGACACATGACTGTTGTTTTGTTTTGTTGACCCTGAATGACAAGGTGACACCCCAAACACCCTATTTCACAGTGACTGACTCTTTTCCCCACATTTCACTGGCAAAACCACCTGATTCACAGTGGCGTTCTCTGGGTCCTTTAGCACTCAGAGCTCACACTGTCTCAGACTGGGAACCATGTGATAGTTGTTTTTTCCTCATCCTCTCTCAACATGTACAGACAAGATTTTTGTCACATGTTGACAGCACGACCTACAAAGGAAGTCATTGACAATAATGCATGACTAACAATGTCCACATTGTCTCTGGACAGCCCTGAATTGGCAGAGGTCCCCCCTCCCCCCCATCTGTGGGCTAAAACTAAGTATGATGTAGGATTAATTCAAGGCCAGGAGCCCATTGAAATCACACCAAAACCTTTTTACAGGCCTAAAATACCTCAGTGTCCACTCAAACCTGAGGCAGAAAAGGGAATTACTCCTGTTTTCCACGCTTTGCTGGAAGCTGGAGTAATTATACCTTGCGCATCCTCACCTGACAGAACACCTATTTTTCCTGTGAAGAAAATTAGGCATCAACCACCAGATGAATGGCGGTTTGTTCAAGATTTGAGAGCTGTGAACTCTGCAGTACAGGCTCGTGCCCCCATTGTTCCAAACCCTTATGTGATTTTGTCGCAAATCCCATCAGGCTCCACTCATTTTTCCGTTATTGACCTGGCCAACGCCTTCTTTAGCATGCTCGTGCATCCAGATAGCCAATTTTGGTTTGCATTTCAGTTTTTGGGAAAATCTTACACGTTCACACGCCTCTGTCAAGGTTACTGTGAGTCACCCACCATTTTCCATCAAGCATTGAATGACAGCCTTGCTGGGTTTACACTTCCTGCGGATTGTGCATTATTAAAATATGTGGATGATTTGTTATTGGCCACGCCTTCTGAACAGTCCTGTAAGGATAACACTGTCCGCCTGCTTCAGTATTTGGCTGAGCAGGGACATAAAGCATCCTTGCCTAAGCTGTAGTTTGTGCAGAACACTGTTACGTTTCTGGGTCATCGAATCTCTGCAGAGGGTAGGGAGATTGCAGATTCACATGTTAAAGCCATAGTGAAACTGCCTCGTCCTGAGACTAAAAAACAGCTAATGTCTTTCCTAGGACTTTGTGGTTATTGTAGACATTTTATTCCAAATTATGCCGAGATGGAGTCTCCGCTGCGAACAATTTGTCATGAAAAAGGCCTTCAAATGAGCTCACACGTGGCATGGACAGATGAAGCACTGCAGGCTTGTGAAAAATTGAAAAAACAGCTATAACAAACACCTACACTTGGAATTCCAGATCTTACACGCCCCTTTATCCAGGCTATGGATGAAAGGTGTGGTTGTATGACTTCTGTGTTGCTGCAAAAACATGGTGACAGATTGAAACCGGTCGCCTATTTCTCATCCAAATTAAATCCGGTAGCGGCTGGCCTGCCATTCTGCCTGCGTGCTGTGGCAGCGGCTGAAAAAGCAGTCCTCGCGAGTCGAGACATTGGGTATGTTTACATGGTGTTGGATTTAATATTTTATACCTTTTTATAATTCCTATCAAGCACTCAAATGTCATGTCATATAAAGTGTGTGCGTGTCTTTCTTCCAGAGTTGAACTATGTTTATAGAAAATGTTTGCTAATTCTAACTAGTTGACCTTTAAATATAATCTCATAGGAGCTAAGGATAATTTTACAAGTTCACATTTGATAGATTACAAGCAATCAAATCAGGCCTTTCAGAACCTTTCAGAACAGATTAGAGCAGAGACTGATTAACATAAATAAAGCTAGAACACACCTCTTTAATTTAGACAATATAGTTTGACTAAGTAAAATCAAATTAAAAGTATAAAATGATCCAAATAAAAAACACAAACATGTTAGATAATAATAATTAAGTTATTAATTATTCCTAGAAATAAACAACTTGATTTCTAATCAGTTGGTATCACTAAGGTATAATCACGTTAAACAAACAGTGTTAACAGTTTAAACGCAGACAAGGAAACTAAGATGAATCTGCCTTAAAAAACAGAATCACCAGGCCTTCAACAAATATTGAATTAACACCCATGAGGTAGGTAATAATTAATAGTTATTAATTATTACGTATAGACAATTTAGACACGAATCATTTTGTATCCCTAAAGTATAAAAGCAAGTTAAACTTTAAACAAAAGCAGAGTTCGGTGTACCAAAACTTATCTGAAATATAGACGTTAACGTCCTTGAGGGGGCGGGCTAAGAGTCGTAACCATAGCAACAGAAGCTGAACCAATCAGGAAGCTAGCCTTCTCAAACGGGGATAAAAGGCCGGAAATGACACACGCCCACCGAGCATTTCCGGGAGGCGCACACTGAGACGGTTTGTGCTTTAATGCTCCATTTATATGCATATATCTTATTAATGTAATTGTTTGTCTCTGAATATCTGTAACCCATGTGTCAAATAAATCTTTTATATGAAGGGCGACGCCTCAGCCGTTTTGAACACGACATGGTATTCCAGCCACAACAAATGGTGACCCCGACGTGCGGCGAGGCGACGCGGCCTAGTTAAAATTGGACCGAGGTGACTCGCGTTGCACACACGGAGGAACAGGGGCCCCGAATATTCAGGTAAGCTGGTTACATATTTGGACGTTAATGTCCGGTGGACTGGCTTTTCGGCTGTAAAAACTAAATTCAACTTCCTCTGTTCGTGTGCATGCGGCCATCTCCGGAAAATAAGATGGTTTTATTTAAGCTAACTTCCGGTGATTCGTGTTAATTCTGACGAGGTGGGTTACGATATTCAGACAGTTTAAGCGCCGAACGCTTTCTTTTACGTTTAGGTAGTGTTTAGTTAGTTTCACAAGTTTCACTTGTGGCCGGAGGAAGGCGAGACGGCCTGCCGGGAGTTCACGTCGGACACGTGAGCGACACGTTTCCCTTTTGTTATCAGCGGAAGTGGCGAACAAAACCTTAATCTGACGAGATTAAGGTGTAATCAAGTCGGGGATTTGATGAGCTGTGGTGCGGGTGCTCCACTACATCTGTCGACTGGATGTTAAATTGCACTCAATCAATAGTTTAGTTCGAAGGGAAATGTAAAAAGTCTGGGACTTTAGGTAGATTTACCAAATTTCATGTGATCAGGGATCGCATTAGTTTTAGGACGTTGTTATAACTTTTGTTTGCGCCGTGTTTTGTATGTCGTGTGAAGGCTCCAAGGCCGGGGGAACCGAAGAGAGACGTAACAATAGAGAGAAGGAAAAAGGAGGGGGAGTGAGCTGTGTGTGTGGGGGCGAAGCGAACGGTTACTTTTCTCTTTTTTTTCCCGTGTGTATGTGTGGTAAAGCACTCGTGTGGGGGGAAGGGAGCGTTTCTTTGTTCCAAACACGAGGAGGTGAAGGTTTACGCGTGTTTTGGTTTGTCTTCCTTTCTGCGTCAGAGGTGTGTGTGATCGGTGCTTAAAAAACAATTTTCTGTATAATAGGAAGGAGGCAGTGACCTCTGGAATAGAGGATGGTTTGAATCTCAAGGGAAGAGGGTACATCATGTGTACGAGCTGTAATTAAACAGGAGATGGAGTCAGATTAGACGGTAGAGTGTTGAGATGTCAAAGCGACCGAGTGGAAGAGAAATAGTGTAGGGGTGGTCTTGGTGGTGAACAAATTAGATTAACTTTCTTCTTGGAATTGACAATAAACTCAGGTTTTAAACTCAACTGAAAAACAACAGAATAAAATAAGTAATAGACAAAATCCTTGACACTTGTAAAATAAAGAATTTTATTCTGGTCAAAGAAAATCTTACCGGACTCAAATTGAAAAACTTAGATTAAATTAATCAGTCTTAACTGAACTCAAATAGAAAAACTTAGATTAAATTAATCAGCCTTAACTAAACTCAAATTGGAGTACTTGGATTAAATTAATCAGCCTTAACTAAACTCAAATTGAAAAACTTAGATTAAAATAATCAGCCTTAACTAAACTCAGATTGAAATACTTGAGTTAAATTAATCAGTCCACATGAGTTGTCACATATTGGAAATGTTTAGCGTGTAGGAGCGGTTTCCTTCTAAGAGCTGTTGATACTAGGTTATTTACGGGACAACAACAATTCTAGTGGGTAAATGGCATGACTTTAACTTTATGACTTGAGACTTCACACAGGTCCTAGGAGTACAGAAGGATGACAGAGGTGTACATGGTGAGTTTAAGAAGTTGTACTTTGTGAACAAAGGACATGTACACGTTTTTGTGCAGTGATCATGGACTCTGTGATGTCTTGAAGGGTATACATAGTCTTAATTGATTTGTATTAAAAGTATTTTGTTTGTGATACAGTGAAAAAGCAGTTATGAGAGGAGATGATTTGCAGATTTGTTATATAATAATAAGTGATTACATATTATCATGCTGCCTAAAATTACAAGGTCTGGACGATAATGTGGCCCTGAGAGTGGACTTCACTGTCAAGTGATATGTCAAAACACATATTCTACAAGATGGGAGACATTGTTTTGAAGGGAATATTTTATGCAGTAGGCGTAAAGAATTGGTTTGTGCAGTGTTTAATGAAAGCTTTCACTCTTATGTAATTGAGCGGTTAAAACATCTATTGTACAATCCAGGACACCAGAATGACTCCGTTGGGGGTAAACGCTGCGGTTCCAGTGTAAAACTTGCTAACTAATGATTAATGTGGATAACAGATGAATGTTGGATCTGATTTTAATAATTGGATGGTTTATTTTTCCTTCTCTGCAGCCGGAGATGACAGAACTTTGGAGTGGGAAGATGAGTCTAACTAGGCCAACAAAACACAGAAGTTAGCATTCAAATGCATACAGCATCCATCTAAGTTTGATCAGGACTCTCGAGTGCCGGGGGCCGGATCAGATACCAGAGGTGTTCAGGTGGACGCTGAAATTGGGTCTGTGAAACTGACCAATGAGATGGTTCAAAGACATTGTCAGTCGAGCACCACTGACACAACAACAAAGA
>NC_056510.1:33212657-33261995 GCF_014905685.2 Nematolebias whitei
CAAGTCCAAGCCTAGTAGGACTAGGACAGCACACTCACTAGGCAACTGCCTAGGTGAGGCGGCGTCCCCTCTTTCCCCCTCCTCATTTTGTCAGGACAAGTGACCTGACACACGCACACACATACACAATAACTGAACTGTTGCCTCTCACTAACAGGACATTAACACTCTCACACAGAGTGGCAACACATGCACATCACAAACACTTGCCAGAACTATTGATATAGAGACTTTTACACACACACGAAGAGACCTCCGCGGTTTAGAGCAACACACCGCTGAGCTACTAAGGACCCCTTGCCAAAAAGGGCCTCCCAACTTGCTGTCATCCATCCATCTATCCATCCATCTGGTTTGATTTTTGTAATTGTTTGACTCACGTTTGTAACAATGAACCTGGTCCAACATCCTTGGAAAACTACCCTGATGTTTGGGTCCATAATTCTCTTGGCAACTGTCATAATTTTCTTGTGTGAACATTTTTGCATGTTCCCAAATGAAGGATCCTGTACACAGACAAAGGTCACCAGAAGGAGCCTTCCAAAAAATGCTTATCAGAAGTTAATCCTCAACTATGAGATCAACTCAACCACTGCATTTCAGTTCGACCTGTGTGATGTAATCAATTGTGGTGGTCGTGATCAATGGTATCGAAGCGCCGATCTATATTTGTGTTTAGATATTGCAATGAACGCAGATGGTTTCCCTGATCACACCACTCGCATGCGTAGAACCCTCCACCAAGCAGGTCTGCAGTATCCAGGAACCCGTGAACCAGTCTGTTCCTGGTCCACAACCACTGCATACACTGGACGGTGGACACCCCCACGTTCTGGTTTGACTAAGGACACAAAAGCATGGTGGGACAAAGTCAGGTTTCAAAGAGATTACAACCCAACAAAGAACCCAGTCACTCTCTCATTGAATAAGTTATCCGGCCCTCCACAACATTTTATCTCACAAACAAGGTCAACTTACTATACTTTCTTACTCCAGGTTTACGTAAAAGGCACATATCCAAAGGGAATTATCACAATAAAAAATTTTTCCCCACCTCATTCTCACCCATCTGAGACATCCACATATACCTCACCTAATATTACAAATACAGGAGATAACATACCAATTATGTCTGTAGATTACACCAAACTCAAACCTGAACAACTAATAGAACGTGCTACTGGCCATGGAGATGATAACATGTGGCTCTCATGGCTAGTTGAAGCAGCAAGAGAAGCTCAGCTCAGTAACTGCATTGCTTGTGCTACAGCCCAACCAAAATTAGTCACTCAGCCTGCCCCATTGTTTCCTGAAGATACATGGGGTTATAACTGTATGCTAAATTTAACCAGACAAAACCTTGTGATAAATTGCACAACTCTGACCGATATCTACCCACCTATTCATAACAAAACACACCCCAGATCATTTAGACCTAATCAAATACTAGGCGGATACCACTGTTTCAATTTCACTTCAAATAAACCAGAGTTAAATTATGGAGAAATACAGCAAGATTGGTGTAATTTAATTTTAGCTGTAAAGACTGACAAAGAAGAAGATCAAACAATTGGATCCTGGGCCAGAGCTGGCCTATACTATTATTGTGGTGGCCAAAGATTATCTGTTAAAATCCCCACTAAAACCAAAGGACTCTGTGCTTTAGTCCGCCTTGCAGCCCCCCTAACCCTAGTAGGACACACCATAGCCTCCAACACTCCTAAACGACGTTCTACAGATTTTGACCAAACAGACTCCAAAACTTATATAGATGCAATTGGTGTTACTAGAGGCGTTCCTGATGAATATAAATTAGCCAATCCCATAGCTGCAGGATTTGAATCTCTAATTCCTTACGTGACGGTGAACAAAAACGTGGCCCAAATAAATTGCGTTCACTACAATGTGTTACGTTAGACTAACCTAACTCGCGATGCTGTAGAAGGCCTAACTGATCAACTTCGCCCCACCTCTAAAATGGCTGTACAAAACAGAATTGCTCTAGACATGCTTCTAGCTGAACAAGGAGGTGTCTGTCACATGATTGGTGATGAATGTCGCACCTTCATCCCCAATAACACAGCCCCTGATGGTAAAGTATCTCGTGCGTTGAAAGGCATAAAGAATTTGTCCCAAGAAATGCAAGATGCATGAGACATAAATGACCCAATCTCAAATTGGTTTGCTAAAATATTTGGACAATGGAAAAGTGTTATGTCCATAATTCTGTCTATAATTGTCGTCATAGCCATCTTCGCTGTTTGTGGCTGTTGTTGTATACCATGTTTTCGCACACTGTCCACACATATCATAACTACTGCAATGACCCCTGAACGACTGGCTGAAACTTATGCCCATATGCTTAAAAATACACCTGAAAACTTAGATCTGACCTTAACTGCAGAATCCACAACTTTTGTTTTGACCAACAAAAATACAATGCTGTAAGAAGTTTCTCATTTCTTTGCTTTTTTTTTTTTTTTTTTACTTTTATTTTGTTTTTACTTTTATTGATTTTTCATTAAAAGAATAATTATGTTCCCTTTGTTTATGCTTGCTATAATTATGGGGACCTGTCCCCCACAAAAACAGCCTATGCAATTTTCTAACTGATGCTTATGACGGTCACATGTTAAAACATACACAGTATGCCACCTATGTCCTGATGTTTTCACCTGATCAGTGTCTGATACCATCTGTATATACCTTGTGTAATTTTCTTAGTTATTGTTCAAAATGGAACAAAAAGGGAGGAATTGTGAGAGGAAAATATATACTCAAGTATATTGTATTGTTTTAGTTAAGTTTTATGCATATAATTTCAGTTGTGATGTTTATCTATTTCAGACCACCCGTATACCATGTTCTACTGAAACATCTGTTTTTTCTTCCACACCATGGGACAGGAAGTTAAAAGGGGCCTTGTTGTGTGTGAAATCATCAGAATCTTGTTTCCCAGATACTGCTCACACATAAATCTCCCAAACAGGGGCCCCAGACAAGGAATTGTTTGTTCTATCCCTTAAGGCGAGAATCCACCATCTGGAACCTGTCAGCTGCCTATGAGGCCAGGGATGTGTAATGACATGGTGAAGTGTATAAAATGAAGCTATACTGCTCATGTTTTTTGAGCTGACACAGAACTTCATGAGCTGCTGTCTGCCATGCGTTTTTCCTTCTGCAGAAGAAAAAAATTAACTTTACTACGTGTTTTTAAACAAAGTTCTCAGTCTCTAAATTTTATTTTGAACAACAAGTTTGATAAAACTCCACAGTTATATGATCTATTTTCCATAATTCTTAATTAAACCTTATATTCACCAACCCATATTATGCTATTTTCCACAATTTATCATCACATTATTTTATTCCTAAAAACACTAAGTCACCGCAGCTCCCACTAGCATGAATACATGCACAAGTAGAAAATTCATAAAAATCATCTTAATGTTTTTTTTCTTTTTTTGTTTTTGCATTTGCCCTGTCTGGAAAATGTGAAAGTTGTTTTCTAGATTTTTCTTGATTTTCATAGTTCCTGGGAACCTTGAAAGAATGCTTTTTTTTAAGAAGACCTTAACATACAGATCAACAGAGGATGCCATCTCCTCTGTGGTCAAAACTGCGCTCAACCACCTGGAGCAGAAAGACTCTTACATCCGTATGCTCTTTGATGACTTCACATCCGCCTTCAACACCATGATCCCCCCAAACCCTGATGGACAAACTATTCACATTAGGACTAAGCCCCTCCATTTGCAACTGGATACTAGACTTCTTAACTATAGCCTGGTATCCACAGGTCTGGTTCTTGTTGTAGCCTGTTGTGTCCGGTTCTGGTGGGACCTCTATTTTTCCGTCTCCACATTGCCAATAGTTCCCGTTTAGTGGGCGGATTGTTCACCTCTAGTGGGCGGATTATTAATATCAATGCACCTTACCAGCTGGTGGCGGTAGTGCTACATTAAGCTCTTTTCTAAGCACCACTAACATGTATTAGAAGAAGAAGAGCCGGAAAACAACACACAACCAAAATGGATGACCTCGATGAACTTGAAGCAGAACCAGCCGCACAGCCCATCCCGGTCGCTGTCCCGCAAGATGGAGAGCAGGGCCGAGGTGTCAGAGATGCTCTGATGGAGTACCTCATGAGCTGTAACTTATCCTAATTCCACCCCTTAATCTTTTTTTACCTCCCCAGCCTTCCTTAGATACAAGTGAACGTTAAAGTGTTGATTTGAAAATAAACATGGATTAATAATTATTCTTGTTTGTTTAATGTACAGACATGCCTTATTACCAGGTTTGTGTAAAAATGGCAAAACAAACACTGCTGCTGTGCTTCTATCACATATGCTGCGTTTTTTTAGCGGCTGTAGTTTTAAAAAAACTGTATACTCTTTAATTTTTGTTTTTAACTAAGAACCAAAACCTACAACAAGAACTTTATATTTGTTTATGCATATATACATTAATCTATATATATATATATATATATATATATACACATATATATATATATATGTTTTCAGCCAGAGACTTCTTCAGATCCCTTGTAAGACAGACGCTACAAGAGATCCTTCCTGCCCACAGCCATCAGCATCTAGAACAACTCTTTAATGAAACCAGGATGACGAGTTACATTTAATTTCCCTCTGGGATTAATAAAGTCTTTTTGTAATTTGATTTGTATATATATATATGTATGTATGTATATAATATATATATATATATATATTACGTACATTACATAATAACCTACATTTGATTTGGCACTTAACTCTTTCAGAGCTTCTGCTTACCACGCAGCTCTTTAAATTAAGCTGTCGCAAATTATCTTCATGATTGAAGTGCTGTTAAGCAATATTAAGGTAGTGCTCCTTTTTACCACAGTGAAAGTCGTGGAGAGAATTTTTGACCTTGGGCGAAAAAGATGCAGAAGCTGCTGGATCCGCAAGATGGACATCATGGCCGAGGTGTTTGACATGCAATGCTGAAAACCTCCTGAATGAGGATGATTGTAAACGTAGACTACACAAGTCCTACACCTTTTTAACTCCACTGCAATGTTGATTTACAACACATGGACATTCTGTATTATGGTTAAGTTTTTCAGTACTCATTACAGATAAAACCAAAAAAATACATAAATAAAAAAACTGGACTTTATTTGTAACTGAAGATGTATCACTTCTCATCCGAGGCTCTTTCTCAATGTAATGAAACGAGGAGTGTGATTCAAGTTATAAAGCTGTGGTGTGCCGTAAGCTTGTATTATGGAGACTGACACATGCAGATCAATCTCCAGCAAGCTTAGAGAACACCACAGCTTTATAACTTTAATCCCATATTCCTTTTTTCATTGAATTGTGAGTGCTCCTCGGATGATTAGCGAAACGTCTTCAGTTTAAAAAAAAGTCCTGTGGTTTTGTTTTTATCTATTTTGGGGGGGATTTGCCGTGTCAAGGATAACTGAGAATCTTCACCAGCATTGTTACAGGTAAAAAACAATTACTTCACTTATCCTACACTATGGACGTAAAAAAAACACTAAGCACTTCACTTTTGATGATCAGATGGAAGCTCAAGACTTGAAAATGTTTCTTTTATTAGAAATAAAGACCTGTACAAAAAAAACAATTATACACTAATTAAATATGCAAACTTAACAAGCTACATGTTTGGCTATTTGTGGGCTTACCTTGCAGGATCTACATTTCTATATATCAACTATGATCTACTCTAAATATTTTTAAACATGTCTGTTTGCCATGGAACAGGCAATGGATTCCAGCACCCCAAGGAGTGCCTGATCGAAAGCAGCACTCTGTTCAGCCTCCTGCCTTCGCTGTGCTGCTTCCTCTCTGCGAACATCTGCTTCCTCTCTCCTCCAGGCCATCTCCTCCCTCCTAATTGCTTTCTCCTGCTTCCTCGCTGCTGCAGCTTGGCGTTGCCTCTCCGCAGCTTCTTCTTGCCTTGCTTTTTTGGAATCCTCACAAATAAAATGGAAGTGTTTCTCTCTCTGCTTCTGGTTCATCTCCTCTTGTTCTGTGTGCGCAGAAACAAAGCTCTCTGCTGCACTTGTTGATTTGCGCTTTCTATTGCCTAGGAATAACACACAAGAAAATGGCTGTTAGATGATGAAGTACAGGTAGAGTTTTTAAATAAATTATTTACATTAAAGTTCCTGCTAATTTCAAAAGGTGTTTGTTCACAAGATCAGAAATGATTCTGTTCATAAAGCAGTCTAGTACTTTAATGATAGTAAGCAGGTGGGCATAAATAAACTACATGTAGTCATTTACAACGGTTTGTGCTAATTTAGAAAAAGAACAGAGCATCGTTAATCTGAACAAAAATCACTACACCCTGTATAATTTCAATAATAAACTTCATAAATGAAAGTTTAAGTAATAAATGAATAATTAAATTTAACATTTATACATTACAACTGAATAAACAAGTAGTTTGAATACATGCAAGGTGTTTTACAACAAAACAAAACAACATTCATATCAACATGATCAATGTGATGTTAAACACGATTGTTGCTTCTTACCTAGTAACGGGTGCTGTTTGGTGCCGCTCTGCTGCGTGTTGCCCGGTGGCGTGGATGTACTTGGAGCTGGTGTGGTCGGGAAGGGTCAGAAGCGGGGAGGATTGGACAGTCAAAAGCAGAATCTGGCGAACCTTCATCTTCAGTGGGACTTTCTGCATCAAAATTAAGAGTGGAAAAACAGCAACAGAGTACAGTTAGCAATGATGTTAACTAATGATGACTTAACCATGTCAGCCTCGTTTGTTCAGAGTACTTTCAGAAAACGCAAAGAAACGGTTGCATGAGGAAAAGGAAATATGCTTAAAGTAAATAAAATACACTCACCATCAACTATAGATTCCAGAAGAGCAGTGGCTGTGTCTAGGCCACTCTCCCTCCCTTTGTTGGCTGGGCGTTTGCGGTAAATGGCATCCATTTGTACAAACCACTTCCAGTTTCTTCTGTTTGCGCCACTCCTACCGTTGTAGTCCTTAATTGTTTTGTAATCGCTTTTTAGTTTTTTAAGCTTTCCTCTTTGCTTTGGTGTGCGATGGAAGCCCTGCACCGCCATCTGCGCAGACACCTCTTGAAAAATCTTTTCATTTCGTTTCGTTCCATCTAGCTCGCTCTGCACTTGTTCATCGGCCAGCAAACAGAGAAATGCCTGACCTTCAGCATTCGACCACGGTTGTGCCATGATTATTTGTTTTACCTTATAAAATATTCCAAAATAAGCTCCTCCGATTTCTTGTTGTCTGTTATGCGGGTGAAAAAGAAAATGGTGGATTGTGATTTCCGGTGGAAGACTGAATCTCCGCCCTCCACCAATGAATACGCCCCCTGACCAATCAGTGACCTACAGTGCGCTGATGTCACATCTAGACCCTACAAGAACCAGACCTGGGACCTCAGAGAATTAGGTCTCAAAAATGGGGTGGGTTCCACCGCTAAAGGCATAGTTGATAAAACACGCAATCGGCCACAACTAGTTACATAGGAGTACCAAAGGGCCCCTTGGATAAGGGGCTAAGCAGACCACAGTCAGTGAGGATCCACAACTTATCCTCCTCCACCATAACCCTCAGCACTGGCTCTCCTCAAGGATGTGTGTTGAGCCCTCTCCTGTTTACTTTGCTCACATGACCTGACTGATTCTAGAATTGCGCCGCTCAAGGTGGCTGCATGTTGGAGCAGCTCTGTTACTTTCATTCTAAGATTTTGCTTTTGGAAACTTTAATTCCTCTTTTTCTGGATGTAAATCACATGTTTTGGATGATTGTTTCCTCTGTGGTATCGGATGCTGTGCAGCTGGAAGGATTTTTACTGAAACTTTTTTAGTTTTGGACATTTGTTATGATGCGTAACCATGGCAACAAGGCAGTTTTCTACAACCAACAGCAGCTGATTAACATCTCAAAAGCTCAAATAATATCTCAACTACAGCCCCAAATCTCAAATGAGTGGAAAAGGATGTTCTGTGGATGCATTCTCGTCTACCTGCCAGCTGTGCTCGTGCACCTGACCACTGAGATCCTGGAATTTGCAGGAAACACGGCTCATGACAGTAGAAGGACAGGATCGTCCCTCGGCACCTACAGTAGGCCGTTCACAGCGACGAGGAGCTCGGCTGGCTGCTGGGAGGAGTGGTCATCACTCTGGGAGGAGTTCTGCACAGCATTCGGGCGGTCCTACAGCCCGGGGGAACCGAGAGGCCAGCCGAGTCTGGGTGGATGGATCAGACGGCATCTGCAGCCAGTTTCTTAGGATCCACTGTGGGATGGACCTTTACAACAGATCCTTCCTGTCTACAGCCATCAGTATCTATAACATCTTTAATGAAATGAGGATAACGAGTTACAACAAAAAATAATTTCCCTTTGGGATTAATAAAGTATTTTTGAATTGAATTGAATATGATTGTGCAGCAACCCATCCAGGCTGTCAAACTGTAAAGTTTGCAGATGATACAGCGGTGGTTGGATGCATCACAAACAATGATGAGTCCAGCTACAGGCAGGAGGTGGAACACCTTTAGAGCTGGTGCAAAGAGAATAACCTTCACATTAGGAATGTACGATACGGCATAAAATTCATATCACGATATGTATTGTGAAGGGTGGCAATAACAATATATGTGGCGCCGAGGTTAGAGAGGTGGGCTTGTGATCCGAAGATCGCCGGTTCACGCCCCGGCCCCGACAACATCAAAATTGTGGGTGGGGTAGGTGAAACACCCACACTTGCCCCCACCCTCATTCACCCCACTCTGGGCCCATGAGCAAGGCCCTTAACCCCCACCATGTGCTCCCTAAACAGGTCTCTCTTGAAAATGAGTTCTCGTGGCTCAATGAGACTAACCTGGATAAATAAAGGCTAAATGAAAAAAAAAAAAAAAAAAAAATATCGCAATATGTTTTGGGTATAAAACTTAATAGGAATTTTTTTTAAAGCATAGGGTGTCCTTTTGCTATCATATATTTTGAATTAAAAAAATTCCACTACTAGGTCCAGAGAGTTTTTAAATTATAAACAAATCAAGTATTGGGCTTCTTGCTTGTAGTGCAAAACAGTGCAAAATATATAAAATGTAGTTTTAGCCATATGTTTTAAACAAAAGAATATGTTGTTAACTTAACGGTTTCCAGTCTTCTCCCTTAAGAAATGAACAGCAACAGAGCAGCATTTTACACTGAAACACTTCATCCTCCAACCCTCTAGTTGGCGCCTCCTTTTGCTTTAATGGAGAGCTGACACAAAATGAGTCTGTGGCTTTGACCAGAGGGTCTCGCAGTAAAATCACACAACACAGCGTTCTTTTCACAGATCAGAGAGCAGGTTTCTCTAAAGCTGACCAATGCTTACTTTAACTTTCGACGGGAAAAAAAAACTTTCGACGGAACTCAGCGTTTTGCACATGCGTCAGAATACAGCAACACTACGGCATGCCGGCCGTAGTTAGCTTGTAGCTTCGCTACTTAGCTCTTGAAGAAAAGACTAACACCACTTGCGCACAGTTTTCAGCTCAAAAAAAGTAACTATTAAATCTGACAGCTCTGATTTTACACTTGAACACCACTTACACACAGTTTTCAACAAAAAAAGTAACGATTAAACTGACAACTCTGATTTTACATCAGACACAGCATTACTGCGGTTAGCCGGTAGAAGACAGATCTCTATCGTAGGCTAAAATTCTACCGTTTGTACCGTATACCGCATTTATCGCGCATTCCTACTTCACATCAATGTGAAGAAGACAAAGGAAATGATTGTGGACTTCAGAAGGAACCCCCCCCCCCCCCCCCCCCCCCCCATGAACAGCCGGAGGAGGTGGTCTCCAGCTACAAGTACTTGGGTGTATACTTGGGCATTAACAGAGTACTCGAGTAATCTACACATCGATTGCTTGGACATCTATCGAGGTTAAAAATGTAATGTCGAGTAACCGTAGTGACGTCATATTATGTGACCACCGTATGACCGTAGGGGGTGGTGTTGCACTGTTGCAGGTCACAGAGTATGGTTTAACACCGGGTCCAATCCACCGAACCAGAACCAGCTTCCTCTGACCTTGTTTCACAAACAAAAAGCAAAAAATATTAATCTCTAAACCAATAAAAAAATCTATAAACATATTAATCTCTAAAACTAAACTTAATGCGCACCACAGCTGGCGGTGGTGCGGGATGGTCACCCCCCCCCCCACACACACACACACACGCACGTTAAGTTTCGTTTCTGAAGTGCTGCACGTTTCTTCACGTTTGCAGTTTAATAATAATAACTAATAGTTTAATTTTTCCTGTGACTTATTTGCAGTATGATAAATGGTAGGAGCATAATATACACTTCCAATGTTTTGTTGGTCTTTTTTTGTAAATAATTACCTTTTTTGCGGTTTTATTTATTTATTTATTTTTGTATCTTGAGATCTATGACGTCATCAAATACTCGAGTTCTACTCGGGTTTTATGTTAATGTCGAGTTTAAAAATTATATACTCGTTCAACCCCTAGTGTATACATGAATGACAACCTCAGCTGGGGCAACAACACCACCAGCCTGATCAAGAAAGCTCATCAGGGACTCTACTTCCTCAGGCAGCTAAGACGAGCTGGACTGGGAAGCTCAGTCCTCACCTCCTTCTACAGGTGTGCAGTGGAGAGCATCCTGTGCTCCAGCATCAACGTGTGGCATGGAGGCTGCACAGCTTCAGAAAGAAAAGCTCTGCAGAGAGTGGTGAAAGCAGCACAGAAGATGTTGGAGTCAGCCTCCCCACCATCACAGACATTTACACCTCCAGATGCAGGAAGAAGACCAACTGCATCATGAAGGAGCCCACTCACCCAGCACACACACTTTTTGTCCCGCTCCCCTCAGGAAGGAGGTTGAGGAGCATTAAGTGTAGAACCACTAGACTGAGAAACAGCTTCTACCCTGAGTCTGTTAGACTCATGAATCTCTAATCAGGATAATCACTGTGAAAAATCACATCATGTTGCTGCTGATCTGTTTCAATGTTGCTGCTGATCTGTTCCATGTTGTTGAGTTCATGCGTGCTCATCTGCTCACACAGACTCATGCTCATGTTCGTGCTGCTGTTCGACCTAATGTTTTTATGCTATTAGTGCTTAGTGTATTTTTAGTTGATGTTTTTCTTAGTTCATATCTTAGATGTGATCATTGTTTTTCTTTTAGATTTTATTGATGGATGTAACTGGGACCCTGTGTACATAATTTCGTTCCACCACATGAACCACATGTGGTGGAACGACAATAAAGAATCTCTGACTCTGACATACTGAGCTGAATTGCAACAAAGCAGAAAATAAGCTCTCCATCTAACTGTCTAAGTGTTTTATGTGACGTGTTTGAGTGTTTCTGAACAATGAAATAAAAACATTTTTTTAATGTCATTTAAAGCTTGGGCACTATTAAATGACTCTTACCGAGCATAACGTCTTCTGTCTGAGCGATGTGTGTTCCGGTCTCTTTCTCTGGACCTGGGTCGTTCTCTTGACACAGATCTGGCACGTTTCCTGGAAGAGGACTCTTGTCCCCTGGATCTTGATCTAGACCTGTCTTTTTCTCTGGATTGGGATCTGTTCTTTTCTCTGGATTGGGATCTGTTCTTTTCCCTGGACCTGGATCTGTTCCTTTCCCTGGACCTGGATCTGTTCTTTTCCCTGGACCTGGATCTGTTCCTTTCCCTGGACCTGTTCTTTTCCCTGGACCTGGATCTGTTCTTTTCCCTGGATCTGGATCTGTTCTTTTCCCTGGACATGTCATCCTCTCTGGACCTGGATCTGTCATCTTCTCTGGACCTGGATCTGTCATCTTCTCTGGACCTGGATCTGTCCTTCTCCTTGGAGCTGGATCCCTGGAATGACAGACAAGTAGGGAGTATCATTTCTTTTGATCTTCCCATGGTAAAATAATTAGGCCATCTGAAAGTAGGAGGAAATTTAACTCCCAGAAGTCTTTTTGTAAAGTTTTAGTTTAGATGAATGAAACGAACCTTCCAGCACAAATTGTGTCTAGTTGAAGTCCAAAATTAAATCAAACTCTGTCACTGTGCAGTTCATATATCTGAAGACAGTTCAGAAAGTGTCCACAGACAGAAATGTCCTGGTGCCAACAATAAAATGACCTGCTGCAAATTTTGTAATCTCTTTCTAATTCAGCTTTTCAAATTCTGACTGGTTGCCTACAACTCAGCCAACCACTAAACACAACACACAACCACCAGGAGAAAAACATGTTCTGTCTGAAAAGACTGATTTGGAGTACAGTTGTGATAATGAACCTTGAATCAGCCAACATTTTATAAATAAACTATTTTATTTTTTAAATCTGTCAATTAAAAGATTTAGTTTGTATCACATTTTTCTCTTGAATGATGAAAACTATTTTGTTTATACTTTTCAGCGTTCTAGTTTACACTGCGAGCAAGGTAAAGAATTTGACATCAGGAAAAATGTTCTTACTTTCATTTGAGCCACACTGCTTCTAATCTTCTTCAGTGCAGTTTTGTATTCATCTGGATCTTCGCTGTCACCGCTGCTGCTGTCTGAGCTGCTGGAGGCAGGACTCTTGGTGGGACCGGCCTGAGGGGAAGGTCGCTTTTTGAGGCTTCTCTCCACTGCACTCTCCTGGTTTGATACTGGACTAGACACATCTTCTGAAGGTACTGCTAACAATGGAGGTGCAAAATATTACAACTAGTGTTTGTAGAAAAATATGAAGGAAACGTGAAAGCAAATGTTACCATTTTGTTCTCTCAGTGAAGGACTGGGACTTTCACTTCTTCCTGAAGAACTCATGTCTATAACAAAAATAAACAGGAAAAAAAAAAAACTCTGCTGATGAGTAAATTATTATTTTGCTTTAAAAACAAATCTGTGGTTTTGTTGTATTAAAATACAATATGTTCGCCTCTCGCACAGTGATGGCTGGACATGGGCACCAGTGACCCCTGCAACCAGAAAAATTAAGACGTGGGTAAAGGTTTTTTATTTAACCAGGCAAATCCCATTGAGATCACAGATCTCTTTTACAAGGGAAGCCTGGGCCTGAAGGCAGCCTAACATGCATGTTTTTGTTCTGTGGGAGGAAACCGGAGCCGGAGAAAACCCACACAAGCACGAGAAAAACAGGCAAACTTCACACAGAAAGATCCCAGGTCCAGCCGGAGATTGAACCCAGGACCTTCTTACTGTGAGGCAACCATGCTAACCACTGATCCATCATGCTGCCTTAAAGATAATGGATGGATGTTCATGTTTATACATCCTAACAGTTCACTAGATGTCTACATTTAGTGTCACTAGTGACCCTTATGTCTACAAATCACTGAACAGCCCCCTCCCCCCATCTCTCTGATCTGCTACAACCGTATGTCCCACCACGTTCCCTGAGGTCAGCAGACCAGTTGCTCCTCACAGTTCCAGGAACTCGTCTTAAGCGCAGAGGGGACAGGGCCTTCTCTGTAGCAGGACCAAGACTCTGGAACGAGTTACCTCTGCTCGTCAGACAGGCCCCCTCCCTCTCGGTTTTCCACTACTATTCGGTAGCTTTCAACACCAGATGATCTGTGTTTTGAACCTGTATGCTCCACACTGGTTGGTCATCATTATCTGCATTGTTTTTATGTCTATATTTCTGATTTACTTCAATTTGTATTTTGCTTTGTGTGTTACCTGTTGTTATGTCTGTACAGCACTTTGGTTGGCCTTGTAGCTGTTTTAAGTGCTCTATAAATAAAATTGTATGGTATGGTAGATGCCCCTCCCTGGGCTGCCACCTTACCGTGGTGGAGGGGTTTGAGTGTCCCAATGATCCTAGGAGCTATGCTGTCAGGGGCTTTATGCCCCTAGTAGGGTCACCCATGGCAGACAGGTCCTAGGTGAGGGACCAGACAAAGTGCAGCCCAAAGACCCCAATGATGAGAAACACAAATGGACCTAGTGTTCCCTTGCCCGGACATGGGTCACCGGGGCCCCACTCTGGAGCCAGGCCTGGAGGTGGGGCACGCGGGCGAGCGCCTGGTGGCCGGGCTTTTGCCCATGGAGCTCGGCCGGGCACAGCCCGAAGAGGAGACATGGTTCCGCCTTCCCATGGGCTCACCACCTGTGGGAGGGGCCAAAGGGGTCGGGTGCAATGTGGGATGGGTGGTGGCCGAGGGCGGGGACCCTGGCAGTCTGATCCTCGGCTACAGAAGCTGGCTATTGGGACGTGGAATGTCACCTCACTGATGGGGAAGGAGCCTGAGCTGGTGTGTGAGGCTGAGAGGTTCCGGCTAGAAATAGTCGGACTCACCTTTATGCATGGCTCTGGCTCTGGAACCAGTTTCCTTGAGAGGGGCTGGACACTCTTCCACTCTGGAGTTGCCCCTGGTGAGAGGCGCCGAGCAGGCGTGGGCGTACTTATTGCCCCCCAACTTGGTGCCTGTGTATTGGGGTTCACCCCGGTGAATAAGAGGGTGGCCTCCCTCCGCCTACGTGTGGGGGGACGGGTTCTGACTGTCGTTTGTGCTTATGCACCAAACGGCAGTTCAGATTATCCACCCTTTCTGGAGTCTTTGGAGGGGGTACTGGAAAGTGCACCTTCTGAGGACTCCCTTGTTCTGCTGGGGGACTTCAATGCTCATGTGGGCAATGACAGTGAGACCTGGAGGGGTGTGGTTGGGAGGAACGGCCCCCCTGATCTGAACCAGAGTGGTATTCTGTTGTTGGACTTCTGTGCTCGTCATGGATTGTCAATAACGAACACCTTGTTCAAGCATAAGGGTGTCCATATGCGCTCTTGGCACCAGGACACCCTAGGCCGCAGTTCGATGATCGACTTTGTCATCATCTCATCTGATCTGCGGCCACATGTCTTGGACACTTGGGTGAAGAGAGGGGCGGAGCTGTCAACTGATCACTACCTGGTGGTGAGTTGGCTCCGATGGTGGGGGAGGATGCCGGTCAGACCTGGCAGACCCAAACGTATTGTGAGGGTTTGCTGGGAACGTCTGGCAGAGTCTCCTGTGAGACGGAGTTTCAACTCCCACCTCCGGGAGAACTTTGAACATGTTCCGAGGGAGGTGGGGGACATTGAGTCTGAGTGGACCATGTTTCGTGCCTCTATTGTCGAGGCGGCTTACCAGAGCTGCGGCCGCAAGGTTGTCGGTGCCTGTCGCGGCGGCAACCCTCGAACCCGATGGTGGACACCGTCAGTGAGGGATGCTGTCAGGCTGAAGAAGGAGTTCTATCGGGCCTTTTTGGCCTGTGGGACCCCGGAAGCAGCTGATGGGTACCGGCAGTCCAAGCGACATGCGGCTCGGGTGGTTGCTGAGGCAAAAACTCGGGCATGGGAGGAGTTCGGAGAGGTCATGGAGAACGACTTCCGCACGGCTTCAAGACGATTCTGGTCCACCATCCGGCGTCTCAGGGGGGGAAAGCGGTACGCCACCAACACTGTTAATAGTGGGAGTGGTGTGCTGCTGACCTCAACTCGGGATGTTGTGGGTCTGTGGGCGGAATACTTTGAAGACCTCCTCAATCCCACCAGCATGTCTTCCACTGAGGAAGTGGAGCCTGGGGACTATAGGTCGGGCCCTCCAATCTCTGGTGCCGAGGTCACCGAGGTGGTTAAAAAGCTCCTTGGTGGCAGGGCCCCGGAGATGGATGAGATTCGCCCAGAGTTCCTTAAGGCTCTGAATGTTGTAGGGTTGTGTTGGCTTACGCGACTCTGCAATATTGCGTGGACATCGGGGGAAGTTCCCCTGGATTGGCAGACCGGGGTGGTGGTCCCCCTATTCAAAAAGGGGGACTGTAGAGTGTGTTCCAACTACAGGGGAATCACGCTCTTAAGCCTCCCTGGTAAGGTCTATTCGGGGGTTCTGGAGAGGAGGGACCGTCGGATAGTCGAACCTCGGATTCAGGAGGAACAGTGCGGTTTTCGTCCTGGCCGTGGAACACTGGACCAGCTCTACACTCTCAGCAGGGTCCTGGAGGGTGCGTGGGAGTTAGCCCAACCAGTCTACATGTGCTTTGTGGACTTGGAGAAGGCGTTCGACCGCGTCCCTCGGGGGGCCCTGTGGGGGGTACTCTGGGAGTATGGGGTACCGGGCCCTTTGATACGGGCTGTTAGGTTCCTGTATCACCGGTGCCAGAGCCTGGTCCGCATCGCCGGCAGTAAGTTGGGCTTGTTCCCGCTGAGAGTTGGACTCTGCCAAGGTTGCCCTTTGTCACCGATTCTGTTCATAACTTTTATGGACAGAATTTCTAGGTGCAGCCAAGGTGTTGAGGGGATCCGTTTTGGTGGCCTTAGGATTGCGTCACTGCTTTTTGCAGATAATGTGGTCTTATTGGCTTCATCAGATCGTGATCTACAGCTTTCGCTGGAGCGGTTCGCAGCCGAACGCGATGCGGCCGGGATGAAGATCAGTTCCTCCAAATCCGAAGCCATGGCCTTGAGCCGGAAAAGGGTAGAGTGCCCTCTCCGGGTCAGGGAGGAGGTCCTACCCCCAAGTGGAGGAGTTCAAGTATCTTGGGGTCTTGTTCACGAATGAGGGAAAAATGGAGCGTGAGATCGATAGGCGGATAGGTGCAGCGTCTGCAGTGAAGCGGGCGCTGTACAGGTCTGTCGTGGTGAAGAGAGAGCTGAGTCAAAAGGTGAAGCTCTCAATTTACTGATCGATCTACGTTCCCACCCTCATCTATGGTCACAAGCTTTGGGTTGTGACCGAAAGAATGAGATCTCGGATACAAGCGGCCAAAATGAGTTTTCTCCGCAGGGTGTCTGGGCTCTCCCTTAGAGACAGGGTGAGAAGCTCGATCATCCGGGAGGGACTCGGAGTAGAGCCGCTGCTTCTCCACGTCGAGAGGAGCCAGTTGAGGTGGCTTGGGCATCTGTTTAGGATGCCTTCTGGATGCCTCCCTGGTGAGGTGTTCCGGACACGTCCCACCAGAAGGAGGCCTAGAGGAAGACCCAAGACACGCTGGAGGGACTATGTTTCTCGGCTGGCCTGGGAACGCCTCGGGATTCCCCCGGAAGAGCTGGCCCAAGTGGCTGGGGAGAGGGAAGTCTGGGCCTCCCTACTTAGGCTGCTACCCCCGCGACCCGACCCCGGATAAGCAGAAGAAAATGGATGGATGGATGGTATGGTAGATAATGAATAAAAACATTGGTAGCATTTTTATTGCCATGGTTGGGAATGTATATACATAGTACATCAGCAAAAATCCCAAACAACTGCTGGATCAAGTAATAAAGTAGGTAGTTGGTACCTGTACTATCTGAAATAACTAGGGGTGCCGAAAAAAAAAGATTTTTTCAAGAATCTAGATTCTTAGTCCTGGCGATTCTGAATAGACTCTAAAAGCCCATAAATCAATTTTAAAACATGTTTAATTTTATATTTTTTCCGCTCTTACTCCCGAGCGTACAGCATATAGCATTATGTGTCCAGTCGACCGCCGTAGAATTTTGGCCGTGTAGGCCACCGTACAGCAAGTTAGTTAGCCAGCTCCCTTTATCTGAATGGAGTCTGCTAGCATGGCGCAGGAGGACGGTGCTAATCAACCCATTTCTTCGTCTGTAAAAATCATTTCAGATCCTACAATGCTCCAGGGGAAGAAAGAGCTTAACAAGAGCACAGTTGTTTGCAAGAAGTGTAAAATAAATTTGCAGTACAATATTTTGGAAATACGACAAAATGCTACAAAATGCGCAGAAGATGAAAGTGAAAGCAGCCGACCAGTGAACGCTGCTGTGAAGATTTTCCTCTCCATCTCCTGCTATATCACAAAGGATTTACGAGCAGACAGCTCAGTGGAAGGTGAGGGGTTAATTTTATTTTTAATATGATGGAAGAAACATACGTTACTCCTTCATGTAGATAAAGCTCCACACAGTTCCAGCATGAAACAAGAATAACGGGAGAAGCTCTGATGCAGCTGCAGCTCAAAGGTAACATTTTTTTCCTTCATATTATACTAAAACTTATAGACAAGTTGAACAACAAACTTAATGTAATTTGTCTTTTTACAGGTTGAAGAGACCAGATGAGACACATCTCCTGGAACCAGTTCTAAATGATAGTTTATTTTGGTTTATAAATTACAGTTCAGAAGAGTTTTTGTGTAGACTAGACTGGTTTTGAAATTTTGTTAAAGATTTACCAAACTGTTAATATTGTAAAAAAAAAAAAAAAAACTGTGAAGTCTGTATTTTATTTTGAGGTAAAGGTTAATGTAGTATGGTAGGCTGAAGTCTGTTTACTTTTGCATTTATATATTTTGAATTATTTGTCTGTGATGGACTGGAGACCTGTCCAGGTGTCTCCCGCCTTTCACACAGTGATAGCTGGAGATGGGCACCAGTGACCCTCGTGACCCGTAAAGGAAGAAGTGGGTAAAGATGATGGATGGATGAATTATTTGTTCCTAGATTTTTCATTTCTTTTGATTTTTTTTTTAAAGAGAAATCCAGCCGGCTAATCTAACCTAATACTGTTAATTTAAGTTATAGAATTTTATACACTCCTGTATTATTTGTTCCTATTTTTGGTATAAATATCAAATGATGCAAAAGGATTTGATACAGTAAGGAACCTAAAATTATAGTTTTAAATAAATGTTCTATTTGTTTACAATGTTGTTTATTCTTTTCAGCTTGTCAGTTACATCACTGAAACTAAATTTATGACCATTTCAATAGAAAAATTGTTTCTGAACCGAAAAATCGATTTTAAATCGAATCGTGACACCAAAAATCTGAATGGAATCGCCAGACACAGAGATTCGCACCCCTATGAAACACTCAAATATTTTTAATATCTCATGGCTTACTTAGTTAATTTATATAACCACAGAAAATGCCCAGGGGTGAGGTGAATATTTCCACAAGGCACTGTATGTGGGTAAGTGCAGATAAAAAGAAAACATTTCAAAAGAACAGCCTAAACAGCAATGAAAGCAGCAACATATTATACGTTATTGGCATAAAGTTGTGTACATCTATATTAGAAAATTTGTCAGTTATAAAATGAAAAAACCTACTGAATTATCCAACAAAGTTAAAGTCTCTGGACGGTTTATTTTTTTTGTTGAAATGCTTAATCTTTCATCCAAAGGACTTCATCAGTCCGAGGAGCCACAACAAACAGTCCCACAAGCAGCACACTCACATAGTGGGCCAACCAGTTTGATGGTGATAAGACGGTTTCTGGAGTCTGCCCTCTCACCCATCGACTCCAGTGAGGCAGACACTGAACCACTTTGGCCATGCTGCCTCAGAGGAGTCAACAAGGGAGAGGGTGGACACCAGAAACAATTGTATCACCATCAAACTGGTTGACCCACTATGCGAGTGTGCTGCTTGTTTAACCACAACGAATAATGATTGTACAGTTCCAGATAACCAATTTCAATGTCAACCAGTTTGACAACTGTCAACAAGGAAGAGGGCTGGCAATAGAGGAGGGGGCGTACCAAAGAGACCATCTTATCACAAGCAGAACTGGTTTGTTCCACTTTGGAGTAAGCTGTTGGGGTAAGAATCAGTTTTGTTGCGTTTCCTTGACTGATGAAGCCTTCCGGACCGAAGGCGAAATGTTTCAGAACAAAAAAAAAGAAACTGTCCAGATGACCTGACTGAAAAATGTTGGATTGTATACCTGGATTATTGAGCATGGACTTTATTACAGTTCCATATAGTTTTCTTTCTTAAGTTGAAAACTTTAAATGAAAAAGTATAGTCTGAACAGCTAAAGGAGTGAACAATAAGACACAGGCTTATCGACACATCCAACTTAACTATACAAGGTTACAGTGTGTAAATATAATATTAGACTTAAGTACATGTGACAGTTTTTAACAGACCCTTCAGTTTTATCGCCATTGATGCGCGTCTAGTTAGCATGTCAGCTAGCGCTAGCTTCTGAAAATTTAGCTTCCTGTTATTTGCATTTTCCAACAAAATTTTTCACATTTGTTCATTCTCTGCCCCTATACAGAAAATGTATTAACTTACTTTACAAGTCGTGGGTTGAAACACCCTTATTCCGCTGTGTTTCTTCTACTCTTCTGAAATCACAGTTCTTCATGCGCAATCCATCCAATAAAAGAGTTCCTGTTAGGGTCAGGGGTCACTTCCGATTTTCATAATAAAAGTTTACCGGTTTGAGACTGTTGTTGCAGGTTTTCTGCCCCCTACTGTAAGGCATGTATTACATGTATGTATGTATGTTTTATTTATTCATTTCATTTCATCCAAACAACAAATATGATACAATTTAAAGAAAAGAAAAAAGATATACAATCACATAAATAAAATGAAAGGCAGCAGAAGAAGAATGAGTTCTTATAATATCTGCCCCTTGTCCCCAAAATATATTCCAAACAAAATTACTATACAAAAGCAAGATGAATTAATAAAAAAATAAAAAAATAATAAAATAAAAACTTAGGTAAATAGAAGATCAACTGTAAACGATTTTTATGAACTCACATTATACTTAATATTTTTTTTAAAAACAAATTTTTATCATCTTCTTGAATATGTACGTAGTTTTGGCATTTTTAATATCAACCTCCAGATCATTCCACAATCTAATACCCTGAGATATAGTGGATCGCATATTCAGACTGGTGCGACACCACGGCTTCACAAACATCTCCATCCCCTTAAGATAATAATTACTTTCTCTTTTAACAAATTTCCCTTGAATGTTAGTAGGTAGTATGTTTTTGTTGGCCCCATACATAAACAGTAAGATATTGTAATCAACCAAGTCATAAAATTTTAATATCCTTAGCTGATGAAACAATATATTTGACAGATGGTTATAATCTTTTCTGGTAATAATTCTTATGGCTCTTTTCTGTAAAATAAAAATTGGATTTGTAATTGTTTTACATGCTTTACCCCAGACTTCAATACAGTAAATTAAATGTGGAACAATAATGGCATTATACAATAGAAATATTGCTTTATCATTGAATAACTCTCTAACTTTGTACATTACTGCAATCGATTTAGCTATTTTAGTTCTTAAGGTTTTTACGTGAGATCTCCATGTTAGTTTTTCATCAATGATGACACCCAGAAATTTCACCTCATTGACTCTATTAATTTCAATTCCATCGACTCTAAATGGAGTATCAAGCACTTTCTTGTTATTACTAAAAATCATATAATTTGTTTTATCTACATTTAAAGATAATTTGTTTAGTTGAAACCAATTTTGTATTTTCACAAATTCTGTTTGTGCCATCTTCAACATTTGCACAACATTTTCACCCACACAAAGAAAAGTAGTATCATCTGCAAACAAAATACATTAAAAAAATCCAGACACATTTACCAGGTCATTCACATATAAAATAAATAGCTTAGGTCCAAGTATAGAGCCTTGAGGCACTCCACATGTAATATTACAGAATTCAGATTTTACCTCATTTATTTGAACAAATTGTTTCCTTTTTTCTAGATAACTAGATACCCACTGCAATGCATGCCCTCTAATACCATATTTATTTAGTTTTTTGAGAAGAATATTGTGATCAATAGTATCAAATGCTTTCTTTAGATCAACATAAATACTAATACAATATTTTTTTTGATCCACAGCAGTCGTTATCTGTTCCATTAAATCCACGAGTGCCATTGACATAGAATGTTTAGGTCTAAACCCATATTGACTATTACTTAATATATTTTGCTTATTGATAAATTCATCTAATCGAGTGACAAATAATTTCTCTAAAATCTTCGAAAATTGTGGGAACAACGATATTGGCCTGTAATTATTAAACACACGTTTCTCTCCACTCTTATATAATGGTATTACCTTGGCTATTTTCATGTTATTTGGAAATACCCCTGTTGAAAATGATAAATTGCATATATATATGTAAATGGCTCAATAACATAACTCATAATATTCTTTACAAGCATCATATCCATGTCCATCCAGTCTTTTGATTTTTTATCTGCAAGATGTTTTACGATAGTCATAATTTCTTCTTTATCAGTTCCCCCAAGAAAAAAACTGTTTGTGTAATCCGTAACCGTATGGTTTACATTTTTATCTATATTTGGGGTTTTTTTGCTGCCAGACTTGGGCCAATATTCACAAAATGTTGATTGAATCCATTTGCGATTTCATTTTGGTCATAAATTTCTTTGTCATCCTTTACAAAATATTGTGGAATGCTCGATTTTGTTTTATGATTATTCAGAACACTGTTCATTATTTGCCATGTTGCCCTCATATTACCATTACTTTTGTCTAATAATTCACTGTAATATTTCTTTTTATGCTTTCTTATAATCCCTACCAATTTATTTTTATAATTTTTATATCTCTGTTCTGCTTCGTTTGTTCTTAATTTCAGAAAGTTTGAGTATAAGTAGTTCTTTTTTTTTTACAAGCATTTCTTAACCCTTTGGTCATCCACGGTTTGTCATCAACAGGTTTCTTTGTGTAATTTTCTTGTACACAATTTTTTTCATACAAAGCTCCTAAAATATTCATAAATACATCATATGCTTTGTTTACATCAACATATACATCCTTCCAAGTTTGTTTTGTTAAATCTTCTTTTAGTTTATCTAGAGCTTTCTTTGATGCGTTTATTATTTTTTTCATAATTTTATCTACTTTCATATCATATTGATCTTTTTTATAGATAGTGAAGACTGGTAGGTGGTCACTGACATCCGTGATCAAAATGCCACCCATAAGTTCTTTATTTGTTATATTTGTAAAAATGTTGTCAATTATTGAAGCACTATGGGTAGTAATTCTTGTGGGTTTTGAAATCAATGAATAAAGATTTAAACTGTGCATTGAGTTTATAAATGTTCCGATATTATTTGAGTCTGTTTTATTTCCCAGGTCTATATTAAAATCTCCACACAAAAAAATGATTTATTAGAACTTTTTTCCAACATTGTCATGATGTGATTGGTGAATGATTCAATATTTGAATCAGGTGATCGATATACACAACTTATTATATTTTTGGAAGTCTCGTTTAATATTTCAACTGTAATCATTTCCATAATGTTATCCACAGCTACTGACAATTTATTGATCATTTTACATTTAATTTCCTTATTTACAAGTAGAGCTACGCCTCCACCTCATTTATTGTTTCTGTTCACATGATAAAGTTCATACCCTTCAATATTAACACTTTTTATATTTTCCTCATTTAGCCATGTTTCTGAGACTGCTATTATACTGAAAGCTCTATTTAACTGATTTAAATAATCTGTTATTTTAGATAAATTAGTGTTTATACTTCTACTATTAATATGAATAATGGAGAAGTCATCTTTAGACATTTTAATTTCATTGAATTTTTCTTCATTGTAATACTCACACTCTTTAATTTCAGGAAAAAAGTTTTTATCAATCACATCATCTATATTGTAAATTTTAAATTCTTAGTCTTCGTATGTTGTCATATTTCAATGTATGTGTCCATTTGTCATTTACCATTTTTAGCTTATCCGTTTACCTTATTTAGTTTGTCCGTTTACCTTGTTTGTTTGTCCATTTCTGGACTCATTTAAATCTTTCCAGCTCCTTGAGTTCTTTTATTATTTTAGCATGAGACCCTTCCTGTTCTTTGATCCAAATGTTTCCATTTCTGGTCCAAGTTGATGATATTTTTTTTGTTTTTTTTTAACAGCCTTGCTTCAAATGCTTCAGGCATGTAAATATCACTTCAGTACTACTGCTGCTTACACGTTCAAACATTGAAGAAAAACTTTGAAAATTCACTTTATTAAGATACATTGTGATAGTAATAAATTAAAAATAAGATCTGGTATTTCAAAATGTTTGTTCCATTCAGTCCCATATTACACAATGGCTTTTAAAGTCCTTGGGAAACCATTATATTATTTATGGGATCAACATCACTTCACAAAGACCTCACAGATGTCTAAGAGTGATGAATTCCGGTAAAAATAGAATAGCAATACATTTACTCAAGTTTGGCCTTGTTTTTCTGCATCTGGACTAGGACAGCTCATCATTGAAGGAACAATGAATTCTGAAATATATCAGAGAATTCTTAAGGAAAACATCAGGACATCTGTCCATGAACTGAATCTCAAGAGAAGGTGGGTCTTGCAGCAAGACAATGACCTTAAGCACACAAGTCGTTCTACCAAAGAATGGTTCAAGAAGAATAAAGTTCATGTTTTAGAATGGCCAAATCAAAGTCCTGACCTTAATCCAATCCAAATGATGTAGGACTTGAAGCAGCAGTTAATGTGAGGAAACCACCAACATCCCGGTGTTGAAGCTGTTCTGTACAGAGGAATGGACTAAAATTCCTCCAAGCCGGTGTGCAGGACTGATCAACATTTACCAGAAACATCTAGTTGCAATTATTGCTGCATGTGGTGGGGTCACACCAGATACTGAAAGCAAAGTCACATACAGTACTTTTGCCACCAACAAATTTGTAATATCGGATCATTTCCCTTAATAAATAAATTACCAAGTATAATATTTTTTCTCATTTGTTTAACTGGGTTTTTTATCTACTTTTAGGACTTGTGTAAAAATTTTATGATGTTTTAGGTCAAATTGATGCAGAAATATAGGAAATTCTAAAGGCTTCACAAACTTTTAAGCACTACTGTACATGGTCACCCTGAAATCTTCTTGCCTTCTCCACTCTCAACCTGTGGAATTAAAAATAAACGAGCTTGACTAACATTTCTGGACTACCATTAGAACCATACTCACTTTATCTTCTCTCATGCAGCATCCTCCTGTGTTCCTGCAATTCACTAACTGCAAATAAACACCTTTAAAATCCGCTGTTTGGTCTCGTGTCTTGGTTGGTACTCTGGGTATTTTGTAATCTGCTAAAAATGTGATAGAAACTCTTTAAATAGTCCAAAAACTGTCCCCAAATTTTGAGAGGGACTGTTTTGGGCCCCAAGGTGTTAAGTGTATACCAGTAGTCACTGTTCATTGTCATTGTGTATGGTCATGCATTTCAGTCATATAGTGCTTGATCATCCTGTTCCAACTCAAACCAAATGCACATCTCTACTTAAAATAAATATATTTTATTATTCTCATCGCTAGAGTGACCCCCTTCCTACATCTGACATAAAACATATTAATACAAAAATACACAATTATTTGACATCCATAATAAACAACCAGAAACATTCAGACAAATTCGAAGAGTGGGCTATTGGTTTACAAAAACAAAATGGTGAGTGTTCATCTAGAAGAATTGTACTTGTGATCAAGTGTACATGAAAACAAAGAGAGACTCAAAACTCAATTCTGGTTACTGATGACAACAGTAAATGCATCCCATAGATCCATTTTGCATTAGTAAGCAAAGTTTTGAGCTCCAGTTTAACATTTCCCAACATTCACTTCCACACAGAACAACTCACAGAAAACAGTTTTTAGTTTTTAATAACGTACACCGAAAATCCCGTGAAGCACCAACCAGAAACTATGCTCAGGTTTTAATGCTTAAAATTTTTCACAAAATTACTATGCTAAAAGTTTTTGATATTTTTACGTATCCTATGTAAATAAAGAAGACAATTTAATTAAAACCAATGTTTTCAAGGCCCATCACATTTAAAGGAACTTGTCGGGGGCTTGTTGCATGTCACACGAACAGTGTTAGACGTATAGATAACATAATGTTCCACAATGTTCAGGAGCCATAGAGTGTTAAAGACAGAGTGGTTTTGTTCAGGCTATGGTTCCAAAGGATGGAGGTGAAGGGGGTGGTGCCTTGTTGTTGTCATGGTTACAGAGGGTGCTCCCTGGTAGAAAAAGGTGAATTATGTGATGCAGCAGCCAGTAGCTCGTTGTAGATCTCCCGTCGAACCTCTTGTGCTACGTTCTCTCGAATCTGGTAAACAGGAAATGGAAGAGTCTGAATAGACCATGTGAGGATGGAACAAAGAGGAACTGTGTTGAAAAACAGTAGTAATATATTATATTGTATATAAAAAAGCCAGAAAGCTGAGTGTGCTACGGATGTAGCAACCTAAGAAAAAAGGAAAAACGTGTCTTGGTTCACAAGTACACAGATTCGATCTCATTTAGCTTGGTGTGAAATCCGACCAGAATTAAAGCTAATAATGTAACCATTTAAAAGTAGCCTGAAAAGCCGAAGAAATTGCTATTAATTACACATGAAGCATAATGCCAAAACAAGCAAGTGGGTAGAAGTAGAAACTATCAAAATTCCCATTCCTTAACCACTTACATAATCTTACATTTATTACATGTATAATCCATACATCCAACAACTAAACTCATATTAATATTTGACCTATCAATATAGTATCTATTCAAGTCTCCCTTGGAGGCGTGGGTGGGGCGGCTGTGGCTGAGTGGTTAGAGCAGTTGTCCTCCAATACAAGAGTTGGGGGTTCAAACCCCACAGCAGTCACATGCCCAAGTGTCCCTGGGCAAGACACTGAACCCCTTGTTGCCTCCGATGTGTGTGCCATCGGTGTATGAATGTGATCTAAGTCTGATCTGAGTAGATCTGAGTAGTCTCTTTAGAATGATTTGTTCAATTAGCTTTGTAGAGATCTAGTAGAGTGCTGTATGAATGGGTAAATGAGGGTACAGACTGTAGTGTAAAGCACTTTGAGTATCTCAATAAGATAGAAAGGTGCTATATAAGTACAGTCCATTTACCATTCCATTTAATGTAACTACAGTTGATGAACAATTATTTCTTCACCAAAAAATCAAAACTAGCATCAATAACAAAAACACCAACAACAATTGAATAATAATATTACTGGTACATATTAGATCCAGCAATAATCATATGCTTATATGAATATTTGAACTGTTTTATGTTTGGACATTGTTTAAGTTCAACATTCAAATTATTCCACAGTTTGACTCCACTTATTGATGCACAAAAGTTTTTTCTAGTAATTCTGAATTTGCACATTTTAAACTGTGGTTCTTCCCTTAACGTATAAATTTGCTCCTTAGTCTTAAACAGGTTTTGAATGTTTTCCGGTAATTGTTTATTTTTGGCTTTGTAAAGAATTAGAGCCGTTTCATAGTTTAACTACGTCATGTTACTACGAATGTTAATAATTTAGATTTTACAAATGTTATTGAATTAACTTGTACATTGTACTGCAATTTATATAATTGTACTGCAATTTGAATCTAGTAGTGATTATAATAATTATTCAACTATATAAGAAGTCTGGCAGTGCAGTGGCTCAGTTGGTAGAGCTGTTGCCTCTCAGCGAGAAGGTTGACGAATCAAATCCCGGTCTGGGGGCCCTTCTGGATGGAGTTTGCATGTTCTCTCCGTGCACACGTGTTTTTTTTCTGGGTACTCCAGTTTCCTCCCACAGACAAAAAACAAGCATGTGTGAATGAAAGAGTGCGTGGTGGTTTGTTTTGTTTGTCTCTATGTGTCCTAGTGATGGACTGAGACCTGTCCAGGGTGTACCCCGCCCCTCGCACATTGACTGCTGGACATGGGCACCGGCAACCCCTGTGACCCAAAATGGAAGAAGTGGGTAAAGATAATGGATGAATGGAATGGATGGATGGAAGTAGGTGAGAGCCTCCCAGTGGATAATTTCTGCGTGCTTCAGCTGGCAACAAGTGATTTAACCTTAACTGATGCAGTGAGTAGCTTCTCATTGGTTAAACCACCATGTCGACAGATATCCTGTGGTTGTTTAACAAATCTGTTCAGAAGGGTTAAATTATTGGCATGCATCAAGCAGCAAAAACATCTAAGAAGATTGCTGAAACTACTAAATCCAACACATTATTAAAAACTGGAAGGACAATGGGGAGTGTGCATCAGGGTAAGAAGAGAGGAATTGAGTCACCCATCATACCTAGTGCCTAAAGTACAAGCCTGTGGGGGCAGTGAGTCACCCATCATACCTAGTGCCTAAAGTACAAGCCTGTGGGGGCAGTGCTATGTTCAGGGGTAGCTGCAGTTGGTCTGGTCTAGGTTCAGCAACGTTATGTAGGCGTTTCAAACATTTGATAATGTCATAGAAACATCAAAGCAAATATGTTCTTGTTTTTAGTATTTCACCCTGTTTTACAGCATCCTGATATATTTTATACAATACTCTTATTTTAACTGCATTTTTACTGTAGTTTATTGTTATTATCGTTTATTGTTGTCTGTACTTAATATGTTCAGTCTGGAACAGGTCTCTCTTGTAAATGAGTCCTTGTGGCTCAATGCGACCAGCCTGTATAAATAAGGGTGGAATGAATGTGCCCAAAGAATGAAGTCAGCAGACTACACAAAAACACTGAACCACCAGGTTATTCCATTAATGGATTTTTTCTTCCCCGATTACACAGGTAAGGTCCATAATGACAATACCAGGATTCATTGGGCTCAGATAGTGAGAGTGGTTCAGGGAGCATGCGATATTATCTTCACACATGGATTGGCCTCCACAGAGTCCAGACCTGAACTCCAATGAGAATCTTTGGGTTGTGGTCCTAATCTCCTGGTATCAATATAAGATCTTAGCAAAAATTAATGCAACTCTGGGCAGAAATAAATATTGTGATATTGTGGAAACGATGGCAGAGTCAAAGCTAAACTTGGTCCAAGAAAAAATAAGAGAGTGGGTCTTTTTTTTTTTGGCCAAGCAGTGTATTATGTTATTGTAACAATAAGAATATGTGACACAGAGCCAGTTGGGCATGCTGTTACTTAAATAGAAGTTTTGTCAGCTGTGAGCAGTTGCCCATTTTGCACACCTTCTTAGCTTCTTCACGATGTCACATGTAAATAATGGGCGGACTAGGCAGTGCACAATAGGTGTTTTACATAACCATGTTTACAATTCAGAAAGGATAAAATCAAAAATATGACTTATTTAATAGTGAGGCTGTCAGCTGACAAATCCAAACCTGTTACACATGACCTTAGAGCCTCCCAATAATAGTAGTGGTTTGTTATTCTGTCTGCCTCATGATTACAGTAGTCCGTCGCTACTTCACAGTTCGACATTCACGGACTCGCTCTTTCGCGAGTTTCCAACGATTATCAACTTTAATATTACTCACGGTATACATAAAAGGGTAAAACGCTGCACAACGAGAAGAGGTGACCGGACCCTGAGGAGGATTGTGGAGAAGGGCTGATTCCAGACCTTGGGGGACCTGCGGAAGCAGTGGACTGAGTCTGGAGTAGAAACATCCAGAGCCACCGTGCACAGGCGTGTGCAGGAAATGGGCTACAGGTGCCGCATTCCCCAGGTCAAGCCACTTTTGAACCAGAAACAGCGGCAGAAGCACCTGACCTGGGCTACAGAGAAGCAGCACTGGACTGTTGCTCAGTGGTCCAAAGTACTTTTTTTGGATGAAAGCAAATTTTGCATGTCATTTGGAAATCAAGGTGCCAGAGTCTGGAGGAAGACTGGGGAGAAGGAAATGCCAAAATGCCAGAAGTCCAGTGTGAAGCACCCACAGTCTGCTGGTGTTGATCCACTGTGTTTAATCAAGGGCAGGGTCAATGTAGCTAGCTATCAGGAGATTTTGGAGCACTTCATGCTTCCATCTGCTGAAAAGATATTCCAAAAAGATTTGAAGCTCTCGACCTTGACCTCTAAGTGGCTTTAAGAATCTGTTGGACTCCTGGCAGGGACCAATGCAGACATGTTCCTGTTTTTAGTTTTATACATTTGTCTCGGAATCTAGTAGTTTTTTTGGTTTTGTTACCTTTTTCCTTTTAGCCATCCTATTTGTTAAAAAAAAAAAACAAAAAAAAAAACTGTAGTACGAGTTTTTTATAACTGCTTATTGTTGTTGCTGTTGTCCATTGTTGTCATCTTTCTTTGTTGAAATCAGGTCTCTCTTGTAAATGAGTCCTCGAGGCTCAATGGGATTTACCTGTATAAATAAAGGTTGATTGATTGATCTGCTGAAAAGCTTTATGGAGATGAAGATTTCATTTTTCAGCATGACCTGGCACCTGCTCACAGTGCCAAAACCACTGGTAAATGGTTTACTGACCATGGTATTACTGTGCTCAATTGGCCTGCCAACTCTCCTGACCTGAACCCATAGAGAACCTGTGGGATATTGTGAAGAGAAAGTTGAGAGACGCAAGACCCAACACTCTGGATGAGCTTAAGGCCGCTATCGAAGCATCCTGGGCCTCCATAACACCTCAGCAGTGCCACAGGCTGATTGCCTCCATGCCACGCCGCATTGAAGCAGTCATTCATGCAAAAGGATTCCCGACCAAGTATTGAGTGCATAACTGAACATGATTATTTGAAGGTTGGCGTTTTTTGTATTAAAAACACTTGTCTTTCATTGGTGGGACGAAATATGCTAATTTTTTGGGACAGGCATTTTGGGTTTTCATGAGCTGTATGCCATAATCATCAGTATTAAAACAATTAAAGACCTGAAATATTTCAGTTGGTGTGCAATGAATCTGAAATATATGAAAGTTTCATTTTTATCATTACATTATGGAAAATAATGAACTTTATCACAATATGCTAATTTTTTGAGAAGGACCTGTACAGCGAAAGTATTCGGCCCCCATGAACTTTTCAACCTTTTGCCACATTTCAAGCTTCAAACATAAAGATATAAAATTTTAATTTTTTTGTGAAGATTCAACAACAAGTGGGACACAATCGTGAAGTGGAATGAAATTTATTGGATGTGTCAAACTTTTTTAACAAATAAAAAACTGAAAAGTGGGGCATGCAATATTATTCGGCCCTTTTACTTTCAGTGCAGCAAACTCACCCCAGAAGTTCAGTGAGGATCTATGAATGATCCAATGATGTCCCAAATGACTGATGATGATAAAAAGAATCCACATGTATGTAATCAAGTCTCTGTATAAATGCACCTGCTCTGTGATAGTGTCAGGGTTCTGTTCAAAGCGCAGAGAGCATCGTGAAGACCAAGGAACACACCAGGCAGGTCCGAGATACTGTTGTGGAGAAGTTTAAAGCCGAATTTGTATACAAAAAAAATTCCCAAGCTTTAAACATCCCAAGGAGCATTGTGCAAGCAATTATATTGAAATGGAAGGAGTATCAGACCACTGCAAATCTACCAAGACCCGGCCGTCCCTCTAAACTTTCATCTCGAACAAGGAGAAGACTGATCAGAGATGCAGCCAAGAGGCCCATGATCACTCCGGATGAACTGCAGAGATCTACAGCTGAGGTGGGAGAGTCTGTCCATAGGACAACATTCGGTCATACACTGCACAAATCTGGCCTTTATGGAAGAGTGGCAAGAAGAAAGCCATTTCTCAAAGATATCCATAAAACGTGTTGTTTAAAGTTTGCCACAAGCCACCTGGAAGACACACGGAACATATGGAAGAAGGTGATCTGGTCAGATAAAACCAAAATTGAACTGTTTGGCCACTATGCAAAATGATATGTTTGGCGTAAAAGCAACACAGCTCATCACCCTGAACACACCATCCCCACTGTCAAACATGGTGGTGGCAGCATCATGGTTTGGGCCTGCTTTTCGTCAGCAGGGACAGGGAAGATGGTCAGAATTGATGGGAAGATGGATGGGGCCAAATACAGGACCATTCTGGAAGAAAACCTGTTTGAGTCTGCAAGAGACCTGAGACTGGGACGGAGATTTATCTTCCAACAAGACAATGATCCAAAACATAAAGCCAAATCTAAGAGCCGAAGACTGCTGTTCACAAATGCTCTCCATCCAACCTCACTGAGCTCGAGCTGTTTTGCAAGGAAGAATGGGCAAGAATTTCAGTCTCTCGATGTGCAAAACTGATAGAGACATATCCCAAGAGACTTGCAGCTGTAATTGCAGCAAAAGGCGGCGCTACAAAGTACTAACGCAAGGGGGCCGAATAATATTGCACGCTCCACTTTTCAGTTTTTTATTTGTTAAAAACGTTTGACACATCCAATAAATATCATTCCACTTCACAATTGTGTCCCACTTGTTGTTGATTCTTCACAAAAAATTAAAATTTTATATCTTTATGTTTGAAGCCTGAAATGTGGCAAAAGGTTGAAAAGTTCAAGGGGGCCGAATACTTTCGCAAGGCACTGTATGTATGTTATTTAAATGACGTAGGTTTAAGAGTTTAGAACTTTGAAAGAGTGTGCAAAGGGTTTATAAGGCCTTAAAATATATAAATACTAAAATTAATACAGTAGTCCCTCGCTACTTCGCGGTTCAACTTTTGCGGGCTCGCTCTAATCATGGTTTGTGGACGTCCAGAATATAGCACAAAAAATATTTTTTTCTCTTTTTTTAATAGTTTGCAAGTTACTCATAAAGTTATTTTATTTATTGTCAGACTCTCTTTTTTTGTTGCATTAACAGATATTTTTCTTTCTAATTTTTACTTTTAGAACACTTTTACTGTCACCTCTTTAATGAGCTGTTTGAAGTTGATTCCTCCTGCTGCTCCTTCCTTCTCTGATGCAGCTTTCTCATCTTCCACTCCTTTACTTCCTCTCTGTCCCTCCTCCTCCTCCTCTTCCTCCTCAGTGTGTGTGCTGGGTCGAGAAGGAGCGGTGGGTGTTATGTTGACTGATGACCGATACACTCCTTGCGTCTGCTTTCCATCACCTTGGTCTCCTCCGACCAGACTGGAGGAGTGGCTGGATGGGTTGGTGATGGGGCTGTGGCCATTGTAACTAAGCTCAGATTGGAGGAAGAACTGCTCTCTGAGGAGGTCTGACACCTGGAAGGCAGACAAGACAAATGAAAAGTCTTACTTGAGGGCAAACATCATTTTGGAACTTTACAAAACAGTTTTTTTCAGGTTTGTGCTGACCGGCTCCATTGCTCTCAGTGCAGATATGGTAGACAGGTTGTCAACACTGATGTCGCTGTGAAGAGGCTGAATACACAACAAATAAAGTTTGTTATGTATAACATATGCATGTATGCTTTGAGACATATTCAGTGATGAGTTCTTACTTTGTGAGGAGTCAAACTCATAAGTCGGTCTTCTAGCTGTTGTTCCAGCTCCTGGAGTTCCTCCCTGACTGCTGACCTCAGAAACTGAAGCTGCTCTGCCTCAATCCTATAAAAAACACATACACCCTGAGTTGGCCTCATTTCATGCTAGGTCCAGACTGCTGAGGAGTAAGAATGCCTTTTGTTGTTGTTGTGTGTCACCTGTCAGCAGGACTCAGGTGTTTGTAAACGATAGCCTGCTGTTGCATGATTGACAGCTCAAGGTCCATCATCTGACTGCGGAAGACGTTTAGGCTTCGCCTCTTCTCCTGAAACTCTGCTAAAGACTGAACAAAAAGAAACACACTTTACTGATAATGGCAGCAAAAACAAGTCACACTGATGACTCAAACTTTGTGATTTAAATCAAACCTTCCTGTAAGAAAAGTACCGTACAGATTTTATTAGGAAAATATGCAAGCATCAAATGTACCTGTTGACTGGTTGAAGCTGCTCTGAATTCACCAAACCTATCTGGAGTACTGACTCGACTCTGGAGAGGTAAAACAACATCAGGCCCAGAAGTACAATAAAACACAAAGCTGACAAAAGTGTATGTTACAGCAACTGTACTCTATTAGAAGTGTCATAGAGCAAGACAATAGCTAAGTATCAATGTCACAATATTCTTTTACATGTTGCCTTGACATTGCTGCCAGCTTACTGCCATAAAACTTAAAAAATAAAAATAAAAAAAAAGGCTGACACAAACAGGATTAATATTTCTTTAGATTTTACATGGAAAACTCTTGAACACACAAAAAATACTGATGTTAAGAATAATTGGCAAACCAGAATGAATATAGCAGTTTAGGACAGTTTGGATGTATCTAAATGCCTAATATATTATTCACATATGGTTTGTGTCTGTGATTTATTGCAATACTTTGCAATATCAATATTCCACACTTTGATATTCATGATATGCTCTTCTTCCTTTTCTACTTTCGGCTTTTCCCTCTTCAGGGGTCGCCACAGCGAGTCATCCTCCTCCATCTCACTCTGTCCTCTGCATCCTCTGTCCTCACTCCATCTACCTCCATGTCCTCTCTAACTGCATCCATATATCTCCTCTTTGTCTTTTTCCTGGCAGCTGCATTTCTAATATCCTTCTACCAATATACCCACTGTCCAAACCATCTCAGTCTGGCCTCTCTAACTTTATCTCCCAGTTGTTCAACCTGTGCTGTACCTCTGATGATCTGATTCCTAATCTTATCCATCATTGTGACTCCTAAGGAGAACATAAACATCTTCATTTCTTCCATTTCCAGTTCGTTCTCCTGTCTTTTTGTCAATGCCACTGTCTCCAGACTATAAAATATAGCTGGCCTCACCACTGTCTTGTAAACATTTCCTTAGACCTTTGCTGACACCTTTTTGTCACAAATCACTCCTGAAACTTTTCTCCATCCTGCCTGGACTCTCTTTTTCACCTCTTTACCACACTCCCCTTTTTCTTAGACAGTGGACCTCAAGTGCTTGAAGTCCTGCACCTTTGTGACCTCTGCCCCTTGTAGCCTCCCTGTTCCACAATGACACAGTTTCACAAACAAAGTTCTTTCTGACCCTCTCTGTACTTCTCCATCAGCATCCTCAAAGAAAAGATGGTATCTGTGGTGCTCTTTCTTGGAATGAAACCATACTGCTTTTCAAAAATACTCACCCCTTGTCTAAGTCTAGCTTCCACAACTCTCTCCCAGATCTTCATCATGTGGTGCATCAACTTAATTCCCCTGTAGTTGCTCCAACTCTGTACATCACTGTTGTTCTTAAAAATGGGCACCATCTCTCCAAGACTTTTCCAAACCTCCACTGGTATGTCATCAGGTCCTACTGCTTTCTCCTTCTTCATTCTTTTCAGAGCTTTCCTGACTTCACCCTCACAAATCTTTCCCACTTCCTGGTCCACAGTTTCTATGACTTCTACTCTTCTTTCTCTTTCATTCTCTTCATTCATTAGCTCCTCAAAGTACTCCTTCCATCTTCCCGTCACACTCTCCTCACTTGTTAGAACATTATCATTCCTATCTTTAACAAACCTAACTGGCTGCACAAACTTTCCAGCCTGATCCCTCTGTCTCATCTGTCTTGACAAGAATTTATCATTCTCTTTAATGTCCAGCCTCCTATACAATACATCATACGCCTTCTACTTTGCCTTTGCTACCTCCCTCTTTGCTCTACATTGCATCTTCTTATATTCCCGTCTCCTCTCTTCAGTCCTCTCACTGTCATATTTCTTCTTGGCAAACCTCTTTCTTTGAATAGATTCCTGCACTTCACTATTCCACCACCAGGGTTCCTTCCATTCTCTGTCCAGATGACACACCAAGTACCTTCCTACTGGTCTATAATTACTGTTGCTGTAGTAGCCCAGTCATTTGGAAGCTCTTTCTTAATACCCAGATCCTTTAACAGCTCCTCTCTGAATTTCTCACAATATTTTTCATTTTTCACTTTCCACCATTTGGTCTTCTTCTCTGATTTGACTCTTTTTCTCTTCTTCACAACAACAGTCATTCTACACACAATCATCCGATGCCGTCTGGCCACACTCTCCTCTGCCACAACTTTACAGTCCCCAATCTCCCTCAGGTTTCCTCTACTACACAGAATGTAATCGACCTGCGTACTCCTTCCTCCACTCTTATAGGTCACTCTGTGTTCCTCACTCTTTTGGAAATATGCATTGACTCTAGCATTTCCATTCTCTTGGCAAAATCCACCACCATCTGTCCTTCCTAGTTTCTTTCCTTGACACCAAACCTGCCCATCACTTCCTCATCCCCCGTGTTTCCTTCACCAACATGTCCATTCAGGTCTGCTCCAATCACCACTTTGTCTCCCCGGGAATACTCATCCAGAGCCTTTCAAAATTTCTCTTTCCCCTCTACATCACATCCAACTTGTGAAGCATAACCACTCACATTAATATTTTGAATATGTTGTGCAGCCCTAAAGTAAAGCCACAAGTGAAAATGAGTACTGAGCATTTATTATACCTTTGTTTGGAAACGGAGAGCAATAACTTCCACCTGATGATTTTTTTGTTTGTTTTACAAGATGATGATTCTTCTTATTATTTTTATTATTTTAATCAAGGCCTGGTCTCTTATAATAACATAATTATGAACACATTTGGTTTCAATGTTAACTACGCTTAAAAAAAATCTGTTTACCTGACCTCAGTTTCTTTACAGAGGACTTCTAACAATATAGTAAATAACCAAGGGGGACCAACCTGACCCAAACATTGAACTGTTCCCCTGATCTCATGCAGAACCCTTCTCAGCTGCAATTCTGTGCTGGATAGGCAACGTCTAGGTCCTGAACCCAGATCAGCTGGAGGACTGAACCTCAGATGGTGAAGGTGTGGGTTCATGCTGTACCTCAGAGTACCATGGTAAGGCAAAGCAAACTGGGAGCCATGTGGAGTTGGGGGGTAAAGGCACTGATGATCATGTGGATAACTGTAGCCTGTGTGATGCATCGGGGGGGTTCCAGGATGTAAGTGGCCTAAACCAAAGCAGTTTGGGTCTGTTGAATCTAGGGTCTGATGTAGGTTGGTGAGGCTGCTGTGTGGGGGTACTGGGGGAGTGAGATGTTGGTGGAGGCTGGTTATACTGGAGTAGGGATTTATGGAAGGGTTGTGACAGAAAGGAGGACTAACATTAGGGTACAGAGAAAGAGGTAAAGGAATGGAGTTGGGAACAGGACTGGGATATGGGCTGGGATCTGAGAACACTACTGAAGGGCTGTGAGTGGGGAACATCATTTGCCCAGGGCTCAAATATGGCTGGCTTTGGTTGGCACTCAGGCTCAGCTGGAAGGGGCCAGGGTGAAGATATTGATAATGATTAGACGAAAGATCAGGAACGCTCTGTGTGCTCCAGGAGTGGGCATGGCTGCCCGAGAAATGATCAGGAGGGCTGGCACTATGCGGAGAACAAGATGATTGCTGTAGGTGGGGAGGGATGGCAGCTGGGCTTTTATTTTTAGAGCCTGGGTTTATGATCAGAGTAGACAGACAGTTGCCTTGCTCTTTCTCCTCCAGCCCCTCCTCTACTTTCCTTTTTTCTCCGGCTTCCTGAGTGTACTTAAAGGAGTACTTGGGTTGGGTGCAGGATGCTTGTCCTTTTCTAAACTGGATCTTGACAGAGGACACAACTGTGGAGGGCAGGGAGGATGACCTCTCTAAAGGAAGACCTCTGCTTCTTCCTCGTCCTCCTCCTACTGGACTTTGCGTCATATTGTTGCATTGGATGCTGTTATGCTGATGCACCCGACAGAACTGATTCTGTTTGGCTCGATTCAATGCACAGAGAACTGGAGACAATGGAACCGGAGGATCAAGTGAAGCAGAATCATCTACGGGTGAAGATTCCTCCGGGGTTTTCTTCTCAGCTCCCTCTGTGGGAGTTTCAGTGTCTGCTGTCTGAGTTTGTTTTAGTTCTTGTCCTGAAACAGGTTCATTCAGGGTGTGTTCCAGTTCTGGCTGTGGTTCTTGCTCAGACATGTACCGCAAAGGATCTGTTTCTGAGTCTGGATCAGTCCCATCTTCACCTTCAACTTGCCCCTCTTCTCCTGCAGGTCTGCTCTTAGGGAGATCATGAACTGGGTAGTGCGGAACCTGCTCTGATCTTCCTTCATGTTCTTCGTCATCGATGAAGTGAGTGGTTCCATCAGGCTTGATGGTATCACCAGTTCCCGCCTCTTCCTCTCGGGCATCTGGCAAATCAAATGCAGGTTGGTCTAATACATGGGGCGTAGCTAAGTCTTGTGAAGGATGTGAAGTGACGGTGGTCTCGCTGTCGCAGCTGTCACTACTGTCCTGAATCTAATGAAAAGGAAATTAAATTTAAAAATCATTTCATGCATCCAATCCCCAAATTAGGGAAAACAGAAAATTTATATTTAATTTTCATTAAATAAATCAACTTATGGAAACACACAAAAAAAAGGTAAATCATATCATCTAGACAGTTTATTTTTGGGAGAAACATTTCGTCTTTAATCCAAAAGACTGTCAGTCTGAGGCCTGCCAACTAGATCTGTCTTACAAATGGCACCTCCTTGTAGAGCTGTCATTTCTAACCCGGGCCCGAAGCCTGGCCCGGCCCAATACGAATTTGAGCCGGGCCGGGCCATGATAATGTACTGGATGGGCGGGCCGGGTTGGTGTTGGGCTTTTGATTGTGTCAGCGGATCAGCCACGATCCAAATATATGGCAACATGGCTTGTCATACAGTCCAATTATATGGCAACATGGTTTGCCATATATCGTGTGCCAGTTGCACGTGGCCATTTCACCGCAAACTGACCGGCCTTGAAAGAGGTAAAAGAAAGTTCAGTTAAGCTTCAGATGGGACTACAGGTATTGCCAGGAAGCGATCCATCGCACAAATAGACGTTCGGCCGCTGCACTCAGTGGACGCACGCAGCTGATGACCCAAAAAGGTGAGATCCCAAAGCAGATATGTCAGAGCAGGGTCCATGTCTGAATAATGCAGAATGCAGGCAGAAGCAGGGATTTAATGCACTTTGACGGCCATGAAAGAACAAACACCCTCTCAGCTCCTATCTTCTGCCCCCTTTACTCTGCCGCACGTGTCCGCCGACCATTAATAACTATAAGCAGTCAAAGCTTAATTAAAAATGTTGGGGGGGGGGGTTCAGACCTGTAATTAGTGTTAATTCGTCAGGTCGGGTGGGGTTCGGAAATGATGGCTACGGGCTGGGGCTGGATCTAATTTTTTGGGCCCGAATGCAACTCTACCTCCTTGATGTGTTTCACGCCAGCTCTCTGTGGGATTCCCAGAAACTGACTTTACACATGCAAAAATGAACCGTGTCTTTCTCCCAAAAAGAAACTGTCCACATGACAATTTATACTTTTGTTGCTAATAATAATAATTTATATGCCTTCTTTTATGATTGTCTACTCTTTGTTACAAACAGGTCTCTCTTGTAAAGAATTTTAAAACAGGCCAACTGCTTTCATCGTGTACATTTCTTTAGGGTTAGAGTTTAATTTACTTAGCAAAAGTGTCAAGTATGTTTTCATGTTTATTTTCTTTTAAATGCCTGAAAAAAATGACGCAATTTGCTCCAAAGTTATCCCTTAGATGATAACAGAACTATTACTCCTTCTGTAAAAGGTGTTGACAGATAAACTGTAGCTGATGTGATGCTACATTGACTGTTATTCTAGAATAATGGTTTAATTTTAATTGTGGCTTTTTGCCTTCTGGTGCCATAACTTTTTACTGTAGTCATATAACAAAAACGCTGTAATCTAAATTTAGGGGGAAAAGAGCTTTTATTTTGCGAAGAAATTATTTGAAAATAGTTTTCACAATTAAGAGTGTAAGCAACTTTTTGCAGTTCTAGCCCCCTGAGGTGCAGCTGTACAACATGAAGATGATCAAATCTGGATTGAATCCAACAACCAACCTTGAGGTAGATGCTGGAGTCAACCGACGTCTCCTCAGCAAACCCACTGCTGTCGGACTGCTGACTAACAGTCCTGGACATGTCTGAGAGAGAAAGAAATTAAAAAACTATTTCTGTAGTACTCTACCTGACCAGCAGATGGAAGAGTAAAATCATTTGCAGGAAACAAAAAGAGTACAACAGGAACAGGACGGTTTGTCCTTACAAAGACATAAAACAGGACACAAACATTTATGATGCACAGATGCTATCCCATAGATTAGAAAAGTGTTAATTAAAATAAATAAACTAGACTTTGGAAAAAAATATAAAATTGTTTATGACTCAGTTGATGTGAACTTATGGTAACTCGAGGAATGCATTTATGGTTAGAAGTATGTTTTTAAAGTTTATCTTAAAGCAAAAACTGATCATGTGCTTGTAAAGTGAACCACTAAGTTAGAGGTCAACAGAATTATTTCTCCTGGTCAGTCTGAACACAACACGGTCCTTTCGTTTAGTCATGCACGTTGGATGTAAGGACAGAGGACACAACTCTGGAGGGAGTTTGTAAAATGGTAAAATGTTCAAAAGTGATTTTGAAAGTGTTTAGTTACAAAAAATACAGACAGACACAGAGTTTTATGATTAGAAGCACTGAATATTTCTGACAGGAGAAAACTGTCTACTTGGATCTCACCGGCGGTTCGTAACGTTCTGGGTAGCAGAGTCTCGTCTTCGTTAGTCTGAATCTGAACAACAAAAGATGGAGAGCAGATTAGAGAAAAACAAGCAGTACACCAAGGTCCCCCGTTGCTGAGGGATTTGAACAGTGAATGTAGTTTTCGAGATGAATGTTGTTCTGGACTGGAATCTAATGCGCTTGGTGCAAGTGTGTAGGAGTCACTCTGTGTATAAGAATGGAGTTTGTTTTTCTTCTTACAGAGCAGAGTGACAGATCCAGGTGAGAGAAGGAAGCACTTTATCCACCACCAGGTGCAATGATGTAACCGGGGGTGGCCACCATAGATTAATCTTTGGCCACCCCAATCATTTGAGAAAACCATACTTTTAAGACCTGTGCAGGGTGTCCCCCGCCTCTCGCACAGTGACTGCTGGATATGAGCACCAGAGACCCGAAACGGAAGAAACAGGTAAAGTGTCAGGGGAATTTTGGTCAAGATCATGGAAGTTATTAGCCAATATTGAACTAATGTGTGAGTTCAGGGAGTTGTTTTCTTCTCAGAGGCACCTGATGCCTCACAGTCAGTGAGCTGGGAGGCTGAGGTCGTCTGACCTGTAGTAGCTGATAAGTGTGTATAAAAACACTTCTTGCATACTGTCCAGGGCAGATCCTCATGACCGGGCTTCAATGAAACATCTGTGCAAGCCTGCGGTGAATATCTGTCCTTGCAAGTAAACTATAAAAATCTTCTCCTGTCGTCGTGTGCGGCTCCTTTTAAGTAAGTAAGATAATGACAGGATTTTTTATCCAACATAAAGATAATGGATAGATGGATGGATGAATACATTTAAGAAATATAAAAACTAGAAAGCATAGTTTCCTCAAATGATTTGGGTTGATGCCATACATATATGGTGGCAGACATCTTGGATTTTGGAGGATGACCTTTGTAGGCGCAGCCACACACCAAGTTGGGGATGCTTAGCGTGAACAACTCAAGTGACTCGTATGGACTGGGTTACTTTACTGAGTGATTCAGATTAACCTGGATCAATAAAGTGAACCAGATTTACCAGTTAAACTCAGAAACTGATTTTTATTCACTATTTATCACTGGCTTATTAAAAATAAACACACACGACTATTTATTTTCTTTATTTTATCAACTATCTTAGTAAACACATAAAAACACCTTTCAGTTGTGGTGTATGATGTCAGTGGATGATCTGCCTTGATTTTCTACTAGAGTAACTTTGCAGGCCACGTTTAGTCACCACAGTGAGAGCAGAGGGAAATAAACATCATGCATGATGGTTTGGGTGAAAAGTGTCAGTGAATCTCTGTACCTCCTCCATGTCAAAGGAGTCTGTGTTTTCCATGCGAAGCTGGGCGAGCTTGGAGGCTGTCAGGGTGGAGGCTGCCTTCTCAGGGGTAGAGGTGATGTTTGCCTCATCTTTGGCTACCTGAGGTCCCGCCTCCTCTTTTCTCTGATTGGCTGACTGAAGATCGGCTGACTCTAGCTGAGGCTCAGGTCCAGAGCTGCTCCATTCGGGACAGATTAGAAAATACATGCTAGTTACCAAAACAAAGAAAATAAAGACGGAAACAAATGTATTACGGCTCTGAACATGTTTCCCTTCCATATAGAGACAACGGAAACAATATCTTTTATTGCATGCCGCCGTGAAAGTGCGGTGAACAAATAATGCCTGTGTGTGTGTTTGGTCATTAGAAAAAGTTATTCACAAACCACTGGACAAATATTAAAGACACTCTCTGAAACTAATCACTAGATATTTAAAAACTTTTAACCTTTTTAACTTTTGAAGTCAGTCCAATTCCAAAGGACAGCCACAGCTAAATGTTAACAAATCCAAAATGGCTTTAACTCTATCAATTTAACAAGGACAGGGCTCATATTTGGTGTGGTAGTAGCAGACCATCATACCCAACTCACAATGTGAGTGCCAACAGACTGGAAAAGGTCTTTGTTCAAAACTTTAACATGCAAAGCAGTGGGTGATAAGCAACCATTCCGTGTATTTTAATTTCATTAAATATGTTTTTTATATGTGTAAAGATCTTTTTGAAATAAAGTTTTTGATTAAAGACTTTGTAGGCACATTTTCTGGTGCATTTTGTGAATCCAAATGTTATTTCATGTTATTACATTCACACATTCACACACACACAGACCAGGGACAATAAAAGGCTTGATCTATTTTTTGCAAACATAAAAGATGCTCACCCCCCTCCCCAGTTGGCTGCTCTGATCTCAACCTTGTTTATCTGCACTCAAGACAACATACCTATGGTAATTAGACAACCTCAACCAAAAGGTATGCAAAGAAGATGTCTGAGGAGTCCAGCTCAGCATTTCAGAACAGTTCTGAGCACGACTGGATATTATTTTTGTGTTGAGAACATTGTACCAACAAGAAGGGTACCATAATTGCCGCCGTACATGTCGCACTGCCGTATAAGTTGCATCAGTCCAATTATGTCTAAAAAAAAGTGTAAAAATCCATAAATAAGTCGCTTCCCCATTTGCGTTGCATCGATTATGCGTCTATCTATTATCCACTATTATCCATGAGGTTTGAGCTCAGAGTCATATCTGTACCAGTTTTTGTGACGATCTGATAAGCCATACAGTAATCCCTTGCTACTTTGCGGTTCATTTTTCACAGACTCACTCTTTCGCGGTTTTTCAAAGTAAGATTGGACATGACACACAATTAGCTGATTGATGGATGAGCCACACGATCGGCATGGAATTTTTATTTAAAATAAATTGTTTTAAATTATTTCGCACCTGCTGCACCTGTGTGCAGCCCACACTGCAGGAGACACTTCCTCCTGCAGTGTGTCATATCTCCACTCTGCAGCGGAGAAGAGGGTGTGGCCGAGAGTGCTGGCAGATGGCAGAGAGCTGAGCTCATGACATGCTGTGCTCTTTTAAAGAGCTTAGAGTTTAGAAAATAGTTAGGGACATTGCAAGATTGTGGGAAGGGTTTAAAACACCTTGATACCTGTATATAAAAACTAAAATAAACCACTAATTACTACAACTACAATTTGTGCACATAATTTTGTTCCATCTCATGTACCACATGAGATGGTAATGAAAGTAAAGTTTACTTGAACTCTGATTGCTGTATCCTTACTTCGTGGCTTTTCCACTTATCGCCAAAACTTTTGCCAAGGCACATATCATCCAGATGTTTAAAAAACAATTAATATTCCTTGGAAACTTATAATCTATATAGTATGTGGAATTTAGATGGAGATTTCTACGGTGATCAAACTCAAAACCTTTGAAAACCAGTCAAAAGTAGATTTTTCAAAATTTGCGACAGAAAAAAAGTATTTTAGGCTGAAATGTGTGTGGCCTACACTTTGTGACTCAGTAGCATGCAGGGATCACAGAATGGAAGCCATAAAACTTTGTAACTTACAGTATAAAAGTTCAACAACCAAATATAGCCCCCCGTATAGGTGGACGTGTCTGGGTATTTTACTTTGTTGTACACACAGGGCATCGTTATTTCCATGTAAATATCATTCTAGTACTACTTGTGGTTAGGGCTGCAGAATGACTTATTTACAGAGGAAAAAGAAAAATGTTAATAAAAAGGGAAGTTTCTAAAGGGTCCTAAGTATGAAAACACTGCTGCACTTCTCTGCCTCCGCTGGCTTGGACCCCTAACACGTTCTACAATCAGAAACTCCCATGGTAAAAGTTTGATCATTTCAAGTGAACACAAATTAAATAAACAATTGTATTTATTGGAGTATTTTATGTTGCTGTTTTACTGCAGCAAACAGGTTTAAATGATTTCTAAACTATTCCTTACCAGTTTTGGGTCAGCTGATCGGTCTCTACACCTCCACTGGTTTCTTCGGTAACTGTTGATAAAGGAAAATGGTCCTTTTTCCAAACTGATTTTTGACCAACTGTTTCTACCTGGTGGTTAGAGTTGTTGCTGTCGCAGTCCTGTGAAGGACCAGTGTGTGCTTCACTGGAGGTGGCTGCATGGGCATGGCCGTTCAGCTGCAACTGTTTAGGTGAATTGTTTTCAGGCGACTCAGAGGCAGCGCTGAGCAGGTTGTGCTTGCTAACGGTCTTTTTGAGGAGTTTGGCAAAATTCAGAGCAGAGCTTTTCCTCTTCAGAGGAGATGGATCTTCACAGTCTCCTCCTTCACATACATCATTTTCTTCCCTACCTAAACAAAAGACAATTATGCAGAATTTTAAAAACGCTATCAGAGTTTTAGTGATTGATGTATGAAAATATTTAAATTATATTTATATAAATATACAGTGCCTTGCAAAAGTATTCGGCCCCCATGAACTTTTCAACCTTTTGCCACATTTCAGGCTTCAAACATAAAGATATAAAATTTTAATTTTTTGTGAAGAATCAACAACAAGTGGGACACAATCGTGAAGTGGAATGAAATTTATTGGATGTGTCAAACTTTAACAAATAAAAAACTGAAAAGTGGGGCGTGCAATATTATTGGGCCCCTTTACTTTCAGTGCAGCAAACTCATTCCAGAGGTTCAGTGAGGATCTATGAATGATCCAATGTTGTCCCAAATGACTGATGATGATAAATAGAATCCACCTGTGTGTAATCAAGTCTACGTATAAATGCACCTGCTCTGTGATAGTCTCAGGGTTCTGTTTAAAGCGCAGAGAGCATCATGAAGACCAAGGAACACACCAGGCAGGTCCGAGATACTGTTGTGGAGAAGTTTAAAGCCGGATTTGGATACAAAAAGATTTCCCAAGCTTTAAACATCCCAAGGAGCTCTGTGCAAGCAATCATATTGAAATGGAAGGAGTATTAGACCACTGCAAATCTACCAAGACCCAGCCGTCCCTCTAAACTTTCATCTCGAATAAGGAGAAGACTGATCAGAGATGCAGCCAAGAGGCCCATGATCACTCTGGATGAACTGCAGAGATCTACAACTGAGGTGGGAGAGTCTGTCCATAGGACAACAATCAGTCGTACACTGCACAAATCTGGCCTTTATGGAAGAGTGGCAAGAAGAAAGCCATTTCTCAAAGATATCCATAAAAAGTGTCATTTAAAGTTTGCCACAAGCCACCTGGGAGACACACCAAACATGTGGAAGAAGGTGCTCTGGTCAGATGAAACCAAAATTGAACTGTTTGGCCACAATGCAAAACAATATGTTTGGCGTAAAAGCAACACAGCTGAACACACCATCCCCACTGTCAAACATGGTGGTGGCAGCATCATGGTTTGGGCCTGCTTTTCATCAGCAAGGACAGGGAAGATGGTCAGAATTGATGGGAAAATGGATGGGGCCAAATACAGGACCATTCTGGAAGAAAACCTGTTTGAGTCTGCAAGAGACCTGAGACTGGGACGGAGATTTATCTTCCAACAAGACAATGATCCAAAACATAAAGCCAAATCTCCAATGGAATGGTTCCTAAATAAAAGTATCCAGGTGTTCCAGGGTTCCAAGATGGCGCCGGTGTGTAGGGCTGCCCGTCTCTCGCTCTCTGCTTGTATTGTATTTTTGTTATTTTTACAATGGTTTGTGCAGTGTGCCGAGTCATATTTTCAGTATGATCGTCAGGCACTTTTGGAGCTCCGTACATTTGCTGAAATCCTGCGGAGTTTTTGTACAGCGTTCAGCACTCTCCTCCACCAGTCCTGTCTGAGATTCCTGCATTCCTTCTGCGTGACCTTGGCCTTTCTCCATGGAGGAAACGTCACAGACGTCGTGGGAAGCGTGCAGAGATTTTGGTTAAACTGAGGCAAAGTGTGGATTATTCTATCAGGACTCGCTCTGGATCTGATCATCTCCTCTCTGACCCGTGATGCTCCCAGGGCCCGGCTGCTGGCCAGCTGCCCGCGCGCTCAGTCCATGTAAACACCTGGAGTTGTTTACCTGTGCGCCACACCAGCAGACCTGGAGGAGCTGTTCTTCATAACCTGCGCCCGCTGGCGCGCGCTTCTCCTTCCACGGCTGTGTCTGCATTGGACCCTATCAGGATGTGTTTAGTTAACGCAAGGTCTGTTTCCAACAAGACGTTTGTCCTCAATGACTTTTTTAAAGATGAGGAGTTGGATTTACTGTTCGTCACGGAATCTTGGATTTCTGATGGTGAGTCCAGCGCCTTGGTGGAATTACTACCCCCGGACTGTCTGTGTTTCAATGCCCCGCGACCATCAGGTCAGCGCGGGGGTGGATTATTAACAGTTTTTAAAGCAAACTTGGCCTGTAAACAGTTGTCCATCCCGGTGTCCCGCGCCAGCTTTGAGCTAAGCGTCTTTGAACTCGGACACTCTCCTCCGGTTCTGTGCGCACTCGTCTACCAAGGACTTCATAAATGAATTCTCTGACTTTTTGGCTGATATCACACAGAGATACACTCACTTTTTGGTTATTGGTGACTTTAATTTGCATGTGTGTTGTCAGGAGAAGTCCTTAGTGAAGGACTTTCTAGATTTATTGGACTCTTAATTTAACTCAGCAGGTAAACGGTCCCACCAAAGAACACAGTCACACGCTGGACCTCGTTTTAACACGCGAGGTCTCTGTTTCTAATTTGAAAATCGGTGACAATGTTTTTTCAGATCACATGCCTGTATTGTTTGACTTCACCCCCCCTTGTCCTACTGCTAAGACGTGCATTCCTGCACGTATGCGTTCCATTAACCATTTCACTGCTGCTTGTTTTAATGAAGGTTTTAACCCTGAGAGGATCGAGCAGCTCTCGGTGTCTCTTATCACTGAGGAGCTAACCTCTCAGTTCAACTCTGCCTGTTTAGGTGTTCTGGACCGTGTTGCTCCCCTTAAGACTAGAAAAACGAAACTTAAATCAGAGCCTTGGCTGAATGACGTCACTCGAGCCGTTAGGCAGCAGTATCGCAGAGCTGAACGAAGGTGGAGGAAGGACAGGCTGCAGGTTTCTTTTCAAATGTTAAGGGAGAGTTGGCGTCACTATCAGAAAACTGTTAAAGCTGCCAAATGTAAATTCTTCTCTGATCTAACTGTCTCCAACTCCCACAACCCCCCGAGTTCTTTTCTCCACCCTGAACTCAGTTCTACACCTCAGTGAGCCTTCACCTCTGGAAGCCTCAACTGAGCTGTGTGAAAACTTCCTCCATTTCTTTTTAGAAAAAGTGGCAAACACCCGGGCACTCATTTCTCCACCAGCTCATGATCTGTCCATCCCATCTCAGTGTGTGGCTGTGTTTGACCACTTTGAGCCCATCTCTCTGTCTTCTCTGGAGCAGGTAATGTGCAGCATGAAGCCATCTGGTTCCCCCTTTGATGTGGTCCCCCCTCGACTACTAAAGGAAGTTTTTCCTACCCTGGGTCCTTTAATTCTCGCTATTCTGAATAGCAGTTTATCCTCAGGTGTGGTGCCAAAATCTTTTAAACATGCTGCTGTCCAGCCCCTCCTGAAAAAACCTAACCTTGACCCCTCAGTCATGTCCAACTTCCGGCCTGTCTCCAGACTCCCATTCACCTCTAAACTACTGGAAAAAATTGTGGAGTCTCAGTTGAAAGAGTTTTTGGGGGATCACGCTATCCAATCTGGCTTCAAATCTCTCCATAGCACCAAAACTGCCCTACTGAAGGTTTTTAATGACATTTTGATATCCACAGACGCAGGTGATTCTGTGCTGCTTGTCCTATTGGACCTTACATCTGCTTTTGACACCATCGACCATAAGATCCTCATTTCTAGACTGGAGCAGTGGGTGGGCATCACAGGGTCAGCCCTTAAATGGTTTGGGTCCTACCTCTCTGACAGAACCTTCTGTGTCACTATCAAAGATTTTAGTTCGGCATCGACAGCGCTCCAGTGGGGGGTACCGCAGGGGTCCATCCTCGGTCCCCTTCTCTTTTCTTTAAACCTGCTGCCACTAGGTGCTATTTTCCGCAAACACAACATACCCTTTCATCCCTTTCATTTCTACGCCAATGATTGCCAAATTTACTTCCCCCTGAGGCACAGAGGCACACGCTCTATTCAGCCTCTTCTTGACTGCCTGGCTGACATCCGAGACTGGATGGCTTTAAACTTCTTAAGCTTCAATGAGAAGAAGTCTGAAGTCATGCTGTTCCATCCCAGTGGCTCACTCATGAACCATGACATTGACCTTTTCTCTCTAGCCCCGCTAGAGAAACAAAAGGTCACTAATCTGGGGGTGATAATGGACCCGTCCTTAAAACTCAACAGTCACATAAACATGATGGTCAAATCCTGTTTTTTTCAGCTGAGACGGCTGTCTAAGCTGAAGCCTATACTCTCCAAAAAGAACCTTGAGACAGTGATCCACGCCTTCATAACATCTAGGCTTGATTACTGCAATTCACTTCTGTTTGGAATCAGTCAGTCCTCCATTGCACGTCTACAACTGGTCCAAAATGCTGCAGCCCGATTTTTAACTGGTACAGGCTATAGAGAGCACATCACGCCAGTTTTGGCCTCCCTGCACTGGCTGCCCATTCACCTTCGGATCCAATTCAAAATTCTCATGTATGTTTTTAAATCACTGAACAGTTCCGCCCGATCCTATCTCACTGATCTTCTGCAGCCATATGTCCCACCGCGCTCTGTGAGGTCAACAGACCAGATGCTTCTCTCAGTCCCAGAAACCTGTCGTAAGCTCAGAGGTGACAGTGCTTTCTCTGTTGCAGGTCCACGACTGTGGAATGAGTTGCCACTGAGTGTCCGGCAGGCTCCCACACTCTCAGTCTTTAAGTCTCGCTTGAAGACCCACTTCTTTTTTTTTTTAATTTTTATTTATCAGGAGAATATATAATTGACATTACATACATTATATAAAATTTACATGACTTCTCCAATTTTTTCTTTTTTCCTTCCCCTTTTTCCCCCCTCCCTCCCCTCTTCCCCTCCCTCCCCTTCCCCCTTTAACCAAAAACAAGACAAAATAAGGAAAAAAAAAAAGAAGATAGTAGAAGAAAAAAAAAAAAAAAAAAAAAAGGAGAGAGAGAGGGGGAGGAGGAACGGACAGGAGGGACCCAACAAACCAAAAGGAAAACAATATTTCACTCTTTCATTTATCCTCTAAAATCAAGTCACATGATAATGTAATGAGTCAATCATATCAGTCTATACGCTATGAAGGTAAAGATTTTAC
>NC_056510.1:33271995-33291995 GCF_014905685.2 Nematolebias whitei
TATTTGTCATACAACAAGTGACACGTACCTCACGTGACTCACTACAATTACATTCGAGATATCTTGAATTGTAATTACGGATGTTTGACCCGTCAAATGACTAATCAGGTGACGTCATTTAAGATATCTTGAATTACATTTTGACTAGTCAAAATGTAATTCAAGATATCTTGAATTGTTATTCTGACTAGTCAGAATGTAAATACAGATATCTTAAATTAGCATTCTGACTAGTCAAAATGTAATTGTGCCTAGTCAAAACTCAATTTAAGATATCTAGAATGTAACTACAAATAGTCAGACTACTCGATTTTATGTTAAAAGGGCTTGCCATAAGAACAATGAAAAGGCAGCAGAGGAAAAGGTCAACTGCAGTGAACATTTGTGAGTGATTAAATTTCATGATAGTGCTCTATGCATATGCAAATTTACACACGCACGCACGCACGCACACACACACACACACACACACACACACACACACACGTTGGTCATAACGGACTGCACTTTTCTTAGACCTGTCTAAAGCTTTTGACAATGTGGATCATAACATCTTGTGTCATAAGCTCTCAGAAATCGGTTTCTCAGAACACACCATTGGTTGGTTCTCTAACCATCTCTCAGATAGGAGGCAATATGTTCAACATAATGGTACTTCCTCCAGTTATTTAACAGCCAACAATGATGTGCCTCAAGGCTCAGTCTTAGGACCCACCGCCTTTACAATCTACATAGGTAATGTACGTCCAAACATCCCTGACACATCCTTACATTTCTATGCTGATGACACAGTTGTTTATTGTCGAGCTAAAACAGTTATTAAGGCTTTCCAGCTTTTGCAATCTGCATTTAACATCATCCAGTCTGATGTGTTCCGCTTCAAACTTGTTTTAAATGCCGACAAAACCAAAGGGATGTTTTTTTCAAACAGGAAGTAGATCCCAGCAGTTCTTCCTCTGATTTTATCCTCAAATGGTGTCTCCATTGAGTTTGTTGATTCCTATAAATATTTGGGTATCTTGGTCGATCCACATCTCTCTTTTAAGCTCCATGTGGAAAACCTAGTAAAGAAACTGAAAGTTAAACTGGGTTTCTTTGTCAGAAATAGATCCGGTCTAACTTTGAATGCTAGGAAACGCCTTGTAACTGTGACTTTCCTTCTCTCCATTGATTACAGTGACATTATTTACATGAACTCTCCTACAAGCACCCTGCAGATGTTGAATGCTGCCTATCATGGTGCATTAAAATTCATAACTGGCTGTGTGCTGGTGAAGATTCTCAGTCATCCAGGACATGATGAATTCAAAAGGCGTTCAATACAAAAACAACTGGACTTTATTTGTAACAGAAGACGTTTCGCTCCTCATCCGAGGAGCTTTCTCAATTCAAAGAGCAGAGAGTGAGAGATACAGGTTATAAGGCTGAGTGAGATAAGAGACACACACACACACACACACACACACACATATATGTAGATTGGCAGTTCACACCTAAAAACCTAAACAGTAGGTCTTTGTTCCTCTAATTCACAGTCGAGGCCCCTCTGTTCCCATCAGGTGTGAAAACCGGCTGGGAATCTGTTTTAAAGTTGCATTATATGTTTTTGAAAGTGGAAATCTGAGGCCTCCTCCTCTGTTAAGAGACGGCTTTTCTCTTTTTACATAAATTGCTTCCTTCACCCCCCTCTCAAACCATCTGTGTTCTCGGTCCAAAATGTGCACATTTTGGTCCTCAAAATTGAATTTGAATCCTGAATTAGAGGAACAAAGACCTACTGTTTAGGTTTTTAGGTGTGAACTGCCAATCTACATATATGTGTATGTGTGTGTGTCTTATGTGTGTGTGTGTGTCTTATCTCACTCAGCCTTATAACCTGTATCTCTCACTCTCTGCTCTTTGAATTGAGAAAGCTCCTCGGATGAGGAGCGAAACATCTTCTGTTACAAATAAAGTCCAGTTGTTTTTGTATTGAACGCCTTTTGAATAACTGGCTGTGATTATCATACCCATAATTGCACCCTGTATTCACTGGTTAACTGGACATCATTAACTTCACGCAAACTCTCTCACTGGTACATTTTCATCTTTAAATCACTTCTTGGTCTGCTGCCTTCATACATCTCCTCCTACATGTCTCTGCATGAGTGCAGCTACAGCGTACGGTCTGAGGACATTATTACCTGCAGTGTTCCCTCAGTAAGGACTGAACTTGGCAATAGGGCCTTCTCCTACTCCGCTCCTGTTTCCTGGAATATCTTGCAAAAAGACCTGAAGCCTTCGACCTTGACCTCTCTAAGTGGCTTTAAAAATTGGTTGGACTCCTGGCAAGGACCAATGCAGACATGTTCCTGTTTTTAGTTTTCTACATTCACCTTATAATCTAGCCATTTTTGTTATTTTTTTTGCCATCTTATTTGTAAAAAAAAATTTTTAAATCTGTATGCCTTTTTATAACCGTCCATTGTTGTCATCTTTCTTTGTTGAAATCAGGTCTCTCGGAAATGAGTCCTCGAGGCTCAATGGGATTTACCTGTCTAAATCCAGGTTGAATGAATAAAATTAGAATATCATGAAAAAGTTGATTTCAGTAATTTCATTCAAAAAGTGAAACTTTTAATTATATTCATTCATTACCCACAGACTGATATATTTCAAATGTTTATTTTAATGTTGATTATAACTGACAACTAATGAAAACCCCAAATTCAGTATCTCAAAAAAATTAGATTACTTAAGACCAATAAAAAAAGGGATTTTTAGAAATGCTGGCCAACTGAAATGTATGAACATGAAAGTATGAACATGAAAAGTATGAACATGAAAAACATGAAAAGGATTACTGCAGCAATGCTGCATGGCATGGAGTCGATCAGTCTGTAGCACTGCTCAGGTGTTATGAGAGCCCAGGTTGCTCTGATAGTGGCCTTCAGCTCTTCTGAATTGTTGGGTCTGGTGTATCGCATCTTCCTCTTCACAATACTTTATACATTTTCTATGGGGTTAAGGTCAGGCGAGTTTGCTGGCCAATTAAGAACAGGGATACCATGTTCCTTAAACCAGGTACTGGTAGCTTTGGCACTGTGTGCAGGTGCCAAGTCCTGTTGGAAAATGAAATCTGCATCTCCATAAAGTTGGTCAGCAGCTGGAAGCATGAAATGCTCTAAAACTTCTTGGTAGATGGCTATGTTGACCTTGGACCTTAGAAAACACAGTGGACCAACACCAGCAGATGACATGGCACCCCAAACCATCACTGACTGTGGAAACTTGACATTGGACCTCAAGCAATGTAGATTCTGTGCCTCTCCTCTCTTCCTCCAGACTCGGGGACCTTGATTTCCAAAGGAAATGCAAAATTTACTTTCATCAGAGAACATAAGTTTGGACCACTCAGCAGCAGTTCAGTCCTTTTTGTCTTTAGCCCAGGCAAAACGCTTTTGACGCTGTCTCTTGTTCAAGAGTGGCTTGACACAAAGAATGCGACAGCTGAAACCCATGTATTGCATACATCTGTGTGTGGTGGTTCTTGAAGAACTGTCTCCAGCTGCAGTCCACTTTTTGTGAATCTCTCCCACATTTTCGAATGGATTTTGTTTCACCATCCTCTCCAGGATGCAGTTATCCCTATTTTTTGTACACCTTTTTCTACCACATCCTTTCTGTCCCTTCACCTCTCTATTAATGTACTTGGACACAGAGCTCTGTGAACAGCCAGCCTCTTTAACAATGACATTTTGTGTCTTGCCCTACTTGTGCAATGATGGTCATATTTTGGACAACTGTCAAGTCAACAGTCTTCCCCATGATTGTGTAGCCTGCAGACCTAAACTGAGAAACCATTTAAAGGCCTTTGCAAGTGTTTGAGTTAATTAGCTGATTAGAGTGTGGCATCGGGTGTCTCCAATATTGAACCATCTCACAATATTCTAATTTTCTGAGATACTGAATTTGGGGTTTTCATTAATTGTCAGTTATAATCATCAACATTAAAAGAAATAAACATTTGAAATATATCAGTCTGTGTGTAATGAATGAATATAATATACAAGCTTCATTTTTTGAATGGAATTACTGAAATAAATCAACTTTTTCATGATATTCTAATTTTATGACCAGCATCTGTATACATATATCTTGCCTGCGACAAGAATATAAAAATGACATTTTTTTAACTTATGTTTATAGTTCCTCTGTAGTTTTTTTTTAAAATTTTAAATCATACAACAGGCAGCACGGTGGCGCAACTGGTAGAGCTGCTGCCTCTCAGCAAGCAGGTCCTTGGTTCAAACCCCGGTCCAGGGGCCTTTCTGGGTGGAGTTTGCATGTTCTCTCCGTGCATGCGTGGGTTTTCTCCGGGTGCTCCGGTTTCCTCCCACAGACCAAAAACATGCATGTTAGGCTGATTGGTAACTCTAAATTGTCCCTAGGTGTGAGTGAGAGAGTGAATGGTTGTTTGTCTCGTTTGTCTCTATGTGGCCCTGTGATGGACTTGCGACCTGTCCAGGGTGTACCCCGCCCCTCGCACAGTGATTGCTGGACATGGGCACCAGCGACCCCCGTGACCCAAAATGGAATAAGCGGGTAAAGAAAATGGATGGATGAAATCATACAACATAAGAGGAAGCCTAACACTGGCCAAAGACAGAAAATTATCAGTTGCTTATGTGCACGTTTCTCCTTCCCTGCACTCTCACACAATATTTTACAGCACTCTCAACCTATTAACAACATGTAAGAGCCCCTCATTAGTTGTCTGGTAATGTAATAAAGTGCTACATTTTCAACCACAATGCAATAATATTTCTGTCTGAAGGTGTGCCTGCATGATCAGGACAGCAAACCAAACCAAAGAAAAGCTTCACTTAGTTTAATCAAAGTGAATATGTGCACACTAGGCAAACGGTCTTAATGAACACAGCAGATCACAACTCCATCTCATCTTGATTTTTTCAGTAACATGTTAGAAAAGAGGCATTGCAATTGTCAATACTTTTGTCAACATAAGTACAGATAGGGAGTTGGAATTACATATCAGCTCCAAAATAACTCTTTACATAACAGGCACTTCATGTGTGTTTAAGATACAAGGATGAAAAACCTGCTTCATATATTTGTTTTTCACTCTCCCAACAAATTGTTCTTTCCAAGTTTGTTTTAGGATCACGAGGGCATAATTTTTACCCATTCAGGTTTCACTTGGACAAAAAGTTATTTATTTTATTTGGTATTAAAAAAAAATCATAATTTGAGTCATTCAGTCATCTTAAGCAAACTAAAAATTCAAGCCACAATGTCCACAGAAGATGGAAAAACATTTATATTTGAGCAGTCACACCCACTCAAATATATTCCGAGTCTAGTTGATTAAAGAAATCCATCAATCAGGTTTAATTTGCTTTTTACCTTTGACCGACAGACTAATTTGTACAAATAATAATAAAAATATTTGTTAGTAAATGATAAAGCAGGCATAATAAAAACATTGAGCTGACACTTAATAGACTACATTACTGTACTGATAAATCAGTTTGAACTCAAACCTTCAACAGTTTTACACCCACCCACCCACCCATCCGTCCATCCATCCATCCATCTAGAACATGGAGGGGAAATAGACCATTTTAAGTCTTTTACAACAGCCATTAAAACTACACGAGAAGTTGACCGTGGTGGAAGGAAACAGCAGGCGCTGTAATTTAAGAATCTATAATGTGGTTGAAAAGACATTGCATCTCTGAGAAAGGTGGTGGATGAGTTCCTGCACCAGGAGATAGCTTTACCAGAGAGAACTGAGCTGCAGATCCAGCAAGCTAACTGAAGCCTCGGAATGAAACCACCGCCAGGAGCAGCTCCCAGGTCCTTAGTGGTCAACTTTCTCAATATGAAACCAAAGAATTCATTCTGGCCAAAGCTTGAAAAAAGAAAATTCAAGTTGATGAGAGGCAGATACTTCTTGATCACGACTACCCCACCGAGGTGATAGAAAACCGCAAATCCTACACCAGAATTAAAAAGACTGAAGAACTAAATATTTGCTTCCAGAGGCCACTGACTAAAATACAGATTCACTGGTTGGATGATCCCAACGTTTATGAGAATGTGGAGAATGCAGCATGAGACATGAGAAGAGGCAGGCTGGAATGGACCTTCACTCTAGGATAGGATCCTGAGGGTGCATTCACATCAGCCCTGTTTAGTCCTCTTTAATCGAACTCTAGCTCGTTTTCCTTGAAAGTCCGGTTCGTTTAGGGAGGTGTGAACGCGTCATCGAACTCTGTCACGGAACAAAAAGGCGAACTCTGGCCCGGGCTAAAACCTAGGTCTCGGTCCGGTAGAAGTGAACTCCAGCGCGGTTCGAGTACAGTGTGAATGTAAACAGACCGAGCCCCGCTCCGCAGGGTAAACAAACATGCATTTCTCTGACCTTATATGGAGCCGTCAGCTGCCTTGTGTGAAAAACAATATTCTCCAGGGTCTTCTGTCTCATCTTCTGCTCATGCTAAGTCCATTTTTGAAAAATGACAAAATATAACTCCTAAAACTGCTAAAACTTGATGCCACTTCGTTTTTATTTTTATTTACAGAAGAAAAAGACGACATGTCTTCAGAGGTTTTTGTGTCGTTTCTTTCAGTAGTTCTTGGTGCAGCGCCCCCACAGGCGAACGGGGAAACAGGTTGGTTCAACAGGTTGGCTCGACTGCACAGTGCAGTGTGAATGCAAACGCACCAGCTCAAATGTAAACAAAAGGTCATGAATATTGGTCCCGAACCGAGTCTACCGGACTATCAGGTGTGAAAACGACCTGAGTGCGTTGCCACAGCAATGCGTTAGGAAGAAGGAAGATGGGACAAGTGAAAGGACCGCTGCTGCAGAGGAACTGAGCTGAGACGCAAGGAGCCGAGGGAGGGAAAGGCTGTAGGTGTTTAAAAGATTAAGAAACTTTAGTCTCCTGTTTTTAAGTTAAAGCCTAAAGATGTTTGTGAGTGAGCAGAAACACCAAACTGAACACACAGTTTAACAAGTTCAATGTTACTCTGGTATAAGAATTTAGTTAGAGACGATGAAATTTAGAGCTCACCTTAGAGAAAGATTTACGTTTCATTTTTATACTCGAGTTTATAACCAGCTTTATTTCACAACAGAAGATGTTTATTAAGGTAGACATACTGCAGTAATCCTCACCCCCTCTCTTAAGGAGAAAGGAAGAAGAAAAACAACGCACAGATGATTACACAAGAATCAACAAGAAGAATCATTTTATAACACAGAGTTTGTTGCGACTCCAGGGACTGATGAAGTCTTTTGGATGAAAGACAAAATGTTTCAACAAAAGGAAACTGTCCAGAGGACCTGACTTAACTTTGTTAGACATGAGTTGTTAATCTAGACTTACCTAGTAGGATGTCAGCAATCAACCCCCTCAACTTACTCTCTAAAAATTAGGGTACAGGAATTCAGCTCTTTCAGATGAAAATGCAAGAGATGAGTGATAAGACTAATTTCAAATACTCTAAAGTTTGAAATGTTCAAGAAAATTGGAGATAAAGATGAGGATTATGATAAAAGGCAAGTTGGAAAACCAGCTAGTAACATTGCAGTGTTTCCCGTACTGTTGTACAAGGAAGGCGACCTGCCCTGTCAACAGAACTGAGCGCTCCGCCAACCTCACCCACCCCCCCCCCCCCAAAAAAAAAATCGACAACTGCCGGCACAGACGTAGTGCAACAATACAGACACGCCAACTAAAAAAAACTGTCATCACGTCTCGCACGTATCCTCCTACAGGACAATTTGTTGAAAAATGTAAAAAATGGACTGATTATAGAAACAAAGAAGACACTGTTAGGGATGTTTTGGTCAAAGTTTATGGATGTTTTTAACTACTATAACTGAGAATGTTAACTCTGCCCATGAATCATATGTTTGGGTTAGCAGAAAGCTGAATGAGGAGCTGGGTGAGGCTGCAGCTGTTGCTCCAAGGACGCCTCCGAGTCCGAGAGCTCGGCTGAACTGATAAAGAGTATAAAAACAAGCTTCACACATGGCTCGTGGCAGATTTTCGTGACTGGTCTTCCTGTATATCTGTGTAACCTGTCCTGAAAATCTGACCTTGCAAGCAAGATACCGGTTAAAAATCTTTACCTGTTGTTGAGTGTGGCTCCTTTTGAAAAAATGAGATGAAGCAAGAGTATTTTTCTCCAACAATTTGGTCCTTCGAGCCAGAGGACTTTCAGTTTAGCAGATTATTTCTCCTCTGTGCACAGTATCCGATTAAAGCCTGGTGTACCGAGGTCAGAAGTTGGAGCCGGCCAGGGCTTTAATTTGTAAAATGATCGATACCGGAACGCAAATAGTGGGCGGGCCGGTGGGGCACACACAGTGGGGAAGCTGGGGAAGTGGAGGGAGCTTGTAGGTCCTCCTCCCCCTTAAATTTTTGAACAAAGTAGATCTACGGCATTTCCTGCATTTTGCTGTAGCCTATTTTAACAGGTTGTTAAACATACATGTATCTACATTTGTAAACACTTGATTAAATTACTATTTTATAGCATAACAGCAGGTTGTGTGCAGCTCCGATTCTGTCAAGCGTCTTACTCCCTCCCCCCCCCCCCCACACACACACACACTTCACTTCTCCGCTGAATTCATTCCTGTGTTGTTGCTCCTGCTGATCCAACCCCAATTATGACTGCCTTCACGGTTGTCCAACTAAGGACAATCCATCCATCCATTTATTTAATGAAAGTAAACTGGACTGTCTTTTCAACATTTTGATTGGTGTTATTTTGACAAATTAATGCTGTTGTTTTGATACGTGATTAATGTGAATACACAAACATTTCTCTCGTTGTATTTTTAATAAATAATTAAAATAAAAATGCGCAATGGCTTTGGACTTTTGGGGGTGGAGATATGAGTTGCCGGATCTGAGCAAACAGGTGCCAGAACGCACCCGGTCAAAATGAGAGCGTTCCTGGATCCAGCTCAAATTAAGCACTGGAGCTGGCACTCGACGGACCATAATGTTTGAGAAAAATATTCTCGCTTTATCTCACTTACTCCAAAGGAGCCACACTTGATGGCAGAAGAAGATTTTATACCCGTATTTTACTTGCAAAGTCAGATTTGCAGGACAGGTTACACAGATACAAACTGACAACAAAGACACTAAAACAGAGGCCAGTGCTCGCTCTCTTTCTCTCACTATGTGTGTGTGTTTGTGTGTGCGTGTGTGAGTCAAACCACACAAAACATCACGTCACACTGAGAACTGGACAGATGCAAAGTGATTGCACTAAACTTCACTTCCTTTGTCTACTGCTGTAGCTTTTCAGAGTTTTGAACTGCTCTATTTTGAGCTGGGCCGCTCCAACCCAACACTGTGCAGCCTGATCTACAGACCACCCTTGTACAACAAAAACTTCATAAGTGAATTTTCTGACTTTCTGACTGGAATACTGCTCAATTATGACAGGGTCTTGATTCTGGGAGACTTTAATGTACACGTTTGCTGTCCTGACAAGCCTTTGGTGCAGGAGTTTCAAAATCTGTTACAATCTTTCAACCTTGTGCAAAATGTTGTTGGTCCAACTCATCAACAGGGCCATACACTTGATTTAGTTCTGTCTCACGGATTGCCTGTGGTTAACCTGGAAATTGGGGATGCTATTGTTTCAGATCACAAACCCATTTCATTCGAAACCTTTGTTATTCATGAGTCTAAATCCCCCACTCCAGACAAGAGTTGTCTGATATTTAACTCTTCAACCGCTGCTCTTTTTTCCTCTGCATTCCTTACTGATGCTGCTTCAGTCCCTGAAACCTCTGCCTGTATTAGTACGCAGGAGCTGCTCAGTAGGCATGATGCAACCTGCTCTAAGATTTTAGACCTCGTGGCCCTGCTAAAAAATCAGGCGACCAAAGCCGGCACCACACCCCTGGTTGAACGCGACCACTCGTGCAGCCAAACGTCTATGCAGGAGAGCCGAACGAAAGTGGAAAAATGACAAATTACAGGTTTCTTTTATTATGTTAAAAACGTGTTTGAAAGATTATCAGAGCATCGCTAAATCCGAAAAGAACAAATACTTCTCCCAAATCATTGCTTCAAACAGTCAAAATCCCCGTGTTCTTTTTAATACCATAAATTTTATTTTAAACGTGCCTCGGTCTGCCAGCATGGAGGCCTCTGTTGACATCTGCAACGACTTTACTAGATACTTTGCTGATAAGGTAGCGTTGATTAGGTCATCCATCCCCCAGTCCACAACTGATCCCTCTGTCTTTGTCCCTTGCTCAGCTGTCTTCAAACATTTTGAACCTATTTCACTCCCATTTCTAAACAAAGCCGTTGGTCAGATGAAACCCTCCGGTTCCCCCGCTGACCCCATTCGTGTGTCGTTGTTCAAACAAGTTCTACCCACGATTGGACCCTCTGTTCTTACTATTATAAATAGTAGTATTGTGACAAGTGTGGTTCCCGATGTTTTCAAACATGCAGTAGTTCATCTGTTAATTAAGAAACCTGGACTTGACCCTTCGACTTGCTCAAATTTCAGATCAATCTCAAAACTTCCCTTCCTGTCCAAAATCCTAGAGAAAATAGTTTTCATTCAATTAAACAAGTTTTTGAATGAGAACAGAATCTTCGAGATTTTTCAATCTGGTTTTAAGCAACTCCACAGCACTGAAACAGCATTAGTAAGGGTTTGTAACGATATTGTGGTATCAAACGATTCTGGTCATTTTGTGGTACTTGTGCTCCTGGACCTTACTGCTGCTTTTGATACTGTTGACCACAGTTTCCTTATATCACGGCTGGAACAGTGGGTTGGGATCACAGGTCCTGCATTAGAATGGTTCCGCTCATACCTGAGTGGCAGGAGCTTCTGTATCAAGGTTGGTAATAATGTATCCGCCTCATTACCTCTTTCTTGCGGTGTCCCACAGGGTTTGATTCTTGGACCCCTTCTGTTCTCACTTTATTTGCTCCCACTGGGATGCTCCCATCCTGAGGAAACATGGTCTTTCATTTCATTACTATGCTGATGACTGCCAGATCTACCTGCCTGTGAAACCCGCAAGTGTTTGCTCCATTCACCCTCTGTTAAAATGTCTGGACAACATTAAGGCTTGGATGGCTTCAAATTTCTTAAGTTTTAACAATGAGAAGACTGAAGTCATTGTCTTTAGCCCTAGCTCAACTGCCACCACTGATCCTGTCAACCTGGACTCTCTTCAGACATATTTGAAGCAGTCTGGTAAAAATCTTGGGATGGTTTTAGACTCTGACTTCAAGTTTGACAAGCAAATCAACACTGTTCTGCAGAAAAGATTCTTCCAACTCAGACAGGTGGCTAAGCTCAAGCCAGTGTTGTCCAGACCTGACCTTGAGAAACTAGTCCACACCTTTGTCACAACCCGATTGGACTATTGCAATGCACTCTATGCTGGAATCAGCCAGGCCTCCATCTCACGTCTTCAGCTCGTCCAGAATGCTGCTGCTCGGCTTTTAACCGGAACTCGTAGGTCTGAACATATTACTCCAGTTCTGTCCTCCCTTCACTGGCTCCCTGTTCGTACGAGGATAGTCTTTAAAATTCTTCTGTTGACCTTCAAGTGCCTAAATGGCCTTGCACCACTTTACCTCTCTGAGCTACTGGAACCATACGTTCCCTCTCGGGCCCTGAGATCATCCGATCAGCTGCTTTTGGCTGTTCCAAAAACAAGACTGAAGCTCAGAGGAGATCGGGCTTTTTCAGTCATGGGCCCCAAATTCTGGAACAACCTGCCCCCAACATCAGGCAGGCCACCTCCATTCCTCACTTCAAATCCCTGCTAAAAACACATCTGTTCTCGCAGGCATTTCACACAGTGTAAATTGATCTAGTGTTTTTTTAAATCTGTGACCCTATGTTTTAAGTGCTTTTTATTAATTCTTCAGTTATTAGTGTATTGTATATATATATTTTTCTCTTTAATTTTACTCATTGATTGTTGTTGTTGTTAAGCACTTTGATAACAGGTTCTGTTTTAAATGTGCTCTATAAATAAAGTTGACTTGACTTGACTACAGTTTCAGGATGCAAAACCCCTGAACCTTGGACTGCACGCACTCGCTAACGGAGCAGTTCAACTGCAGATGAACCGCAGCGTAAACACACGCGCAGCAGACATTAGTAATATGGACATACATACTTGTAAGAGCATAGTTGGGGTTTTCCAGTTCCATGCGCTGCAGCTGAGCTCCCAGGTAAACCTAGTAGTGAATAGAAAGTGATGTTATTATAGCAAAGTATAAACAGTGTAAGGTATATGTATTAATTTATTCTTTAAACATTCATAGTTTTTTGTTGTTGTTGCTGGTGGTGCCTACAAAGTTTGTGAATTAGATTTTTCTCCTAAAAATAAAGTTTCTGATCAGTTAATTAACAATAGTCTGTATCAGTTTTTCACATATATGGATGATCAAAATTTATTGGGATGTAAATGCAAATGTTTCACAAAATTCCATCCTGAATATTTTAATAATATTAAAGATGGAAGTCTGACATCTTAGAAGCCCACAACTGTACGTCATGTGCTCAGAGTGTTGTGCTGTGTAGTGGTTGTTTATTATTTGTATTTATTCTTTGCTGGCTGCACAATAAATTGCTCCTCAGGGATGATAAAGTCTAATATAAAATATCATTGATTAAATAAAAACATTTGAAGTTAGGAGTAATGGAGAAAAGTCACATGATGCCATTATTATTATTATTATTATTATTATGTTGTGCAAATGTCTACAAACTTTAACAAACATTGCAAGCTTAAATATTTCAGTGTAGAACAAAATTTTATGGCCTTCTGCTAATATTACAACTGACAAGCAAATATTGCCCAGCCGGGCTGCACAATATTAGGAAAACATGAATATATTATTGTTGAATATACCACTGAGAGCAACATTTACAGTAAACACACATTTTCTTCTTTTCTAGCTTGTTTTTGTCATGATGGTCACAACACTCTGCATGCACTTTATAATGTGGCTACTATCATCCAAATCAGCTGTGGGCATAAAAAGCAAAGTTCTTCTGATTGTATATTGGTCAGTTTGTGTTTTTGGTTTATTGCAATTTTAACATTGCACAGATGATAAATTTCCAATATATTGTGCTGCCCTACTGACAAGCTAACATGCTAAACAAACAATGAACTGAGTAAACAAATTGAGATTTATCAGCTTTTGTACCTTGATGTCAATGCCTCTTGCTGAGGAGGTGCTGTTGAAGAAACGGGAGGGAATCTTTGCAGCCATATCAGGCTCTTCTCTACCAAAACCCAGATTTAAAAGAATTTCCTCGGGGTCCTCCTCATACAGGTCCAGTAACTCTGAAACACTGAAGAGACACAGGCAGTTAGCAACCAACAGCATTGTCATCTACGCTTTCTGACAGATCTGTAAAACAACAAACTCGGCTTTAACAAAAAAAATGTTAAAACTCCAGAGAAAACAATAACTTTTTAACCATTACTTCAATGTTTCCTTTATGATTTTTACAACTGACGCCTAATTGAACCAATAGCTTTAGTCCAACCAATGGTAATCTTTCTTTACGAGATTTAAAAAAAAAAAAAAAAACATCTGGAAAATTTTTTTTCCTGGTGTGCAAAACGAATAATTCTGCTCTTTTATATTTTGAGAAAGATGAGCTATATTTACTATTGTTTTCTGCAATGGTAGGGTAAACTGTTCAAAAATAGATAAACAGATAAACCAATTACACTTTACTTACAAATATCTCATCTTACGATATTATTGGCATGGTATCGGCTGATATAGCGATAAAATTAAAAATCGGACATTGGCCATTACGTCAAAATAACTCACCAATATAGAAGGCGCTGTTATATATATATATATATATATATATATATATATATATACACGTATATGTAAAAGGCGCTGTTTTTGTATGACAACCCACGTTATGACATCACGTGCACCGTTGAGTTTAGATTTGTGAAAATTTACAAATTTGCACTGTTCGAGTGTTGTCATTGTGTTAGAGAGTAACTGTCATGAATAACTTTGACTTTAAACATAATCCAAGTTGAAGTGTTACATCATTTTCAGTCCCCTTTTTGGCATCTGCATTTGGTAGCAGGCCAAATTGACAAAGACCATGCAGAATAAAGTAGGATTTTAATTCCACAGCAGCTAAAGTTATGTAGTCTCTGTAAGTAGGGCAAGGGGAAAAAATATTGGTATTGGTATCGGTGAAATAAGTTTTACCATATTGGCCAAAAATCCAATATCGTGCATCCCTAATCTCATTAGTTCATATCATTCTAGTATCAGAAAGTAAACTTCAGACAAATCAAATGTAAAAATCATTTATTTTAATCAAACATCTTAATTTACATTTTAAAAGTTTTATATTTAAATTTCAGCTAAGTAGCATTGATTTGTATTTTTTTATGAACTGCTGCTTTAAGCCATTGAAGCTACAATAGCAGCATTAATTGTGTTTTATATTCTTAATAAAGAGTTTTATGTATTTGTCTGTAGATGGAAATCAGCCATCGACTAAATCTGGCATTATGAAACTGCCTCTTTGAACTGTTTGGTAATGCGCATAGTCTCAAATAAATAAAAATAAACCTAAACTTAAATGAAATACTACTAAAAAATACTACAGGTACATGTACACATGACTGACTAAAGGTTTTATAATTATTGACTAGTTTTAAGGGCAGCACGGTGGCACAACTGGTAGAGCTGTTGCCTCTCAGTGAGGCAACAGCTCCCTGGTTCAAATCCCAGTCCGGGGACTTCAGGGTGGAGTTTGCATGTTCTTTCCTTGCATGCGTGGGTTTTCTCCGGGTACTCCGGTTTCCTCCCACAGACCAAAAACATGCATGTTAGGCTGAATGGTGACTCTAAATTGTCCCTAGGTGTGAGTGAGAGAGTGAATGGTTGTTTGTCTCGTTTTGTCTCTATGTGGCCCTGTGATGGACTTGCAACCTGTCCAGGGTGTACCCAGCCCATCGCACAGTGATTGCCGGATATGGGCACCGGCGACCCCCGTGACCCAAAATGGAAGAAGCGGGTAAAAGATATTGGATGGATGAATGGATGGACTAGTTTTAATCGCACAGCTTGCAACATTTCCATAAATGTATTTTTTAGGATTATTTCATCCATACAATATTCTGGAGTTAAATGAAATTTGCAATGAATGTAATTGAATGTAACACTCATAAAACTTTAATAAAGCAACTTGTACATTAAATTATTCTGCCAGAGGCATGTCAGATTTGACCTGCCTGATTAAGACATTCCTCATTATCTTACAATAACAAAACTGTTTAACGGTCTTCTGGTACTTTATTTGAATGAACACTGGATGCAAAACTTTCAAAGCGTGCAGTTAAAAAAACAAGTTTAATTCTCAAATTCAACTTATTTGTTTTTTTTTCTTAAAACAAACCAACAACAAAAATAAAGTACAGTGTTCTCATCAGCTTCAACTGGAATGGCCCTGGTGCCAACAAGACTGGACCTACTCAAATGTGTGGGCAAAAAAAGCAAGTTCACCTCTGTATACAATCAGAAATTTTGGTATTTTTGAAAGTAGTTTGACTACAAGAAAACAAACCTCTAACAAAGCACAATTTCTTATAAAAGTGCAAGAAACAGTTGTTGCTAAAAGTAAAAAAAAAGAAGAAAAAAAGTGTTTTTCCAACTGAAGCAAAATCACTGGAGTACAACAAGGGAATAATGCGCTTGGAGGAAACAAGCAGCAGCATGACAGGTCCAAAGGTAAATGATGACTTAAAGCGTCATAGGACCAGTCACCACCTGCACTCTACATAACAGGAAGAGCAAGAAGTGGATGGAAATTTCTGATGACATCACATAATGTTTGGCTAAGGATGTTCTGATGAACGCTCAATAATCCAGGTAGACAAATCAAACAAGGTTGAGTCAGGACCTCTGGACGGGTTCTTTGTGGAAACATTTTGTCTTTCATCAAAAAGACTTCTTCAGTCTGAGGAGCTGCAACAAAACTCAGTCTTATAAATAGCACCTTCTAATAGTGGATCAACCAGCTTGATGGGGACAGTCAGAACTAGATGTTGAAAAGGGAGGATCATCAGCCTAGCAGTTGATTGTTAGAGCCCTGATGGCCGCTTGCTATTCACAGAGGGCTGAGTGATAGTTGCAATAACAGCGTTGTAAGAGGGGAACAGTTGGACACAGATGCCTTTGCCCCTGTTTAATGATGAACAGTTTCCATTCACAAAGACGGCCTCCTTCACTCCTCTCTCAAACCATTGTTCATCTCTATCCAGGATGTGAACATCTTCATCCCTGAACAAGTGACAGCTGGCCTGGAGATGAGTGTAGACTGCAGAGTCCTGGCCTGATGATGTTGCTCTTCTGTGCTGGGCCATCCTTTGGGCCAGTGGCTGTTTTTTTTTCCCCGATGTAAGACTGATCACCCTCCTGACACTGAACAGCATACACAATATTACTCTGTTTGTGACAGGGGACTGGATCTTTGGGATGAACTAGGCTTTGCTGTAATGTATTTTGGGGTTTAAAAGCCACTGGGATGTCATATTTAGAAAATAAACGTCTCGGTTTCTCTGAAACTCCCGCAACATACGAAATGACTGGGTTTGGGATCCTCCTTTTCACCCAGTGGACACAGGATCATCAGATCCTCCTTTCTTGCCTGGTAAACTGGGTGGGCATTCAGGGTGCTGCTTTAGAATGGTTTAGATCTTTTTAACAGAGAGTAGCTTTTGTGCTTGTGTCAAAGCAGTTAAGTCTACTGTAGCGGCTATCACATGTGGAATACCTCAGGAATTTATACTTGGCCCTCTTCTTTTTTCCATTTATTTACTTCCTCTAGATAGGATATAGTCTTTGGAAACATGGTGTCTCTTTCTATTTTTATGCTTAAGACGGCCAAGTTTAAGTGACACTAAAAACAGGAAAAGCAACAGTGTGAATAAACTCCTGGTATGTTTTGCAGAAGTCAGAGCATGGAATATGCTGAATTCTTTCATCTTAATAAGCAAAATAAATGGTAAATGGACCGTACTTATATAACACCTTTCTATCTTATCAAGATACTCAGCTCTTTACAACACAATCTGTGTCCTCATTTACCCATTCATACAGCACACTACTACAACTTTACAAAGAATAATCAGTGCTTTGTCACATTCATATATCAATGGGACACACATTGGAGGCAATGAGGGGTTCATTGTGTTGCCCAGGGACACTTCGGCATGTAACTGCTGGTGGAATAAAATCCCCAACTCTTGCAGTGGGGGTTTGATTCCACCAGATAAATATATTGTTGGTTAAGCCCAGTGATGCTTCCAAAGTCCATGCTGATCTGAGTTCTTAAACACAACATCTGACTCAGATAGCAATTAACCTGGGTGTTAGACTGGCCAATGATTTTAAACTCTAGGCACAGATTAAATCGGTGATCAAGTCCAAATTTTATCACTTGGGACAACTGGCCAAGGTCAAACCCTTTATTTTACGGCATAATTTGGAGATTTTGATCAGCGCTTGTTATCACAACACGTTTAAACTTCTCCAAAGTACTTAGTCGAGCTGAGCCAGTCATTACTTAATCAATCCAACATTTTTCAGTCAGGTCATCTGAACGGTTTCTTTTTTTGTGCTGAAACTTTTCGCCTTCGATCATTAAGGGTGACAGAGAGATTATAAAGATTATAAAGTGTTTATAGAGGGATTAATAACATAACTATAAACTATTTATTAGCCATCTATCTTTAGGACGACTGTACGAACATAATCTCACTGTAGTTCGGCACAATGATAATAAAGCTTACAGTACAACAGTTTTCAGTCAGTCATCTGGACAGTTTCTTTTTTTGTGTGCTGAAACGTTTCACCTTCCATCCGGAAGGTTTCATCAGTCAAGGAAACACACAAACAAAACTGTTGTGGGTTTCCCTGACTGATGAAGCCTTCCGGATCAAAGGCGAAACGTTTCAGTACAAAAAAAAAAAAGAAACTGTCCAGATGACTGACTGAAAAATGTTGGATTGTGTACCTGGATTATTGAGCATGGACTTTATTACCTAATCAACTTCATCTGGTTCAGAATGCTGCTGCTCGCCTTTTAACTGGTACCAAAAAATGACAACATTTCACCCGTTTTAGAATCATTACATTGGCTCCCAGTTGTTTTTATTTATTTTACTTAATTTAAAAGTTCTTCTATCTGTTTTTAAATATTTTCACAGCCTCGCCCTACAGTATCTATCTGACCTGCTCCAGCTTTACGTTCCATCCCACTCTCTCAGACTGGCAGATCAGTTCCTGTTGCTGCCCCCAAACTGTGGAATGAGCTGCCTTTGCAAATCAGGCTCACTTCCTGTTTGTAAATCCACTCTTAAAATACATTTTTGCTCTTTGGCTTTTAACTCAGCTTGAGATGTTGGCTTTTTATTGTTTTAATGTTTGTTGTTTTTAGTATTTTAACGGTTCATAATCTTTTTACTGTTTTAATTGATTTTATTAGGGGTCCAAGCCAGCAAAGGCAGGGGAACACAGTGTTTCCATGCATCCAGCGGAGCATGGGACCCTTCCCCCCCCTCCCCCCCCACTTGTCCTGTCCGGCATTGTGACACTTGGATTTATTGTCTGAGTGTCAGTGATGCCCAACAGATTTACTTTCACAAGCAGAGCATTATGGCTGGCCTCAATGCTCCACTTGATATGAAAATTAAATTTTATTAGAATTTGCTATGGGCTTGTTTCAGATGTAATGGACATTGGGATGAAAAACAAAGAAGAAAACAAAGCTGAAAAGTGAGAAAAGGGATAAAAGGTAAAGAAGGAGACATGAATAGAGGAAAGAGAGAGGTATAAAGAGAACACAAATCAACATCATTGAAGTCTGCCTCTAGACCTGCGGAAAAAAAAAGACAAGACAAAACCGAGAAACCACAACAACAAACAACACATATAACAGCCTATTCGTTCAACAATTTCTTTCTGTGTCTTACCCTCTTGCTTGAGGGTGTCAATGATGGCCTTCTGGACAGCAGTCAGGTCGGCAGTCTTACCCATGATTGCGGTTTTGAGTAATGAACAAGGCTGGGAGTTTTTAAAAGCCTCAGGAATCTTTTGCAGGTGTTTAGAGTTACATCGTTGATTCAGATGGTTAGGTTAATAGCTTGTTTAGAGAACCTTTTCATGATATGCTAATTTTTTGGGACAGGCATTTTGGGTTTTCATGAGCTGTATGCCATAATCATCAGTATTAAAACAATTAAAGACCTGAAATATTTCAGTTGGTGTGCAATGAATCTGAAATATATGAAAGTTTCATTTTTATCATTAAATTATGGAAAGTAATGACCTTTATCACAATATGCTAATTTTTTGAGAAGGACCTGTACATATATATATATATATATATATATATACACATATACATATACACATACATATACATATATATATATATATACACATATACACATACACATATATATATATACATATACACATACACATATATATATATACATATACACATACACATATATATACATATACACATACATATATATATACATATACACATACATATATATATATATACATATACACATACACATATATATACATATACACATACACATATATATACATATACACATACACATATATATACATATACACATACACATATATATACATATACACATACACATATATATATACATATAGATATACATATTGTAGTGAACTTGACCTGATGTCAAAACTTGACCTTAGGATCATATGGTCATTTCATTGATTTGCATCCAGAGATACAGGTTGACCCATCCTGAGACTTTCTTTCTTGAATTAATCAAGTGGAAAAAGACTATTCTCTATGATCATTACTATTTTACAAATGTTTTGATAATCAAATTGTGTTAGTTCAAACAATGTTTA
>NC_056510.1:33293777-33295259 GCF_014905685.2 Nematolebias whitei
TTTTTTTTTTTTTTTTTAATTTTTATTTATCAGGAGAATATATAATTGACATTACATACATTATATAAAATTTACATGACTTCTCCAATTTTTTCTTTTTTCCTTCCCCTTTTTCTCCCCTCCCTCCCCTCTTCCCCTCCCTCCCCTTCCACCTTTAACCAAAAACAAGACAAAATAAGGAAAAAAAAAAAAAAAAAAGAGAGAGAGAGGGGGAGGAGGAATGGACAGGAGGGACCCAACAAACCAAAAAGAAAACAGTATTTCACTCTTTCATTTATCCTCTAAAAACAAGTCACATGGTAATGTGATGAGTCAATCATATCAGTCTATACGCTATGAAGGTAAAGATTTTACATATGACACAAAGGGTGTCCACTTGTGGGTAAATTTTTCTGAACTACCTTTCACTGTTAGTAAAATTTTTTCCATCTTCAAGAATGATCTTACAGTATTAAGCCATTGTGATGTGGATGGTGGTGTGGGAGATTTCCAAGCGAGCAAAATACAACGTCTGGCAAGGAGAGAGCAAAAGGCCAAGACCTCCCCCTGCTGGCGGGATAGATTAAGTGTGGTCCCAGGAACTCCAAAAATGGCAATAAGTGGATCACTTTGAAACTGAATCTTAAAAACTCCTGAGAATATGGAGAAAAAATATTTCCAAAACCCTTGCAGTTTTGGAAGACCCACTTCTAATCTCTTGCCTTTAACACGGTGTGATTTGTTTGGTCCTGTCTGTACTCTACACTGTTGGCCATTTTAGTTAGCTTATGCTGCTATTTGTATCTGTATTTTTATTTTATGTTTTCCTGTCCACTGTGCATGTTTGTTTTCTTTTGTACAGCACTTTGGTTGGCCTTGTTGCTGTTTTAAGTGCTCTATAAATAAATTGGTATGGTATGGTATGGTAGGTGTTGGAATGGCCAACTCAAAGTTCAGACCTGAATCCAATCGAGAATCTGTGGAAAGAGCCGAAGACTGCTGTTCACAAACGCTCTCAATCCAACCTCACTGAGCTCGAGCTGTTTTGCAAGGAAGAATGGGCAAGAATTCCAGTTTCTCGATGTGCAAAACTGATAGACACATACCCAAAGCGATTTGCAGCTGTAATTGCGGCAAAAGACAGCGCTACAAAGTTATTAACACAAGGGGGCCGAATAATATTGCACCCCCACTTTTCAGTTTTTTATTTGTTAAAAAAGTTTGATATATCCAATAAATTTCATTACACTTCAGGATTGTGTCCCACTTGCTGTTGATTCTTCACAAAAAAATTAAAATTTTATATCTTTATGTTTGAAGCCTGAAATGTGGCAAACGGTTGAAAAGTTCAAGGGGGCCGAATACTTTCGCAAGGCACTGTATATAGTTCACTCGCTGTGGTGACCCCGTGAATAAAGGAGAGGTCAAAATAAACTTGTATGTGTGTGTGTGTGTGTGTATGTATATATATATATATATATATATATATATATATATATATAT
>NC_056510.1:33295359-33297165 GCF_014905685.2 Nematolebias whitei
TATATATATATATATATATATATATATATTTTTTTTTTTTTTCTTCCAACACTTCCAGACAAAATTTTACATATAAAGTTTTTTGTACCAAAACAAAAACTTGCTTTGATTCTGCTATTAAAACTATTATATTACTGATATCTTTAAATTGTTTTGGAAACCTTTAAAAGATCAGATTTCTGTCTGACCTTTTTTTTTTATTATCGTATAACTCCATCTTTAAATGAGATGTCATTTTACAATGAAAATGTTAAAAATTGGCCTTGCGTGTGCATTTCTTACTTAAAAAAAAAAAAAAAAAAAACTAAACTGTCCTTATGTGTTGTTGCCTTCAGTGTCTTTATGTTTCCCCATGGTTACCTTGATCCTTCGTGGTGATTCGTTGAACTGGCTGTCCTGAGACTTGACTGTAGAGCTGGAAGAACTCATTTGCAACTGTTGTTAGGACCTCGATCTGACGGAAACGACCTGAAAGAGACGGAAAGAATGCAAGAGTTGAAAGCAGAATATATGGCAAGCCCTTTTAACATAAAATCGGATTCACCACGCTTACATTCCAGATATCTGAAACTGAGTTTTGACTAGACATATTAGTTATTTAAGATATCTTGAATTGCATTTTGACTAGTCAAAATACTTATTTAAGATATCTCTAATTACATTCTGACTAGTCATAATGACGTCAGATTTACTATTGAGTTGTATGGAGGCTTCAATTCAAGATATCTTGAACTGAATTTTGACTAGTCAAAAAAACAGTTCTAGATATCTCTAAGTTAATTTTGACTAGTCATTATTTGCTTTCAAGATATCTCAATTTTAGTTCTGACTAGTCATAAATACAATTAAAGATATCTTAAATTACGTCATTATTCAAGATATCTTAAATGTATTTGTAGATATCACAAATGAAGTTTTGACTAGTGCAAATTAAATTGTAGATATCTTGATAGCAAATAACGACTAGGCAAAACTAACTTAAAGATATCTAGAACTGTACTTATGACTAGTCAAAATTCCTTTTAAGATATCTCAAAATGAATTCAAGATATCTTGAATATTTTATCATGTAGACGGCTTTTCTATTCAAGATATCTTGAATTAACATTTTGACTAGTCAGAATGACGTTCAAGATATCTTGAATTGTTATTCTGACTAGTCAAAACGTCACAGATTTACGTAGCATTTTGGCAGAAAAATCATAAAGCATTGTAGCCTTTTTATTTTATAATCTGCAAAATCAGGTCAATCCAACACAACGCTCGTATTTTTAACATGATTTTTAGCACGGCAGCTCGGATTATTTATTGTATCTGCAACAAGAAGACTTTTTTGCGACGTCTTTATCACGACAACCGGAAACCGACACTTCCTGCTTTGCGAGTCTTTGCACTAAAGAGAAATGTCTCTCTTTTCAACATCTTTGCTTAATTTGCCAATCTTTTCTTTCGCTGCTGAGGAGGAAATCGCAGCGGCGAATTCTCGAACTAATAAACTTAAAAGGATAAAAGTTCTTCCTTGAAGAAAATATCCACAGCTATCAAGGTAAGAAAAGACGTAGCTTAGCAAGCTAACCGTTAGCTACAACATATGAAGTCTAAATTATTTGGAGTGTTTGAGACAGACATTATATAACATTTTTAATTATATTTTTATGAGGTTCCATTAGTGCCAAACATGTTTATTTGTGTATGTAGCGTGCTGTGTATATGTAAGGTGAAGTGTTAAGTGAATCAATCTATTATACAATCTATTACTTCCTGATGCATGCTCAATAATCCAGGTAGAAAAATCTAAAAAAGTTA
>NC_056510.1:33297265-33306230 GCF_014905685.2 Nematolebias whitei
AATCTAAAAAAGTTAAATCTGGTCCTCTGGACATTCAAAAAAACAAAACAAAGCAAATCAACAAAAAAATGTAGAAACGTTTCGTCTCTCATCCGAGAGACTTCCTCAGTCTGAGGAGCTGTATTCAGCTCAGTCTCTTAAATAGCACCGTCTCAGGGTGGATCAACCAGTTTTGCTGCTGACAACCAAAACCAGCTGATCACATGCTCAAGAAGGACCATCAGCATCAGCTCTCGGATGAGAGACGAAACGTTTCTACATTTTTTTGTTGATTTGCTTTGTTTTGTTTTTTTGAATGTCCAGAGGACCAGATTTAACTTTTTTAGAATCTATTACTTGTTTAAAGCTAAATATGTTATAACAAGTATTAATTATATATATGTGTGTGTGTGTGTGTGTGTGTGCTAAAAACAGATCTATTTTAGATCTCACTGGGTGTTGAAAAAAGAAATGTTGGCTTATTTCTGTAGAAGTGCAGCTGGTAAAGGTTTTTGTAACTATGTAGTTGCACTTTTTGTTTTTTTACCAGACTGCCCACTACTCCCAACTCCATCTGCCAACTGGTCCTCCTGTACTGGCCCGCACAAGAGATTTACAAAGATGGCACAGACAAAGAACACAGGTAAAACAAAAAATAAAATAAGAGTGGAACACATACTTTTCTGTTATATTATTTAGTATATGATGGTTATGATTCTCATAACAATAACTGTAATAACTTTCCCACCTGTATATTATTAATGCCATGTGAAATTTGTCATAGTCTCAATATTACTTGTGTCAAATATATTTTTCTCTCCTAACTTGTTTAGAATTGTTTGTTTTGGTAGGTAATGAAGAAATGTAGGTTCAACCTCTATGAGTTAGTAATATTTGCAAGTAAAAATCTTAACTCTCAAATCTGTCCCACTGTGTCCTACCAAATTGCTCACTTGTCTCTTTACATTTATTTATTTATTAGTTTGACATATTTTTATGTTTATTTCTTGTAAGGGAATCCATCCTGAACCTGCCAGCGAGGTGGTGGTGGTGTGAAAGCCCAAAACTGTGGTGAAAAGATGTTTGCACTCCACGCTTTACAGAACTTTCACAGGTATAACCTTTGGGTTAATGTTTTTATGTCCATGTTTCCTTTGTCAAAACTTAATGTGATTCTGTCACTCGTGTGTTTGTAGGACCACTTCCAGATCCTGACATCGGGAGAACAACTACACCAGCTGGAGTCCCAACCACTTATCACACTTATCCTAGAGATGGTCTCTCAGCTTTGGAGCTGGTACCATCCAGACTTGGTCCTGTGCCACAGGGCTCACTGAGGTCTCACCAGTGCCCACCTGAGAAGTCCTGCGCAGCATCATTCTGCACCACATGGCTCCAGACCTCCCTGCTCTTCCTTCGATGATGCATAGTCTTCCCAACATGTGTTTTGTGCCCACACTCGATCAACTTATGCATCTTCAGTCTCTGCAAGTGTCACATGAAGTACAGGCCAGAACCAGGGAGCAGTCCAGATGTCCTGCGTGGGTACAGCTTAAACAACCAAGGCTTACTGCTAGCTGTTTACGCTTTCCGTGTTGCTTACAGAGGAAGTGCGGAGGAGGAGTCTGCTGACAGCACTGGCAGCTCAGATGATCAGCGGGTACACTAAACAATAACTGTTGAACGGGGATGGTGTGATGAATGGATCGATGATTGATTGATTGATCAGATGAAGTCTAAACTGGACATGTTTTACTTCAACACCTTCATCCATGTGTTTATATCAATGCAGCAAGAAACAAAATGTATAAATCACCCTTTTGTTCCTTCATATTTTTAATATTCAGTCTCAAGCTGTGAATCACTGTAAATACTGTATCCTGATGCTGCTCAATGATCCAGGTAGGAAAATCTAAAAAAGTTAAGTCTGGTCCTCTGGACATTCAAAAAGCAAAACAAACAAACACACAAAAAGTAGAAACGTTTCGTCTCTCATCCGAGAGACTTCCTCAGTCTGAGGTGCTGTTTTCAGCTCAGTCTCTTAAATGGCACCTTCTCAGAGTGGATCAACCAGTTTTGCTGCTGACAACCATGTGTAAATGTGTGAACCATTTATTACTTCATTTTATGCTTATGTTTAATAAATGTTTTAATGTTAAATGGTTATTGTTGCACCGGGGTCTGAGAGAAATGTAATTTCAATCCTGTGTATGTCCTGTACATATTGCAGTTTTTGACAATAAAAGTGACTTTGACTTTGAGCAGCACCTCAGACTGAAGAAGCCTTTCGGATGAAAGACGAAACGTTTCTACCTTCTTTTTTTTGTTTGTTTTGTTTTTTTGAATATCCAGAAGACCAGACTTAATTTTTTAGATGTAAATACTGTAAATAGTTATTCATGAAAAATACATAAATGTGCCAATTTATTTAATTTGAAATTACATAATTTGATAAAATATCTATAATCCACTATCAATTTATAGTGTACGGTTATAAAATGTTAAATAGTTAAATGTTTTTTGTTTTTACTAGATATTGTAAATTGCACTTGTTTTCCTTGCAATTCAACTGAATCAATCCACAAATAAAAAAACAGTACAGTATGCTGCTCTAGTGTGTTTTAATTGAAGAATGTTTAAAATAATTAAAAACATTAACTATCTACCGGTAACTACGTAACACTAGAACAATTTACATACATGTGACAAGCTTGGGTATGGAAGTTATTTTTATTTTATAAACTTACTGCAACACCACCTTAGGACTTTCACCCAAGGACATAATTTATACACAGAAAAGGCACTTGGGTTTGTTTACAAGTAAGCACTGTGAAACAGAACCTACACGAGACTCAACTGTCACCTTCAACCTGGAATATAAATATGAAATTAACAAAAATAAATATGAATAATACTTAAGAATTGCAAAACAAACAAACATGGGCCTCACATTCACATACAAAAATCCAAAAGCCAGTCAATCTTCTCAGGTAAGACACTGACTAATTATGGTGACTCAAGCAGGCTGTGAGAGTGCAGTAAAGCATGGTAGGACAGATACGGTTGTTTTCTTGCCCTACAAGAACAACCAGGAACTGAACAAAAACAACAGCGCAGAGACTGAGCCATTTTCCTCACTGTCTAACGCTGACACTAGAGCCACAGGAAGTTGTGGCATTTTCTAACAATGTTGTCTAGAACAGCTAGCGCCATTGCAGCCACCCAAAATTCTGCAGGCAGCTGTTTGAACAGCTAAGTAGCAGCCGCGGGTCCTACGCGTCATTCCTTAATTCAAGATATCTAAAAGTGTCATTCTGACTAGTCATAATTATGTAGTGAACCAGATGACCTCAAATCTACCAGATGGACAGAGACTGTTATTTTCATTGATCTGAATGAGTCTGGGCCATCTGATGAACTTTCTTTCTTGAATTAATCAAGCAGAAAAGACAACTCTTTATAATCATTACTGTCTTACAAATGTTTTGATAATCAAATTGTGTTAGTTCACTCAATGCTTTACAGGTTGAAAAGAACTACTAATTTTTATTTTACATAAACAGTAAGTAATGATTTTTGTTCCTCATTCAGAGAAGAAATCACCTGAATATGCCTTTCTTGATTTTCTGTCTGAAATGAGCAAGCTGTCGTAAGTATGTGAAAGGTTGGTCTTCGGTCAACTAAAATGTTTACTGAAGAAGAAATGTCATGTTTAAACTTTTTCAGAAGATTACCAAGAGTAGACTCCAGAAAGTCTGCTGCTTCTGCAATAATCTTTTCTGTATGTTAAACAAGTTTCATTCTCTGACCTCGACTGTTGATAAACACCTTACGTCAAAAACACACCTCTTTCTGGTCCTTCCACGAATCAGAAAGCTCTAAACTGAACAGGAAGTAAACTCATTTAAAATGTGACAACTGCCCAGTTCAAGTTAGAATGAGAGCTGACAACAGATTGAGAGTTCTGGAGAATGTGAGAGTTCCAAGATTGAGAATGCAGTCGGTTCTGAAAGCTTCAGAGCAATGAAGAATCCAGAGGTTTTTTGGGGATTATAATTCTGTTTTGAGCTAATCAACGCACGACTTTCTGAAGGTTTGGTAGCTCTCGACGGAGACGCTGAAACGAGTCAGAAAGGAACTACATCCAACGCTGATTCATCATCAACAGGTAGATGGTTCTATTTTGACCAAGTGTACCGTGAGAAGCTGAGATCGGACGGAGCGTGCAACTTCTGGTCAAACAGATTAAATTCCCTCACACATTTCCTCTGTAAGATAAATCTCAATTTAATCTTAAACTCTTCTCTCTCATAAATCAGTACAGATATTTTTAGAAATGTCTGAAGCAAAGTCCTCAAATCACCGCCGAGTGATTTGAAGTTCATTTTCTGTGAAACTGTCTGTTATTATTTTCATATTTTGCCAAATTAATGTAAATGTTTGATGTTAAACTTTGATTTTGAAAATAAATGATTCCATTCATTTGATGGGTCAAAGATAAATAACGTCTCTCGTTCACATTTCTGTTAAATTCAATGCACGGCATTTACAGTCAGAAAAATGAAGAACTCGTGAATATTGTATGCATATATAATTCATATATTTGTCATACAACAAGTGACACGTACCTCACGTGACTCACTACAACTGGTGGCCCGTACGAATTTCATGAATGACTGTTAATTCGTGTAAGATTGATTTACGTGTTGGCATGTATTTTGAAAGAATAACAGCTGATGAGCTGTGAATGTTTACGCAGCGGCTGAGCTGCGCGCTTGGAGCTGCACCTTTCAAGCAAACGCTGCATGTATAAGCGTTGGGCTGGCAATGTTTTAAGAGCTGAAATTGTGTCATTAAGTCTTGTGAAAGCTGAATTGTACGTCTGTATGTGTAACATAAGCTGGCTTTGAGCTGTGGAAACGCTTTATTCTGTTTAAACTGTGTTGAATTCGCTGTTCTGGTCCGCTTCGGTTCTTTGGACCGGCTCGGTTCTGAAACGGGTTCGAACGAGTTGTTAAATAGCTAGAAAGACGTTTTGTCACGGAGCGCCGTTCTCTGTGCAGCTCAGGGGGTTTATTCGTTACAAATCTTAACAGAAAAAGTGCATTTTGATGGTTTAAAAGACGAAAAAGTGACGAACCATTTTACGCTAATCTAACTTGCTAGTTGGAGAATACGCTTCGTGATTGGTTGAATTCGCTGTTGTGGAGCGCTTTGATTGGTTGAGGTTTGACTGACGTGGCTACGTCACTTCCCCTCAAGCCTGCGCTGCGTTGCCATTTGGTGATTTCAGTCACGTGACCCGGAAATGAAATTCGTTTTCATAGGGAAATAAAATCTGCTTTTTAAAGCTAAAAAGCTCCCCTAAAGTGATTGTTGACACACTGTTAAGTGCTTCGAAGCCTGCTCGCTGAAATTCTGCCACGTTAGAGTTTAAAATTCGCCAAAAAACGATGTTTTAAACAACGCTAGCGATGCTAATTTTAAGCTAACAAGCTAACGACCGGGGCCTTAACTACGCCTAAAATCACTAAATGAAGCTGAAATATTGTTCCAAAAACTCATGTTCAGGCTAAAAAGTCGTGTTTGTTGAAATTGTGCCACTTTTGTGTAAAAAATCCGTTCAGAAATGTTGATTTTGACCGAGTTTAGCCGAAGCTAACTTCAAGCTAAGCGGCTAACAACAGGATGTCAACCGAACGCCACAGGAAGTTATAGCTCCCCTAGTGGATAACACAAACAGTGTCTGAGTTAAAATTAGTAAGGTAAGGCTGACATCTTCTGGCGAACCTTGAGAAGACAGGTTTCACTCGCTTATTAGGTCTAAATAGTGAAATTAAAAACGTTTTAATCTTTCTAAAAGCATTTTCGAGTCAATAAACGTTCCTTAAAGCTGAAAATTACTGTTATCTTGCATTTTAAAAGTTATAAGGTACTTATGCAAACGAGCATTCACCAAAAAGTTTATTTCACTGTTAAATCCTTTAAAAATAAGGTACAAAAATAAACATTAACTTTTTAAAATAGAAACAGTTACAGATTTTCACAAAGTTGGAAAAAGTTTACTCATTTGCTAAAAGGATAGTGCACGTTTAATTAATAAATCACTAAATAAAAGTAAATACATCAGACAAAGAGACTTTGCTGATTTTATTTATTTTGAAAAACCTAAAACATTAAAATTCTCCTGTTTAAACTCTAAATAGAAGAAAAATGCCAAGCGACAATGAAGAAGACACCTCTTTAAAACCAACAAATGATGACATCATTTTGGGGGCATTACATATTTTAACAACTCCACTGATTGGTACACAATTACAGCAATTACAACTACTCGATGAAGTTCAAAGACAAGAAGAGCTGAAAAGTCTGGCCGCAGGAACATTAAATACAGAGAGTAAAAAGCTCAGCCTTGAACGGTTAGCAAAAATCTCCCTGCTTCTAAAAGCTGAATTGGATGAACGGTCGGAACGCCTTGACTGGATGTCTGAAACACATGAGAGGAATCTCTCAGAAATGCAGGCGTCACTAGAAGAAAAATCTTATGAAAAGATTAAAGAAATAGACCGTCAGTACAAAGCCACGTGTGAAGATAACGATGTGCTACAACAACAGTTGCAGCTTGCAAAAACTGAACTGGAACAATGCAAAATAGATAAACAAAATCTACAAAAGCTAAATATGCTCTTAGAAGGTGACTACTGTACATCCCAGGAACATTTAAAAAAATGTGAGGCGAAACTAATAGCAGCAATAGAAAAAGGTCAGAATCCAGGGCAAGGTGACCTGGAATCAAAACCAGACCCTGAACAGGATCGGGGTAATACACCACTCACTAAGACCTCTAGAGGAAATAAATATTTTCTCACGGTAACCTGCGCATTTACCAAATGGGTAGAATGTCTACCAGCCCCTAATGACACAGCACAAACCACTGCTATGTTATTAATGAATCATGTATTTTCAAGGTTTGGACTTCCCCTTAGGGTGAACTCGGACCAAGGTACACACTTCACAGGTGAAGTAATGAAGGAACTGTGGAAGACGCTAGGCGTCAAAGCCAACTTCCATATTGGCTACCACCCACAGGCTTCAGGCCAGGTTGAGAGAGCAAATAGGACGGTGGTGAGTATTTTGAAAAAATACGTAGCCGCAAACCACAAGGACTGGGACGTGAAACTCCCTCTGGTCCTCATGGCCATAAGGGCCACTCCACACACGTCGACTGGCATCGCTCCTTTCGAGATGATGACGGGTCGACAAATGACTCTCCCTCTGCACCTGCTGTACCAACCAGGCGATGCTGCCATGGCAACAGCCTACACCACACAACAATACATGAAAGACTTGGAAAGACATCTTAAGAACACTTTTGCTTTCGCACAGAAAAACCTGGAAAAATCAGCTGAAGGACGCAAAGCGTACTACGACCAAAAGGCCTCTTACGAGGAACTCCAAGTGGGAGACAGGGTCTGGTACTACACGTTTGCACCCAAAACTGGGAGAGTAGAGTCCGGGACCGGAACTCTCGCCCGTAAGCTGATGCCCAGATGGACTGGACCCCATCTGATTACCGACAAAGTGTCTCCAATTATCTACCAGATAAAAATCAGTAAAGGCCAAAAAGAGCCAACTGTTAAATGGGTACACCGTAACCAGGTTAAATTACACAAGGCGTGCAATAACTCCTTAGGAGACAAAGACATCACAAAATCGGACCTCGTGGGAACAAGGGTCATCCAAGCAGTAGATAACTAATGGATAATAAACTTAACCATAGTTTAAACTCACAGGACCTACCCTTGACCACTACGAAGCTAAGACCTATCTCTTTGTGTTTCCATAGGACAATGATGGTACCACTCCTGGTAATCTTCACCCTTTTGTGTGCCATCCAAGAAGGGCAAGCTGAGATCGTAACCCTTGGGCCCACCTCAGGCATCGCTCTGAGGGACCAACCAGGATTGCTCATCACAGACTGCCGCCTATACACTCGAAAGGTCTTCGTCCGCTTCGACCCCCAAACTGTGATCAGACAACACGTCGACCTTAGAAACGACTGGCTAAACAAACCATGGTATAAGGTATCCCTAGAAAGTGCAAAAGGAGAGATCCGGCACGTCCTAAAGCAATTACATAAATTTACTTACACCCAACAAGAGTTGGGCGGAATAAGTACAAGACAAAAGCGCAGCATCGGCGGGCTCCTGCTTGCTGCATCGTCACTAGGATCACTGTTTGGCCTAGGTTTGTCCGCATACAACACTGTCAGTATAACGTCACTAAAACAACAAGTGTCTGAAGTAGAAAACGAGGTCCCAAAAATCCGAGCACTAATGGACCTTCAACAAACTCAATTGAGACAAGTGACTGAAACAGCGAAAGATACTGTCTTAGTGCTTAACACTCACACCCAGGAAATCAAAGCCCTCGTACATGCGATAAATGAATTAGCTCTTAGGGTCGAAATGGATTACACTGTCGCACACCTGATGGATAGAATCTTTGCAGACATGCTTAGAGATATCAGTTCGTCGGTAGATACACTAGCCACCGGTAGGATCCCACCGTATCTAGTCTCGCTAAAGATGGTGAACGACATCCTCGGCTCCGCTACACGCGAAAGAGTTACGCAAACACAGGCACACCTGGCTTACACTCTCGGTAGCGCGATCCCAATCTACGTTGACTACAAGACGTTTGAAATGGCGTTCCTCATCAACCTACCGATAATTCCCTCAAACGGCATATACAGACTCAAGGACGTCGTAAATGTTGGCAATTGGCACGGCGAAAACCATGTTCAAATTGACACACCAAAGATGGTTGCGTACCACGACGACAACCCCTCAGTATACCTAGCTCCCAACCTGCAGATGTGTGTTCTCACTCGGGAGATACACTATCTGTGCCCGAGCAAACCGTTTATGTGGAATAAAACCGCGGGCATATGCGGATTAACACCTATTCCGGAAAATTCTAAGTG
>NC_056510.1:33306330-33311686 GCF_014905685.2 Nematolebias whitei
ATATATATATATACATATATAGTGAGGACAGAGTGAGATGGAGGAGGATGACTATGGAGAGCTCTGAAAATGAAACAGCTTAAACAAGAAGATTTAGACTTTTCATCATAGGACTTCCACGGCCAGGATGAAACCCGCACTGCTCCTGCTGAATCTGAGGTTCAACTATCCGACAGACCTTCCTCTCTAGAACCCCCAAATAGACCTTACCAGGGAGGCTTAAGAGCGTGATTCCCCTGTAGTTGGAACACACTCTACGGTCCCCCTTTTTGAATAGGAGGACCACCACCCCGGTCTGCCAATCCAGGTGAACTTCCCCCGATGTCCACACAATATTGCAGAGTCGCGTAAGCCAACACAACCCTACAACATCCAGAAGGAACTCTGGGCGAATCTCATCCACCCCTGGGGCCCTGCCACCAAGGAGCTTTTTAACCACCTCGGTGACCTCAGCACCAGAGATTGGAGGGCCCGACCCACAGTCCCCAGGCTCCACTTTCTCAGTGGAAGACGTGACGGTGGGATTGAGGAGGTCTTCAAAGTATTCTGCCCACTGACCCACAACATCCCGAGTTGAGGTCAGCAGCACACCACTCCCACTATAAACAGTGTTGGTGGCGTACCGCTTTCCCCTCCTGAGACGCCAGATGGTGGACCAGAATCGCCTCGAAGCCGTGCGGAAGTCATTCTCCATGGCTTCTCTGAACTCCGCCCATGCCCAAGTTTTCGCCTCAGCCACCACCCGAGCCGCATGTCACTTGGACTGCCGGTACGCATTAGCTGCGTCTGGGGTCCCACAGGCCAAAAAGGCCTGATAGGACTTCTTCAGCCTGACAGCATCCCTCACCGACTGTGTCCACCATCGGGTTTGAGGGTTGCCGCCGCGACAGGCACTGACAACCTTGCGGCCGCAGCTCTGGTAAGCCGCCTCGACAATAGAGGCACGGAACATGGTCCACTCAGATTCAATGTCCGCCACCTCCCCTGGAACATGTTCGAAGTTCTCCCGGAGGTGGGGTGCTTTTTGCAGATGATGTGGTCCTATTGGCTTCATCAGATCGTGATCTACAGCTTTCGCTGGAGCGGTTCGCAGCCAAGTGCGACACGGCCGGGTTGAAGATCAGTTCCTCCAAATCCGAGGCCATGAAAAGGGTAGAGTGCCCTCTCCGGGTCAGGGAGGAGGTCCTACGCCAAGTGGAGGAGTTCAAGTATCTTGGGGTCTTGTTCACAAATGAGGGAAAAATGGAGCGTGAGATCGATAGGCAGATAGGTGCAGCGTCTGCAGTGAAGCAGGCGCTGTACAGGTCTGTCGTGGCGAAGAGAGAGCTGAGTCAAAAGGTGAAGCTCTCAATTTACCGATCGATCCACGTTCCTACCCTCATCTATGGTCTTGAGCTTTGGGTTGTGACCGAAAGAATGAGATCTCGGATACAAGCGGCCGAAATGAGTTTTCTCTGCAGGGTGTCTGGGCTCTCCCTTAGAGATAGGGTCAGAAGCTCGATCATCCGGGAGGGACTCAGAGTAGAGCCGCTGCTTCTCCACGTCGAGAGGAGCCAGTTGAGGTGGCTCGGACATCCGTTTAGGATGCCTCCTGGATGCCTCCCTGGTGAGGTGTTCCAGACACGTCCCACTGGGAGGAGGCCCAGAGGAAGACCCAGGACACGCTGGAGGGACTATGTTTCTCGGCTGGCCTGGGAATGCCTCGGGATTCCCTCGGAAGAGCTGGCCCAAGTGGCTGGGGAGAGGGAAGTCTGGGCCTCCCTACAGACTCTGGAGGAGCAAGTAGTGATTTTTTTTACAAAACAAAGACATTTACATCAAACATGAGGACATTTCAATCTGTCACACCCTGCCCATCAACTCTGATAAAGCCAAACCATCCATAGTCATAAAGTTCATTAGCAGGAAATCAAGAAACAAGGTAATATTGCAAGCAAAAAAACTGAAGGGAACAAATGTTTACATAAATGAACATCTAACTAAAAAAATGGAAATATTGCACGTGAAGCAAGGTTGTTGAAAAAACAGAAAAAAGTAGCATCAACTTGGACAAGAAATGGAAACATTTGGATCAAAATACAGGAAGGATCTCAGGCTAAAATAATAAAAGACCTGAAGGATCTGGAAAGACTAAAATGAGCTCAGGAGAGGACAGATGATAAATCATTGACATAACTTTACAAACAAGAAATTAACAAAATATAAATGAACAAATACATTAAAACATGACAACATACAAAGATTTAGAGTTTAAAATATATAATGTTGAAAATGTGATTGACACAATTTTTTTCCCTGTAATAAAAAAGACTGTGAATATTACAATGAAGAACAGTTTAATGACATCAGTATAACAAATGGAAGTCTCTCTATTATTCACTTTAATAGTAGAAGTATAAATGCAAATATATCCAAAATAACAGATTATTTAAAACAGCTAAACAGAACTTCTACAATAATAGCACTGTCAGAGACATGGCTCAACGATGAAAACACAAATAATGTTCACATCGAAGGGTATGAATTATATCATGTGAACAGAAGCAACAAAAGAGGTGGAGTCGCTCTATTTGTTAAAAATGAAATAAAATGTAAATTAATAAATGAAATGTCAATAATTGTTGATAATATCATGGAAATAATAACAATAGAAATAATAAACAAGAATTATAAAAACATATTAATAAGTTGTGTATATCGATCTCCAGGATCAAATATAGAGATATTCACTGATAAAATCGTACAACTATTGGACAAGAGTTTTAATAAAAGCATTTTTTTTGTGTGGAGACTTTAATATTGACGTGGGAAATAAAACAGATTCAAATAACATCAGTACATTTATAAATTCATTGTATAGTTTAAATCTTTATCAGTTAATATCAAAACCAACACGAACTACAACTCATAGTGCTACAATAATCAATAATATTTTCACAAATGTAACAATTGGGGATGTGAGGGGCGGCATTTTAACAAATGATTCAAGTGATCACTTACCAGTGTTCACTATTTTAAAAAAGATCAAAGCATTACAAAATAAATTACATTTAAGAAAAAAAACAATAAACAAACCCCTCCCTGGGCTGCCACCTTACCGTGGTGGAGGGATTTGAGTGTCCCAATGATCCTAGGAGCTATGCTGTCAGGGGCTTTATGCCCCTAGTAGGGTCACCCATGGCAGACAGGTCCTAGGTGAGGGACCAGACAAAGTGCAGCCCAAAGACTCCGATGATGAGTGAAATAAACGGACTTAATGTTCCCTTGCCCGGACGTGGGTCACCGGGGCTCCACTCTGGAGCCAGGCCTGAAGGTGGGGCACGCGGGCGAGCGCATGGTGGCCAGGCTTTTACCCATGGAGCTCGGCCGAGTACAGCCCGAAGAGGAGACATGGGTCCCCCTAACCATGGGCTCACCACCTGTGGGAGGGGCCAAAGGGGTCAGGTGCAATGTGGGATGAGTAGTGGCCGAGGGCGGGGACTCTGGCGGTCTGATCCTCGGCTACAGAAGCTGGCTATTGGGACGTGGAATGTCACCTCACTGGTGGGGAAGGAGCCTGAGCTGGTGTGTGAGGCTGAGAGGTTCCGGCTAGAAATAGTCGGACTCACCTTTATGCATGGCTCTGGCTCTGGGACCAGTTTCCTTGAGAGGGGCTGGACACTCTTCCACTCTGGAATTGCCACTGGTGAGAGGCGCCGAGCAGGAGTGGGCATACTTATGCCCCTTTTCCATTAGCACCGGTACGGGCCGACTGGACCCTACTTGGCCCGGTTCTGAGGCTTTTCCATTAGTACCGGTACTTAGCACCTGTTACTATTTTCAGTACCCATGGCTCTGTGGTTCTAACCGGAACGAAGAGGTACTAAAACGTGACGTCAGAACACTGTCGGTCACTGATTGGTCGGGGGCGGAGTAGGGGGCGGGGTCACTAGATCCTTCAGAAACTTTTCAAAACAATAATACGCCATTTGCAATTTCTCGGACTGGAGCAGCGGCTGGACTTATTTTAAAGATTTTAAAAACAATACTGACAACATCTTGGTCTAATGCTGATGTGCTGGCATTTTTTGTGCTTGGTGGCCAACAACATAATTCAGAGCAAGCTGGATGGAGCTCTGCTGGTGTACCCCGATCCTTCCTCCGGAGCCTCGGAGCGCCAGGCCGGGCAGGGTGTCATCTCCCCGGCTCCAAGTTCAGCTGGTCACAGAGGAAGATCCTTCAATGTGCCGACTCGGAGGCTCGGGTTCCGGATACCAGTCTTGTGTGCTCAGAGCTCCGCAGGTCACTGCGAAGCTGGAGATGGGGACACACAGATGGACGTTGCGAGACCCCGGCCGCACGTAATCATGAAGGCTGAATCTTGATCCCACCCGGCAGTCAGGCGGACTGGACAGTCTGGGACGGACGGTGGAAGCGATTTTTAAATAAAATAATATTGTTTTTATACAAAAAATGTTTTAAAAAATTGCTGAAGCGATTTAAAAATGATTATTTTTTTTTACACGTAATTTTTTTTCTTCCTAAAATCGCTTCCACCGTTCGTCGCATACCCTCTCTGTCCGCCTCTCTGCGCGGGTCGAGCCTTCATGATTACGCGCGGCTGGGGTCTTGGAACGGCCTCTGTGAGTCACCAGCTGAGCTCGGAGCTGGGAAGATGAGCCTGCCTGTCCTGGCTCCGGAGGAGAGGATCGTGTGACTGCGGGCAGTGTCGTGCGAGACCAGCAGAGCGTTGAAGATTAAAAAACAAAAAAAAATAAACGGTGCCAGCTTCATCATGAAATCCTGTTTTCACTTTAATGACTGTTAACTCAGCTGAAAATCATAAAAAGACAAAACTATTGGATCTCAGGAATATTTCCCTCAAACATGTTTGAAGAAAAGAGATGACCTTCAGTTCTACTTTATTTTAACCCACAAATGTACAAATCACAAAACAAGAACTTTAAAGCAAAGCTAAAAATAAAATGTATATATGTGAACAAAAAAGAAAACCACACATCTAAAATGAACATTAAAAGTAGACAATGAGTGCAAATACATCAAATGATGATGAAAACCTATAAAAATTTAAATCTAATGTTTTTGTAGAATCTGGTTCATTAGAGTTTTAATTTATATACATATATATATATATATATATATTTATATCTCTAAATATATATAGATAAATACATATATATGAATATATATAAATACATATATATATATATACATAATTGTGTGTATATATATATATATATATGCATATATATATACATAATTGTGTGTATATACATATATGCATATATATATACATAATTGTGTGTATATACATATATGCATATATATATACATAATTGTGTGTATATACATATAT
>NC_056510.1:33311786-33324941 GCF_014905685.2 Nematolebias whitei
TACACACACACACACACACACACATATATATATATATATACACATATGTGTGTACATATATATTTGTGTGTGTGTATATATATATATATATATATATATATATACACACATATATATATACACACATTTATATATATATGTATATATATGTATTTATACACATGTACATACACACATACATGCATACATACATACACACAACTTCAAAATAACAAATTCTCAACTTGTACTGAAAACAGTTTCTGCATCTCAGCACCACCAGCTGGTGAGAGGTGGTGACGTCAATTTGAACCCCGCCCACTGGAACAGGTACTGAAAGCATAATGGAAACACAACCTGTACCGTACCGAGTAGAGTAGAGCCATGCTGTTAGTACTACAGGTACTAATGGAAAAGGGGCATTATTGGCCCCCCAACTTGGTGCCTGTGTGTTGGGGTTCACCCCGGTGAATGAGAGGGTGGCCTCCCTCCGCCTACGTGTGGGGGGACGGGTTCTGACTGTCGTTTGTGCTTATGCACCAAACAGCAGTTCAGATTATCCACCCTTTTGGAGTCCTTGGAGGGGGTACTGGAAAGTGCACCTCCTGGGGACTCCCTTGTTCTGCTGGGGGACTTCAATGCTCATGTGGGCAATGACAGTAAGACCTGGAGAGGTGTGGTTGGGAAGAACGGCCCCCCTGATCTGAACCAGAGTGGTGTTCTGTTGTTGGACTTCTGTTCTCGTCATGGATTGTCAATAACGAACACATTGTTCAAGCATAAGGGTGTCCATATGTGCTCTTGGCACCAGGACACCCTAGGCCGCAGTTCGATGATCGACTTTGTCATCGTCTCATCTGATCTGCGGCCACATGTCTTGGACACTCAGGTGAAGAGAGGGGCGAAGCTGTCCACTGATCACTACCTGGTGGTGAGTTGGCTCCGATGGTGGGGGAGGATGCCGATCAGACCTGGCAGACCCAAACGTATTGTGAGGGTTTGCTGGGAACGTCTGGCAGAGTCTGCTGTGAGACAGAGTTTTAACTACCACCTCCGGGAGAACTTTGAACATGTTCCGAGGGAGGTGGGGGACATTGAGTCTGAGTGGACCATGTTTCGTGCCTCTATTGTTGAGGCGGCTTACCAGAGCTGCGGCCGCAAGGTTGTCGTGCCTGTTGCGGCGGCAACCCTCGAACCCGATGGTAGACACCATCGGTGAGGGATGGTGTCAGGCTGAAGAAAGAGTCCCATCGGGTCTTTTTGGCCTGTGGGACCCCGGAAGCAGCTGATGGGTACCGGCAGTCCAAGCGACATGTGGCTCGGGTGGTCGCTGAGGCAAAATCTCGGGCATGGGAAGAGTTCGGAGAGGCCATGGAGAAGGACTTCCGCACAGCTTCGAGGCGATTCTGGTCCACCATCTGGCGTCTCAGGGGGGGGAAAGCGGTACGCCACCAACACTGTTTATAGTGGGAGTAGTGTGCTGCTGACCTCAACTCGGGATGTTGTGGGTTGGTGGGCAGAATACTTTGAAGACCTCCTCAATCCCACCTGCACGTCTTCCACTGAGGAAGTGGAGCCTGGGAACTATAGGTCGGGCCTTCCAATCTCTGGTGCTGAGGTCACCGAGGTGGTTAAAAAGCTCCTCGGTGGCAGGGCCCCAGGGGTGGATGAGATTCGCCCAGAGTTCCTTAAGGCTCTGGATGTTGTAGGGTTGTGTTGGCTTATGCGACTCTGCAATATTGCGTGGACATCGGGGGAAGTTCCCCTGGATTGGCAGACCGGGGTGGTGGTCCTCCTATTCAAAAAAGGGGACCGTAGAGTATGTTCCAACTACAGGGGAATCACGCTCTTAAGCCTCCCTGTTGAGGTCTATTCGGAGGTTTTGGAGAGGAGGGTCCATCGGATAGTCGAACCTCGGATTCAGGAGGAGCAGTGCGGTTTTCGTCCTGGCCGTGGAACACTGGACCAGCTCTACACTCTAAGCAGGGTCCTGGAAGGTGCGTGGGAGTTTGCCCAACCGGTCTACATGTGCTTTGTGGACTTGGAGAAGGCGTTCGACCGCATCCCTCAGGGAACCCTGTGGGGGGGTACTCTGGGAGTATGGGGTACTGGGCCCTTTGATATGGGCTGTTAGGTCCCTGTATGACTGGTGTCAGAGCCTGGTCCGCATCGCCAGCAGTAAGTCGGGCTTGTTCCCGGTGAGAGTTGGACTCCGCCAAGGTTGCCCTTTGTCACCGATTCTGTTCATAACTTTTATGGACAGAATTTCTAGGCGCAGCCAGGTGTTGAGGGGATCCGTTTTGGTGGCCTTAGGATTGTGTCTCTGCTTTTTGCAGATGACGTGGTCTTATTGGCTTCATCAGATCGTGATCTACAGCTTTCGCTGGAGAGGTTCGCAGCCGAATGCGACACGGCCAGGATGAAGATCAGTTCCTCCAAATCCGAGGCCATGGTCTTGAGCCGTAAAAGGGTAGAGTGCCCTCTCCGGGTCAGGGAGGAGGTCCTACCCCAAGTGGAGGAGTTCAAGTATCTTGGGGTGTTGTTCACAAATGAGGGAAAAATGGAGCGTGAGATCGATAGGCGGATAGGTGCAGTGTCTGCAGTGAAGCAGGCACTGTACAGGTCTGTCGTGGTGAAGAGAGATCTGAGTCAAAAGGCGAAGCTCTCAATTTACAGATCGATCTACGTTCCTACCCTCATCTATGGTCATGAGCTTTGGGTTGTGACCAAAAGAATGAGATCTCGGATACAACGGGATTCCCCCGGAAGAGCTGGCCCAAGTGGCTGGGGGGAGGGAAGTCTGGGCCTCCCTACTTTGCGACCCGACCCCGGATAAGCGGAAGAAAATGGATGGATGGACAACAAACACATCAAAAAAAGCAATGGACAAATTAAAAGATGATTTACATTAACAAAACTGGAAAGACGTGTATGTTGATGATGTAAACAGATCATATGATGAGTTTATGAATATTTTGGGAGCTCTGTATGAAAAGAATTGTGTGCAAAATAATTATACAAAGAGAAATGTTGTTGACCAACCATGGATGATGAAAGGGTTGAGAAAAGCTTGTAAAAAAGAAGAATTATTTGTATACATGTTTCTTGAAATTGAGAACACAAGAGGCCGAAGAGAAATACAAGTATAAAAATAAATTAGTAGGGATTATAAGGAAACACAAAAAGGAATATTACAGTGATTTATTAAATAAAAGTAATGGTGATATGAAAGCTACATGGCGAGTAATAAATAGTGTTCTGAAAAGTCAAAGCAAAAACAGGTATTTCACAATATTTTTTGAAGGATGACGATGAAATCCATGATGAAAATGAAATTGTAAATGGATTTAATCATTATTTTGTGAATGTTGGATCAAGGCTTGCAGCTAAAATACCAAAAGTAGACAATAATGTGAACCATTCAGTTATAGGTTGTGACAACAGTATTTTTCTTAATGGAATTGACAAAGAAGAAATAATGAATGTAGTAAAAAATCTTACAGATAAGAGATCAAAAGACTGGGTGGACATGGATATGATGTTTGTAAAGGACATAATGAGTCATGTTATCGAGACGTTTACATATATATGTAATTTAGCATTTTCAAAAGGAATATTTCCAGACAATATGAAAGTAGCTAAGGTAGTTCCTCTCTTTAAAAATGGTGATAAATGTGTGTTCAATAATTATAGACCAATATCCTTATTACCACAGTTCTCAAAAATTCTAGAAAAACTATTTGTGATCAGATTAGATACATTTATTACTAAACAAAACATTCTAAGTAGCAGTCAGTATGGGTTTAGAGCAAAAAAAACTCTACATCAATGGCTCTCATGGAATTAATAGAACAAATAACTACTGCTGTCGATCAAAAACAATATTGTGTTAGTATTTATGATGATTTAAAAAAAGCATTCGATACTATTGACCACACTATTCTCATTGAAAAATTAAATAAATATGGTATAAGAGGACCAGCATTACACTGGGTATCTAGCTATTTAAAAGATAGGAAACAGTTTGTACAAATAAATGGTGTAAGATCTGACCTCTGCAATATCACGTGTGGAGTTCCTCAAGGCTCTGTACTTGAACCAAAGTTATTTATTTTATATATGAATGACTTAGTGAATGTATCAGGACTCCTCAAATGTGTCCTTTTTGCAGATGACACAACATTTTTTTGTTTGGGTAAAGATGCAAAACGGATGTTGGAATTGATGAAGACAGAATTTGGTAAAATACAAACTTGGTTTAAACTTAATAAATTATCATTAAATTTAGATAAAACTAAATACATGATATTTAGTAACAAAAAGAGAACTGTTGATCTGTTTAAAATTAAGGTTGTTGAAATTTTTAGAGTTAATGAGATTAAATTTTTGGGTGTAATCATTGATGAACAGCTAACATGGAAAAACCACATAAATTCTGTAAGAATAAAAATAGCTAAGTCTATTGCAGTCCTATACAAAGTCAGGGAATTATTAAATGATAAAGCTCTGTACATGTTGTATCACAATCATTGTTCCACATTTAATCTATTGCATTGATGTTTGGGGAAAGCGTGTAAAACATTTACAAAGCCTATTTTTATTTTACAGAAAAGAGTTGTAAGAATCATCATTAGAAAGCATTACAGTCACCCATCAAGCACATTATTTTATCAACTGAAGTTATTGAAGTTCCATGATTTGGTAGATTACAGTATTTTATCAGTTGTGTATAGGGCTAAAAATAACACATTACCGTTAAATATGCAAAGAAATTTTGTTAAAAGACAAAGTTGTTATAATCTTAAGGGGATAGAGATATTTGTCAAACCAAAATTCAGAACTAGTCTCAAGGGAAGGTCTACCTCAATCCAAGGAATTGGATTGTGGAATGATCTAGAGAGTGATGTTAAAAATGCCAAGTCAATGTGTACATTTAACAAAAAGATCAAAACTGAATTGTTAAAAAAATATATATATATGAAGTAGCTTAGTGTGTTTTTTGTATTATAATTAGAAAAATTAGAAAGAGTTATTCATTTTGTTCCGTTACTTGAAAATTATTATGATTGAATTAATTGTTTGAAAAAAAAGGGGCAGATATAATAAGATTTTTTCTTCTTTCTGCTACCTTTCATTTTAAATCTCCTGTATTTTTTATATAGTTATGAAACTGTTTTGTATTTTTAAAATGAATAAACTTTATACCATACCATACCATACTTAGGCTGCTACCCCCGCGACCCGACCCCGGATAAGCGGAAGAAAATGGATGGATGGATGGATCAGAGGACTAGTTTTATCCTACACTTGGTCAAGTGCAACACTTAAGTAGCATATTAGTCAGTGATATTTTTATTGGTCTTATATAGAAACAGCTTGACAAGGCATAATTTCCTTCCGTACTTATCAGTGTGTCAAATAGAAGATAATATCATTAATGGTATGAACTAACCTGGAGACAGTGCTGCTCTTCCCCGATCCTGTTGAGTTCATACTTCTGCCCCTCTCTTTATACTGATTCCTTTTCTGATCCGCCATGAGACCAAAACTGTACACAACACAGAGAAATATTAGTGTACATCCACAAGGTTGAGTAAGAGGGGACTGAAATCACACATTGTTTTAATGAAATGTGAGGACAGAAGCTAAAAATTACTCACAGAGGTCCAGTTTTGTTACTGGCGGACTGAAGATGATTGGCTGCAGAAAAAATAAATAAAATAAAATATAAGTTATTGGTGTGTCAACAAAAATATCCCTTGTCTGCTAGCTAATCTGACATTTTCAAGTTTTTTTTTAAAGAAATTGAAAAAATATGAATAAATAAACAAAAATAAACTATTCAGCAGAGCTTAAACTTTTTTTTTCTCTGATACAGTAGTTTTTTTTAAATGAAAGAAATAACTACCTAAACAAGCATTACATGAATGTCCCTGTCATTGAGAGATTTAAATAGCGAATGTAGTTTTTGAGGTGAATGCTTTATTGGACAGTAATTGAACAGGAAATGCAAGTAAACCTTAAAGCTTTTGGTGCAAGATACATATTCAAGTGGGTAGAAGTTACACTGTGTATAAGAGTTTTAGGGGTTTTTTCTTGTCCGAGGAGGCGCAGAGTGAGGGATCCAGGCAAATGAAGGGAGCAATTGTATCCACCACCAAATGCAATGGCGGAGCCAGCAGGTGACCAATGGTGGCCTTGACCACCATAGATTAATTTTTGGCCACCACACAGGCCACCCAAATCATTTGAGATAACTATACTTTTAGGCAATATGAAAATTTGAAAGCACAATTTCTTCAAATGATAGGGTTGGCTGATTTACATATTGTAGCAGCTATCATGCGCTAGCAAGAAGATCATGATGGAGTTGCACTCGAGTCACGTCACACACTATTTTTGGAACACACTTTAATCATCCTCCAACAGGAAGTGCTTTCCCCTTACACATACTGAGAACAACCTGGGACTCATGGTGTCGGTCTACAGCCAGCAACAGAGACCCAAACATGGATGTCAGCCCAAACCTGAATAGGTTACCAAAGCAATCCACTTTCACACTCAAACACTGCAACAACCACAAACATTACACACACACATTATACGGTATATATACACTGACACATATAAACTTTTAGCATTGGTAGGTACCCATTAATGTAAACCTCCATATTTGACTCGGGTGAAAAACAAGAAAATTCATTAAAATGTCAACACTGATTTAAATGGAAAATAAAGATATAAATCTACTTTTTAATTAAAAAAAAATAATAAATAAAACTATGAGAAGAAACTATTAACAATGAACAAAAACTGTTCACTAATTTGTATGGTAAGGTTTCCTTTATACTGACCTTCAGCTCCTAGTGAAAGGTCATCTTCAAAGCTGCAGCCATTCCTGAGTGTTCCTGTTTGCACAAACAAGACACAGAAACACAGAGTACACACAATATATTCAAGTTATGAAACAGCTTTAGTACCACACAGGCACTTTTGAACCAAATTTGAATAAGTTAAGATCATTGGTTTAGGCAGCACCAAAGTCTAGAGAACTAAGGTGGTGTCAGCATCCCACCTTTTCCTGGTGAAGCACTCAGATCATCCACAGAGGTTCCATTTGGAGAGCTGGACAAAGAGCAGAAAGACAGGAAGAGTTAAATTTTAACTTGAACCATAAACTGATTTCTGAAAACATAAATAAGACAATTTCTTGTTAGTGAACTCATTTTAAACATTATTTAAAAAACAGCAGACAGAACAAAACACCAAAGCTGTTTACTGTTTTCATAAACCAACAATGTTTTTAAGTACAAGACGAATAAATTAATCTTTTGTGGTAACATAATTTATAAACCTTTAGGGCTGCATATTTTATTACAGTCAATGTACTATGTACTCGGACCCAATGTACAATGTACTCGGAACCAGTGTTCCAATATTTGAGACAACAACCTGCTACCAGATTGACCTAGAGATTGGCAAGGTCAATCTTGCTGTTTCAAGAAGGAGCCAAGACGACAGGTCAGGGCAAATCAACTATCATATTCACTATCAGAGTATGGGTACCAAGCCCCATCAAAAAGCCTTGAGGCACTGAATACAAGGGCAGCTGACCTGAGACTGAAGGTTTGTGATGAAGCTAGACACCTAAGAATTGCACCCCTGCCAAGGCGAAGTGACAAAGCACCCTCTGAAAATCTGATGGAAGACATAAATCCAGCATTGCTACGTAGAAGCTGTCAGAACAACAAAAATGTGCAATGAAGAAAGATCCAACAATGTTCAGTTAGGTCATCTGGACGATGAATAAAGATCCACCAGGAAAACAATGCAACCCGTCATACCTGAAGCATTGTTTGACTTTGTGCAAGTCAAAAAACATCTTAAAGCTCTGGCTACTTGCTTGAAGAGGTAGACACATTAAGCAGAAGCTGAAGAAGAAAAAGGGCAATCTCCACCACACCATTGAGAGTGTACTCCCAATGACTTTTTTTTTTTCATTTACCCTTTATTTAAACAGGTAGTCTCATTGAGCCACGAGAACTAATTTTCAAGAGAGATTTGTTTTAGGGAGCATAGTGGGGGAAAAGGGCCTTGCTCAGGGGCCCAGACTGGGGCGTATGAGGGTGGAAGCAGGTGCGGGTGTTTCACCTTTTCCACCCACATTTTGATGTTGATGGTACCGTGAGGTAAACCTGCGACTTTCTGATCATAGGACCATCTTCTCTAACCTCTGCGCCACCACTCAACCCAGAAGCAGAGGAACAACATGAGAGTAGAGCCACACAGAGCTGAGACTGAGCAATACTGGAGAAGCATAAGGGAGAAAGAGGCATCACAGAACGGCAATGCCCCATAGCTATAAGATCTAAGATCTCAACACGGTAATCTCTCAGAACAAGAACCAGTACTCATCGCAGTGGTAGACATTCAAGACAGAGTCTCAGGAATGAAGAGCTGAACTGCACCTAGGCCTGACATGATCCACACCTACTGGGTAAAGGAATTAACTGCTCTCCATGAACACCAAACAACACAAACCAGCTGCTAATGGAGAGACCCACTGAGTAGTTGACCCAAGGTTGGACAGTCTTGAATTGATCATGAAAGACCCCCAGAAAGTGGCGGTTCCATCCAGCTAAAGTCCAATCACCTGCCTCTGTACAACAAGGAAGCTCCTATCAGAAATCAAAGCAGCTAAGCTAAATAGGCACATTAGTCAAAACCTGAGTGAAGAAAGGATAAGAAAATTGGCACCAACTTCTGGGGATCCAAGCACCTGCTACTGATCAGTAAAACTACAGCTCGAGACTGTAAGACCAGACATAAACCTGTGCACTGCCTAGATTGTCTACAGGAAAGCCTATGACTGGATGCCACACACATGAACACTGGAGTGCTTGAAACTCTTAAGAACCATAATCGAGAACTGGGTGGGAATGTGGAGAGCAACTAGAGGATGATTTCAAGCTGTATGCAAAAACTGATCAAGACATTGACTCTGATCAATCTCACTAGGATATACAGTACAGCGAGGACATTGGAATGTAATTTGGACTGGTTAAATGCAGTAGAATGGGGAAGTGATATAATTATTCACCATTTTTTGCCTGATTAAGGAAAGAAACCCTACATTGTGTACAAAAAAATAAAGTTTAATATATCAGTTTACATTTTAGACCTGTTATTATGCTTGTAAATAAATGGAAAGTTTTATCTGGCTCAGTAATTTTCTTAGTGCTCAATGGCTAACTGTCAAGTTGTGTCACAAAAATCTATAACTGGCTGTCAGACTATGTCATACTGCCTGTCAAGAAAATGCTTCATTAACAATGCTGCCTCCAAAGCCTGGAAGACATAACTCAGGCTAACTGCTCATTTGATTGAGCCTACTTGACTCCACTTAAATGTCTTTCAAACTAAAAATTTGCCTCCAACCCACACCATGCTGATTTTGGTCTTGTACTGACCAGACTAGTTGTCCCAAGATAATTATCAAGAAGATTATTTAGCTATTTGAAAGTAACAGTGAATTAGCTGGTCTGAGTAGCCTTCAGCAACTCTAAGCTGTTACACAAACTGCACATTTGCAACTTCATGTCATTTTTAGCTACATACAAAAGCATACGCGATTGTGTAGCTTGTGTTACAATGCACTGTTGCTGTATCTGCAAGTTGTCTCACTTTCCAAAAGCAGCAGTTGCCCTCAGGCCCCAGCCCTGCAGCTGTTGTCATAGCATGCAGACATTACAACAGCAATGGTGCACGCATATCAAAGCTCTGCTGAAGGGTTGTGATTGACAGTGGTTAAAAATGCGTGATAATACTGTTGACTCAGCAGGATGAACACCTCCCTTTACTCTCCTTTCTTTTTCTGCCTCACTTTCCTTCTTCTTTCAGCAACTCTATGTGATTATCTTTGGGCGTAGGTCTGCTCTGTGTGTGTGCGTGCTTGTGCGCGCGCATGGTGTGTCTACGTAAGACTATGCATTGGCTCATTATCAAACCACCATCAACAACCAATGAAACTTTTCCAAAACACCAAGTTTTCATAAACAAACATCAAAACCATATAAAGCCAGATAATTATTCAAGCAGTTTGTAATAATTTAAATATCTATTTTACCCATATTTTATCATTTATTTTTTAGCATTTTAATGTATGTGCACGTACCGTATGTTTATGCTTACTATGTCTGAAACATTCTACAGTTTCAGCTTTCACCATATTCAAAATTGCAACAAACATCTGTTCAGCTTAATTTCAATAAACCACTGTGAATTCACTTTTAATAATAAAAATACCTGAGAATGCTTTAACATAGAGAACATTTAGAAAACAACCTAAAGCAGTAATGTAAAAAATACAAACATTGCTATGATTCTGTAATGAGGTGGTGAGGTCATACTGTACCTGCAGTCAATCAGCCAACTTTCAATTTGGTTAGGATTTTTCCCTGTCAATGACAAACATGAGCATTTAAAAGCAATATTTCAGCAGATACATTTGTAGTATTTACAACATGCTATAAAAGCATTACGCCGGTGCTAGTGTTCATATACAAGTCTCAACATCTGATGATCGGGTTCCTTCAGTCTGCGGTGTAATAGTTTAAAACATTTCTAAATTCCTTTATTTTTACAATACCTTGGAAGTGTGATATTTTTGCTAAATGTTAAAATATTGTCAGAAATCCATACAGACCTATTCCAATCCCAAGAGTTATAAGAATTGATGTTTCCTCTCTACAAAGCAGATTAGATTTCCATTTCTTTTAAAGTTTGTTTTCAAACCACAAGTAAAACTCTGCGACTGCCTAAAACCACTGTCTCACTGGGCTACAACTACTGGTAACTAGTTTGCAAATGTTATTCACAAAAGAGTTTCCAAGATGTCAAAAAACATTCATGAAGCTTCTTAGTTTCTTTGTTTTGAGTCATAATGTCTTGCAGTACTGTCACTTTGAACATGTTTGAATAACTGTGCAACAAATTTTCTCTCTAAATAGCCACAGAGTTGTTGTGGGCGTCTCAGATAAGTTTCAATTAAGTTTCTCTGATTCAAGAGTTGCATTTTGACAACAGCATGGGAGATGTTCAATCACAGAAAACATCCAAGGCTACCGCTCCAAATGACTCCATCAAACCGCACAAATAAATTACTTAAAAACTGGTCCAAAACATGAATAAATCAAATGCTGGAACAGCTGCCAAGAAGGGGACAAAGAAGGCCAAGGCAGTTGTGTCAGGCGGAGGAGAGCAACAAAAACATGTGCATGGTCTAGAATACAGTTTTGGAAACTATGCACACAAACATAGGCCATGATTTAGAAAAATTGCCAGTACAAACTCAGTCGCTGTTTGAAAACATTCAAAATTCAGCGAGACTGCAACTGAAACATTGTCTATATATTCTTGTAAGTTTCTCAGAATTTCGAGTCACAAATTAGCCTCCAACCATTGCAACCTTGTGGGATACTGGTTTAACAAATGCCTGACAGCTAGCATGACAGCACCTCGTATGCACATGCATACTCCCATATGTCATAACAGAAAATGACTTACAGTTTCTACTTAATCATATAGGTTTTTTTTCCAGTAAATGAACAAATTTCCACCAAAACTTGCACAATCGATCAACATATGCTTCTGTATGAACACTTATTAACCCTTATATCCTTCACATGTTCCAACTGAGCTACCTTTCCAACTACTGTAAAGTCCGGACTATTGAGCGCACCTGAATATAAGCAGCGTCCACAAAATTTAAAAAGAAAAAAAAAGTACATATATAGGCCACACTTGTCTGTAAGCTGCAAGTGTCCATGTTGTAACATGAGATATTTACACAAAAACATTTTTTTTTTACTTTTAATTATTAAAATACCGGTAACATGCACAGATGCGTACAATAAATATTTTTGTATTTTTTACTGAACAGTGCCAGTAACACGGCTGGTTAAATAAAATACTGTAGCCTACCAGAAAGTCAATTGCTATAGCTTGTGCTGTCCTCACTTTTTATATCAAGTGGCTGCAAATACTTTGTTGTGCCCCCAGGGAAGGGGGGAAACTTTGATTTCATTGGTCAGATTTTTTTTAACCTTTATTTTTACAGTTATTCTCATTGAGTCAAGAGGACCCACCCCCAAGAGAAACGTGTATTAGGCAGCTATGTGAGCAACCGGGTGTGAAGAGGCTAAATATTTTGGCGGCAGTAAGCTCGTTAGCTGGTCAAAAAAAAAAAAAATCCATAAATTATCCACAACATAAGCTGCGGGGTTCAAAGCGTGTGAAAAAAGTAGCGGCTTATAGCCCGGAAATTAAGGGTACCTCTGTCACAAATCACATACCTTAGATTATATTTTCTGTCACCCTGGTTACCTTTTAAAGTTTGCAATAAATCTATTCTATAAGTTTCATTTATTCTGTCCGCTCCTGTAGTGATTATTTATACATGTGTGTTTTAGTTTGTCTTCTTTGCATGCTGGTAGAGGGTAGGGCATTAACAGAGAACTCGAGTAATCTACACATCTAAAAAAGTTAAATCACAATTCACAATCACAGCATTGTAAGAGGGGGACAATTGAACACGTAGGCCTCCACCCCTGTTTAACGATGGACGATTTCTTTTCACAAAGATGGCCTCCTTTACTCCAGAGACTGAGCTGAATACAGCACCTCAGACTGAGGAAGACTCTCGGATGAGAGACGAAACGTTTCTACATTTTTTTTTGTTGTTTTGCTTTGTTTTGTTTTTTTGAATGTCCAGAGGACAAGATTTAACTTTTTTAGATTTTTCTACCTGGATTATTGAGCATGCATCACGATATTTTGAACCACTTTGGCCAGGATTGCCACCACCACCTTCCAACATCAGTAGAGAGGAGAGGGACGCACTCACCACTCTTAGCAAGGACAAAAACATCATCATTCTCCCAGCAGACAAAGGAAGGTGAACAGTGATTTTGAACCAGAAAGACTATCATGAGAAAGTAATGACACTCCTTAGTGACTTAAACACTTATGAACCTCTGAAAAGAGATCCAGGAAGTGGTTACAAGAAGAAATTGATAGATTGCCTGAAAATTTTGGAGCAGGACAAGGCTATTGACCGTTTTCTGTACCACAGACTGTACCCAGGGGAGGCCACACCTAGTCTGTATGGTTTACCTA
>NC_056510.1:33325041-33328579 GCF_014905685.2 Nematolebias whitei
TCAGGAATACTTCCAGAAAGCATTGTCAGTGAACACAATCCACCGTGCCATCCGCCGTTGCCAGCTGAAACTCTACAGTGCAAAGATCAAGCCATTTCTAAGCAAGCTCCACAAGCTCAGACGTTTGCACTGGGCCAGGGGTCATTTAAAATGGAGTGTGGCAAAATGGAAGTGTTCTGTGGTCAGATGAGTCACGATTTGAAGTGCTTTATGGAACACTGGGACGCCATGTCATCTAGACCAGAGAGGACAAGGATAGCCCAAGTTGCTATCAACGCTCCGTTCAGAAGCCTGCATCACTGATGGTATGGGGTTGCATGAGCGTTTGTGACATGGGCAGCTTGCATGTCTGGAAAGGCACCATTAATGCAGAGAACTGTGTTCAGGTTCTAGAACAACATATGCTCCCATCTAGACGTCATCTCTTTCAGGGAAGACCCTGCGTTTTTCAACATGATAATGCCATACCACATTCTGCAGCAATCACAACAACATGGCCACGTAGGAGAAGGATCCAGGTACTGAAATGGCCAGCCTGCAGTCCAGATCTTTCACCTATAGAGAACATTTGGCGCATCATAAAGAGGAAGGTGCGACAAAGAAGGCCCAAGACGATTGAACAGTTAGAGGACTGTATTAGACATGAATGGGAGAACATTCCTATTTCTAAACTTGAGAAACTGGTCTCCTCTGTCCCAGACGTCTGTTGAGTGTTGTAAGAAGAAGGGGGGATGCCACACAGTGGTAAAAATGGACTTGTCCCAACTTTTTTGGGATTTGTTGACGCCGTGAAATTTGGAAACAACAGATTTTTCCCTTAAAATGATACATTCTCTCTGTTTAAACTTTTGATCTGTGATTTGTGTTCTATTCTGAATAAAATATTAGATGTTGGCACCTCCACATCATTGCATTGAGTTTTATTCACAATTTGTTTAGTGTCCCAACTTTTTTGGAATACGGTTTGTATATATATATATATATATATACACACACACACAACTGATAAGCATGAATCAAGCAAGAAAAACGTAATGTATCAGAACCCAGGGCATCTTACCTCCCGTAGCCCAAAGCAGCATCTGGCATGTCTGAATGTGTCAGGTGGGATAATGTGACTACGCTGCATGGGCTATGTTCATGTGCAGTGGGACATACTCACTGTCCTACTGCACTTGTATACCTGTTCAAACAGGTACTAATACAAAACATTTACTGATTTGCTTAACAAATTGTGACCAGTTTGGTGGAATTCGAACAATTAGAGTAATTATTAAGTTGTTACACTAGCAGTGTCCAACCGTAATTTTTTTTTTCCATTCAGTCATACCATGCCCACTCTGCAATGGCTTTTCTCCCCTCTTAGGGGGTTGCACCCCACACTTTGGGAACCACGGGCTTATCCAATTAAGCTGAAAGTTGTCTGATATAAGTCCACCCCCCCACACACATTTTTTTTGGCACTCTGTTATCATAAAAGGAGTGACTCTTCAATGTTTGTCACGTTTGTCTTCATGTCAGTCATCTCGTGTTTTTTAATTAGACTGTAGAAACTGGTCATGCCATCTTCATTGGTATTTTGTAATATTTGCTTATAATTGTTTGTTATAATGTTGTTTTGTAACATCTGTACTGATAAAATTATTCTCAAGTATTTTTCTAACTCTGACTTCTGTATACAGCATGTTTATTTTACTAAACAGTATTTTTCTTTCTGCAGGTACTTGATTTGTCTCAGTCCTTTGACTGAAAAATGGAGAGTGGACTCCTGGAAATGAAAGCCAATACTGTGCCAAGTGGGTCTTCGTACTTTGTTCAACTTAAACTAAAAAATAAGAATGCAAAGTATACAATAAAGTACTTAAAATGTTACCTAATGGTGTAACAAAGAAGAGTTCAGATAGATTATATTGGAACTAAGTCCTCAGTCATGTCCTTATCTTTAATGACAAACATTGATAAGAAGAGTAATAAAATGTGAGAACTCTGTGTTTTTATGACTCTGAAGCTTTGCATGTTTAGACTCACCTGGTTAGATTTTAGCTTGACAGCTGAACAATTGTCTGATCTGACTGACATTATCTATCCTGACACATTTTTCTTCACTGATCCTCAGATCCCACTGGGAAGCCCAGCAGCATGGCTTGTGTGCGGCGTCGAGCCTGGGCCAAAAGCAGAGAGTCCCTGCTACAAGGATCACAGCTGGAGCATGGTGACCCCACGAGTCCCCAGCAGAGCCAGAGTAACTGGGACATCCAGAGACAGTCTGAAGAGCCAGGTTAGGTTGGGGCGGCTATGGCTGAGTGGTTAGAGCAGTCATCCTCCAATGCAAGAGTTGGGATTCGAATCCACCAGCAGTCACATGCTGAAGCGTCCCTGGGCAAGACACTGAACCCCTCATAGCCTCTGATGTGTCTCCCATCAGTGTATGAATGTGATCAAAAGCACTGATTAGTCTCTTTAGAATGATTTGTTTAATTAGCTTTGTAGAGATCTAGTAGAGTGCTGTATGAATGGGTAAATGAGGACACAGATTGTGGTGTAAAGCGCTTTGAGTATCTTGAAATACAAACCATATTCCAAAAAAGTTGGGACACTAAACAAATTGTGAATAAAAACTGAGTGCAATGATGTGAAGGTGCCAACATCTAATATTTTATTCAGAATAGAACACAAATCACAGATCAAAAGTTTAAACTGAGAGAATGTATCATTTTAAGGGAAAAATCTGTTGTTTCCAAATTTCATGGCATCAACAAATGCCAAAAAAATTGGGACAAGTCCATTTTTATCACTGTGTGGCATCCCCCCTCCTTCTTACAACACTCAACAGACGTCTGGGACAGAGGAGACCAGTTTCTCAAGTTTAGAAATAGGAATGCTCTCCCATTCATGTCTAATACAGGCCTCTAACTGTTCAATCGTCTTGGGCCTTCTTTGTCGCACCTTCCTCTTTATGATGCGCCAAATGTTCTCTATAGGTGAAAGATCTGGACTGCAGGCTGGCCATTTCAGTACCCGGGTCCTTCTCCTACGTAGCCATGATGTTGTGATTGCTGCAGAATGTGGTCTGGCATTATCGTGTTGAAAAATGCAGGGTCTTCCCTGAAAGAGATGACGTCTAGATGGGAGCATATGTTGTTCTAGAACCTGAACACAGTTCTCTGCATTAATGGTGCCTTTCCAGACATGCAAGCTGCCCATGCCACAAACGCTCATGCAACCCCATACCATCAGTGATGCAGGCTTCTGAACGGAGCATTGATAACAACTTAGGCTATCCTTGTCCTCTCTGGTCCAGATGACATAGTGTCCCAGTGTTCAATAAAGAACTTCAAATCGTGACTCATCTGACCACAGAACAGTCTTCCATTTTGCCACACTCCATTTTAAATTACCCCTGGCCCAGTGCAAACGTCTGAGCTTGTGGAGCTTGCTTAGAAATGGCTTCCTCTTTGCACTGTAGAGTTTCAGCGGGCAACGACGGATGTCACGGTGGATTGTGTTCACTGACAATGCTTTCTGGAAGTATTCCTGA
>NC_056510.1:33328679-33332221 GCF_014905685.2 Nematolebias whitei
AACGTCAGAAAAAACCTAAGAGGTTTTTTCTGACGTTTCTTCACACGTTCAGCCTTGTCTGTGTAATCTTGGTTTGTCTGAACCGTAAGCACAGCAGTAGCTGTTTCTGAGTGTTCAGCTTGCGATGACTCGTCATCGTTTGTGTGAGTTTACCCCCCCTTTTCCGATGAGGGGTTGTTGGAGGCAACAACAACAATGTCTTGGTGTGTTTCACCGACATCTGTGATGTTGTCATTCGCGCCCTCAGATGTAATAGTGATTACATCACTGCATCGTGCTCCAGGTTGGTTTCCCGTGTCAGTGTGTTTCAAAGTTTCTAAAAACCTGCGTAGTTTCTCTGTCTCTTCCGAGCTCAGAGGTGTAGGGCCTTGTTTCTGGAACCTTTGTGATTTGTTCACCTCGGTTCATTTCGTCCGAGGTGGGGGACGGTTAGGTACGGCTTTTGGGGGTTCCTTTTCGGACTTCCCCTGATAATATGGGTCCTCTTAGATCCCATATCTTTGCGTCCTACGCACACCCCATTTACGATAATCACGTTCATCCTCTGAAAGAGGAGCTTTTTTGTCCCAGCGTGCACCTTCATGACGCGGTTTGTTAGTTTGAAAAGACTGCTTTTTCTCGCCTTTCTTAGGAGGAGGCGGAGATGCACTCCATCCGTCCAGTTCTAGGGAGTGGGGTTTAACCTTTATACCAGGAAACACCTCTATGGGCGTCTTAGCATGAGAACATGCCTCAAACACATTCACAGCACACTGTTTAATCTCATTGATGGATTTTTCTCTGAAATTTGCCATCATTTGTACTGACAATTTAAAGTCAGTGTGGAGATTTTTGCTGAACACAAATTTAAAACCTTCTTCCTCCTCCATTCCGGTTTCATTTCTGTAACCAAAATAAGCTTGGAAGATTCTTTTGTAATAAACCTTTGGATGTTCATGCTTCCCTTGCGTGACCTTGTCAGCAGCTGGGAAACCAGCAGGTCCCATGCAGGGGTCGTACTCCCTGATCAAAGCTTCACACAGAAGGTTGTAATCCTTTCTCGTTGCATCAGGTTGACGCTCGATGAAGGTGAACACCTCTCTGTCCGAAGTGAGCCTTATCAGACTGATTTTATCCTCAACCGTAGCATTAGGATAACCACTCAGTCTGAAATCAAGGTCTTTGAGGTACGCTTTTGTTCCAGTTGAACCCATTGTTCCAGGTACAAAGCGTTGTACATATTTTGAGAGTTTTTGAAGATCATCTATTGAAAGAGGAAGTTTCAATGCTCTCTGTTGCCTGTTTGGTAGAGGAGACCTGTTCAGGTCTTTCCACGTGGCTTCAGGCAAGGGTGGAGGTGTGTGTGATGTAAGGAGATTTGGGTCTGAAGCCCAGTGTGTCCCCACATTCAGTCCATGCCTCTCACCATATTTCCTTTCTGCATGGCAAAGTTGTGTTTTAAGCACGTCTATCTCAGCTTTGCAGCGGGACACTTGTGACATTGTCTCGTCGTGATCCCGTCTTAATGCAAAGTATGCTGTGGAAAACAGTTCTTTAGCATCCCTGGCTTCAGCTAGTGATGCATTAAGTGACTGTACTTGGCTGTTCAGTGAATCAATTTCTGCACGTGCGTCTTGCTGTGACTGAAACATTTGTTCACGATGTTTCTTAGTGAGGACCTCGTGTTCACTTTTAAATTGAAGTAAGTGTTCTTCAATTTCCTGAACCACCTCTTTTTCGCTGTTTAACCTTATTGCAAGGTCATCAGCCTTGTTTACCGTAGCATAGAATGATGCTTTCAGTAAAAGTGCCAATTTAGCCAGCTTTTCATAGCTTGACTTTGGTCTGTCTGTAGAGGTCACACTCTCTGCAACCTCCTTCAGCTTGTCCAATAACTCTTTTGGGTTCATGCTGTCCACCTGTTCACCATATGGATGTAAGGATTCTGTGAGCAGCGTCAACGCTCCCTCTAACCAGTCCTTTATCTCACAAGGATCAAAATCCTTTTCTATCACACCTGCTATGGTTATTCACTGTTTAGCACTCATCTGATTAAACAGTTACCAACTTCAGATTATTTTAACAGGTAAATATTTGTATGCAAGTGTCATGTGAGGTTCACACACTTTTTAGCTCTGGGTTCACTCAATAGTACTGTGTAAGCCACTTCTTCAAATGAATGGGCACCTATTCGTAGGTTTTACCCCAATTCATGAATATTTTTAAGTAAATGCCTCCTTTCTGGCAGTGTTACTTTTTTAATGTGCTTATTTTTTAACAGATACAAGAACCAGGCTTCTCAGTGATATTTACTCTAAAGCACTTAACATTAAATAAACCTGCAATTTTTCTAAAAGTTTCAAGCAACTTTAGTTTTTAAACGCTTTCTTAAGCCGTTCTTTTCCAGAAATTCGCTATTTAAAACAGTTACTCATTAAACCAGGTTGGGTGAAAAGAGAAGAAGAAAAAAAATGATGAGGAGATTATTAGTCCCTCTTCAGGAAAACTGTTATACTCCTCTTTCAACAGCAGGTGGCGGTGTAAGCTTATTCATACCAACAGGAGTCTATGACAACTTCCTGTGGATCGTTCGTTGACATCCTGTTGTTAGCCGCTTAGCTTAAAATTAGCATCGGCTAAACTCTGTTAAATCAACATTTCTGAACGGATTTAAAGCTTAAACGTGGCGTTGTTTCAACAAGCACAACTTTTTTGCATGAAACATGAGTTTTGTGGTACATGTGGCAGCTCCATTTAGCGATTTTAAACACAGTGGAGGCTTCGGTTGAACAGAGACTCATTTCTGGGTCACGTGACTGAATCAACCAATCGTAGCGTAGCAACGGGGGTGGGTTTTACAATCTGACATCAGAGGAAGTGACGACGAAGTCTCTCAGCGAATCAGAGCTACCCAAATCAGCGGTTTTCGACCAATCGCTGCTCGCTATTTCAGCTAGCGTGTTAGCATTTAGCCTGAACATTCCGGTCAACTTTCGTCATTAAAACTTTCAAAATGCACTATTTTCTGTTAAAAATGTAACGAATAAACTCTCAAAAGCTTACTGGGACGGCGCCAGTTCAAAACAGCAGCTTCTTTCTTCAAACACGACTCGTTCGAACTGAATCAGAACCGAGCCGGACCAGAACCCTCTTCTGGACCACAGTTTAAACAGAATAAAGCGTTTTACTACAAACCCAGCTTCAGTTACACAACAGATGTACAAATTCAGCTTTCAAACGAACACATTGACTTTATTTTCAGCTTTCAAAACACCACAACTGTAAACATTCTCCGAACATCACAGCTGCAGACGCTGCGTTTCACACAGCAACCTGCACTTTTAAGCTAGTTTTCAGTAGTAGATCAGATATGCCAACATGATAATTCAATTGTTACACGAATAACAGTCCATTTATGATACCGTACGAGGCCACCAGATGTAATGGAACATATATCTATGAGATATTATCCATAAATTAAACAGATTCTTTCATTTTTCTGGACTGAATTCTATTGTGCATTGAATAATTAAATGTGACGTGAGACGTTAATTTTCTTTGAC
>NC_056510.1:33332321-33346177 GCF_014905685.2 Nematolebias whitei
ATGTAGGAGGAGATGTATGAAGGCAACAGACCAAGAAGTGATTTAAAAATGAAAATGTACCAGTGAGAGAGTCTGCGTGAAGTTAATGATGTCCAGTTAACCAGTGAATACAGGGTGCAGTGGTGGGTACGACAATCACAGCCAGTTATGAATCTTAGTGCACCATGATAGACAGCATCCAACATCTGCAGGGTTATTGTAGGAGCGTTCATGTAAATAATGTCACCATAATCAATGGAGGGAAGGAAAGTCACAGATACAAGGTGTTTTCTAGCATTCAGGGTTAGACAGGATTTGTTTCTGAAAAAGAAACCCAGTTTAACTTTCAGTTTCTTTACCAAGTTTTCCACACGGAGCTTAAAAGAAAGATGTGAGTCGACCAAGATACCCAAATATTTATAGGAATCAACAAACTCAATGGGGACACCATTTGAGAATAAAATCGGAGGAAGAACTGCTGGGACCAACTTCCTATTTGAAAAAAGCATCCCTTTGGTTTTTTCGGCATTTAGGACAAGTTTGAGGTGAAACAAATCTGTCTGGATGATGTTGAATGCAGATTTCAAAAGATGGAAAGCCTTAGCAACTGTTTTAGCTCGACAATAAACAACTGTGTCGTCAGCATAGAAATGTATGGATGCATTAGGGATGTTTTTACCTACATTATGTATATAGATTGTAAAGAGGGTGGGTCCTAAGACTGAGCCTTGTGGTACACCATTGTTGACTGTTAAATAACTGGAGGAAGTACCATTATGTTGAACACATTGCCTCCGGTCTGAAAGATAGAGAACCAACCAATGGTGTGTTCTGAGAAACCAATTTCTGAGAGTTTATGACACAAGATGTTATGATCCACAGTGTCAAAAGCTTTAGACAGGTCTAAGAAAAGTGTAGCACAATAATCCTTAGCATCCAGTGCTTCAACAACATTATTAAGAACTTTCAGTGAAGCAGTGGTTGTGCTGTGTTGTTTCCTGAAACCATATTGATGTGGAGGTAAGATGTTAAATGAGTCCAGGTAATTTTTGATTTGAGAGTTTATCAGTTTTTCTAGAACCATGGCTAAAATGCAGAGTTTAGAGATTGGTCGATAGTTGTTCAGTGAGGTGGGGTCACCTCCCTTCAGCAAAAGAAGAACAAAGGCTGTTTTCCAAGTGTCTGGAATGGAGTTTTGTCTTATGGAGAGATTGAAGATGTGGGTCACAGGGACTGTGATGATATGAGCAGCCAGCCTTAAGAAATAAGGTGGAAGTTCATCTGGACCTGCAGATTTTTTAGGATCAAGATCTTTTAACAGTTTATTGACCTCACTGACTGAGAATGGAGAAAAAGAGAAGCTGTGATTAACTGAGGATTGACTTGTAGGAGGGATTTGATTTGTAGAAGTTTGGTTATTAGGGGAAGTGGCTGATTTTCTGTTAGTAACTGTGTCAAATAAAGAACCAGAAGCAACAAAATGTTTGTTGAGACAGCTCAGGATCTCGTGCTCTTATTTGACACAGGAACAGAGTTAATGAGAAGTTGTGATGGGAGGTCAGCTGATTGGGGGGTGCCTGAGATAGATTTAATGGTTTTCCAGAATCTGTTAGAGTCATTTAGATTTTTGGAGGTCTGAGATAAGAAATAGTTGCGTTTTGCTGCTTTAACAGCAGTTGTGCATTTATTCCTCATCTGTCGAAAACTCAACCAATCAGTGTCTGAGTCAAGATTTTCTTGCTGCGGCCCAAAGATGATCTCTCCTGTGCAGGAGGTCAGCTAGCTCTGGAGTAAACCAGGGGCTGTCTCGTCCCTTTATTCTGAACTGAAGAAAAGGAGCATGTATGTTCAGGAAAAAATGAAATTATTATGGAAATAGTTCCAAGCGGAGTTCACGTCATCAGTTAACAGAATACGATGCCAGTTAAAGTGAGACAGATCCCAGAGGAATGACTGTTCACAAAAATGTTTCAGATCCCTTTTTTGAATTAATCTGGGCTTAGAAGGTGGAAGTTTAATATTTCTTAAAGCCGCTGTCACACAGTGATCACTCAGAAGATCAGCGAATACACCTGTACCAGGGAATTTGTGAGAAATATTAGTTAGAAATAGGTCTAAGATGGAGGAATTTTCAGGGTGGCTTTTATTTAATCTAGTTAATTAATACTACTTAATGCTCCTTAACCTCTTTCTGAGGGGAATGGAGCAAAAACTGTGTGTTTGCTGGGTGAGTGGGGTCCTTCATGATGCAGGTGGCCCTCTTCCTGCATCTGGAGGTGTAGATGTCTGTGATGGTGGGGAGGCTGACTCCAACAGACTTCCGTGGAGGGCCGTTACTTGCTGGACGACGCCACCGCCTTTTCCAACGTGTTTTTTCCTCTCGGTAATCGAATGATTTCCTCAAAAAGGCGATGTTAGCAGCAGCCCCGCTGAATGTTTTTCCGTGGAGGGCCGCTACTCACCGGACGACGCCATCGCCTTTTCTAACGCGTTTTTTTTTTTGGAGGTGAATCGGATGATTCCCTTGAAAAAGGCGTTGTTGGCAGCAGCTCCGCTGAGTGTTTTTTCTGTGGCGGAACGCTATGCACGGGACGACGCCACTGCCTTCTTTGACGCAGAGTCACGCAGTGAATAGAATGATTCCTCTGAGAAAGGCAATGCGGAGCTGTCCCTTCCCTCCTGGAGAGCGTAGTGACAGAAGACAAGTGGCCGAGCCGATGCTCAGCCACCTCGGATCTTCCAACGTCGGCAACCACACCTCTCCCAGCCGTCGGCGCCTTCCTCTCGGAGCTGCCTGGCATAATCCAGGAGGACGTTAACACAAGGGACTTTATATCCCTCACCTCCCTCTGCCCTGATCAGATGATCTGGCGGCAAGGTTGGCTCCGCCCCGGCTCGTCGCCCTGACCCCATCTTGCCTCGCTGTCCAGCTATGACATCACACTGGAACAAGGCTGCAGTTGGGCCCGGCAAGCTGAAGACATCCGTCTCCACCTTTGCCTCCATCTCCAGAGTGGAGGGTTTTACCGATCGGTGTTCCCCCCTCCGCCTCTCGCCATCCTTGCCCGAGAGGCTGCAGAAAGACCTGCTGGAGGGCCCCATCACCCCAGAGGCGCTGTTCGGGGCCAACTTCAGGACCATCCTTGAGAAATCACAGAGGTCCGAGGAGGTCTCAGAGACTGTATACCATCTGGTGACGTCACAGTCCTCCTCTCGCCCCTCCGGCCGCTGGAGGGACCGCCTTGGCCAGCAACAGCAGCAGAGGCGCTCCACAGCTGTGGCAGCGACTTCACGCCCGGCTCCCCTGCAGGCCCTTTCCACCAGGTAACAGATCCTGGAGGGGAAGGTATGTGTTTTTTGATGATGTATGTTTTTTGATATAAAACAGAAACACCTCTGGAAGTAAAGTTTTTTTCATCTGAGACTGTCAGATCAGCTGAGCTCACAGCTGCCTCTTCACACATTTCCCACACAGTAACCAGTAGCCAGTAACCTCAAAACAGCATTTTAAATGGCACCACCGTTCAGTAAATATCACAAAACAATCGTCTGCCACGTCAGCTAAAATTATGTTTTATCAGCAGACCGAGTCCGGTAAAATCCCTCGTTTTTAGCCAGAGCCCATTTTTAATTTCTGCTGTTTTCTGCCCACTCACAGCACAGCGGGAGTAAATGTGTTTTCTCCACGACAGCTGCAGCCTCCACCGAAATGGCGTCTCACTCAGAAAGCGCTCACGCCTCCTCTCAGTGTGTGCCGGCTCACCTCAGCTCTATGTGAAACCGCAGCCTGGGCTCAGCAAAGAGGCACACATACAGCCCTTTCTTCTGTTGGAGCCCTCCTCGGTTTCCCCCCGGAGAATCTCCGGAGCAAGTGATGGCAAAGGATTTTTAGTCTGGTTGATGTTCATGAGAAACATGACACAACACAAATGCGTGCCCACTCTCCAAGCGTTACTCAGAGTGACAGTGAGTGTGTTCCCTGGACAGATGGACGGACCGTCTGATCTGATCAGAAGGGGTTACACGCTGCAGTTCACAGCTCAACCCCCACCGTTCTGAGGGATTATAGAGACGGTTCTGTCTTCTCCAGAACAGAGCTGGTCTCTCCAGTCAGAAGTTCAGGAATTTTTGACGAAAAACGTGATTTCCAGAGTTCCCAACGGAGAGGAAAATACAGGGTTTTTCCTCCCACTACTTCCTGGTTCTGATAAAAAACCAGAGGGATGAGAACCATTCTCGACCTGTTCATGTTCAGCAATTCGATCATGGGGAGACAATTCCACATGCTGACAAACAGCTGCTGGAGAGCTTCACCAGAACGACTGGTTCTCACCTCCATAGATCTGAAGAGCGCATATTTTCACATTTCCATCATTCTGAAACACCCCACACACATTCTCCAAATGCGTGGAGAGTAGGGGTGCAGAAAAAAAATCGTTTTTTCGATTAATCTAGATTCTTAGTCCTGGCAATACTGAATTGTTTCTAAAGGTCCAAAAATAGATTTTAAAATGCATTTAAGTTTTATATTTTTTCCGCTCCTACCCCCCGTTCGGCCGCCGTAGAATTGAGCCATGTAGGCCACCATACAGCAAGCTAGTTAGCCAACTCCCTTTATCTGAATGGAGCCTGCTAGCATGGAGGAGGGAGACACCGCGATTCAACCCGCTGCTTCGTCTTTAAAAATCATTTCAGATCCTACAATGTTCCGGGGGAAGACGGAGCTTCACAAGAGCACAGTTGTTTACAAGAAGTGTAAAATAAAATTGTGGTACAGTATTCTGGATATACGACAAAATTAACGGAAGAAGAAAGTGAAGCAGCTGTAATGGAACATATATCTATGAGATATTATCCATAAATTAAACGGATTCTTTCATTTTTCTGGACTGAATTCTATCGTGCATTGAATAATTAAATGTGACGTGAGACGTTAATTTTCTTTGACCCATCAAATGAATGCGGTCATTTATTAACAGAATCAAAGTTTAACATCAAACATTTACATTAATTTGGCAAATTGATTACAATAACAGCTTAATTAATTAGCTTTACAATCAGAGACCATACGGCCATGGTATCTGCTTGCCGCTTTACAACAGACATTTATGAAAATATCTGGATTAATTACTGGCAAGATAGAAGAGTTTTAAAGATGGAAAATGAAGTTTATCTGGAGAGAGATGGGTGAGGGAATTTGTCTGTTATAACCAGAACAACACGCTCCTTTGGACCCAGCTTAACCCACGGTACACTTCGCAGTTGAAGATTGACTTTTTACCTTTCTGAAGATATGTCAGTTCCGGCGTAAAGTTCCACTTCAAGACACTTTTCAGCATCTCCGTAAGAATAGCAAAGACCTCAGGAGTCGTGAGATCATTTCGTTCAACAGCAGCTCACCTCCCGGGTGGGCTCACATGAGTTGTGAGTCCGTCAGAGGTTCCACTCAGATGTGGAAGATTTCATAATTCCCACGAGACTCGGAAGAACTTTGGATCATGTCTGGAACCTCCTGTTCTCTCCAGCAACTTTTCTGTTCGGTTCTGCCCTCCGAACTGAACTGCTCTCCCACCGCACTGGTTGGAACTAGGAAGTGTCGACATTTAAAGAGTTCTGTTTCCGGTTCATTTGGGAAGTCCTGATTGGCTGAAAGCGCTAATCAGGGGTGTGTTTTAGTGATGTAAGAGGTTATTAAAATTCAAGGGAAAAAGATTAGATTGTTTAAGAACAGACAGAAGATGTTTTGAAGAACCCGAGACTTCGTGGAGTCAGTTCTCTCATATCTGTCTGAAAAAGTTAAACATGACATTTCTTTCCAGTAAACTTGTAGTTGACCGAAACTTGACCTTTGACCAACTTACACTTGCTCATTTCAGACAGAAGATCAAGAAAATGAATAATTACTCTGTAACAGACCTTAACTTGACTTCTACTTTGAATGAGGATTAAAACTCATTAATACTGTTTCACAGTTGATTTAAAATGAGTAGTTCACTTCAACATTTAAAATGGTTTGAACTAAACACACTTTTGATTATCACGGCATTTGTAAAATAGTAATGATAATAAAAAAGAGAGTGTTCTTTCAATTGATCAGTGCAGGACACTTAGAAAGTCTCTGGATGAACTTAATTTTGTGTTTCTGGACTCAAATCAATGAAATAACAGTTCTTGTCCCAGAAAGGCCCTCAGGGCCAGATTTGACCTGAGGCTTAGTTCACTACACAGCCGACCAGTGAACGCTGCAACAAACTTCCAGGGTTCTCCAAAAGGCTATGAAGATTTCCCCCTCCATCTCCTGCTATATCACAAAGGATTTACGATCAGACAGCTCAGTGGAAGGTGAGGGGTTCAGGTTTATTTTTAATACGATGGATTCAACGTACATTATTCCTTCATGGAGATTTTTTTTGCTTTTTTGCGATAAAGCAGCACCACAACTTCACCATGAAACAACAAATGGGAGAAGCTCTGATGCAGCTGCAGCTCAAAGGTAACCGTTTTTTCACACATTATACTAAAACTTAGACAAGTTTTACAACAAATTTGATGTAATTTGTCTTTTTAACAGGATGAAGAGGACATATGAGACATCAACTGGAGCCAGTTCCTAATGATACAGTTTATGGTTTATAAATTATAGTTCAGAAGAGGTTTTTGTGCAAACTTGCACAGGTTTTGAAAATTTGTTAAAGATTTACTAAACATGAATCAATATGGTTAAGACTGAAGTCTGTATATTTCATATTAGGTTAAGTTTTGAAAACAAATGTTAGAGCAAAATGGTTAAAAATAACTGAAGTCTGTATTTTATTTTGAGTTAGAGGTTAATGTACTATGTATGGTAGGCTGAAGTCTGTTTACATTTGTATTTATATACTTTGAATTATTTGTCTGTGATGGACTGGAGACCTGTCCAGGTGTCCCCCGCCTCTCACACAGTGATGGCTGATATGGGCACCAGTGACACCCATGACTCGAAAAGAAAGAAGTGGATAAAGATGATGGATGGATGAATTATTTGTTCCTAGATTTTTTTTTTTTTTTTTTAGAAAAATTCAAGCAACTAAGCTAACCTAATACTGGTAATTTAAGTTACAAAATTTTATGCACTCCTATATGTTTTCCTATTTTTGGTATAAATATAAAATGAATAAAAAATATTTGATGGAGTAAGGAACCTAAAATAATTTTTAAATAAATGTTCGATTTGTTTACATTGTTGTTTAATCTTTTCAGCTTGTCAGTTACATAATTGAAACAAAATTTATGACCATTAATAGAAAAATTGTTTCTGAATCAAAAATCGTTTCTGAATCGAAAAATCGATTTTAAATCGTATCGTGACACCATAAATCAGAATCGAATCGGATCCCCAGACACAGAGATTCGCACCCCTAGTGAAGACAGCTCTGCAGTCGTTACACCTGACAGGAATGAGAATTCTTTTTATCTAGATGATCTGTTCTTATTAGCTTGGTCCAGTTAGAAAGCTGTCGCACAGACCAAAACGCTAGTGTTCCACCTACTATTCCTGGGGTTTCTATAAACTGGGAAAAGCTTCCGTTTGTCTGTCCCAGATGATTGTTTATCTGGAAGTGGAGCTAACTCAACTACAATGAGAGCCCATTTATCACAGCTGAGAGCCAAAGCTCTATCAGCTCAGCTCTTCCGTGTCAAACCCAGCTCCGCCGTGTCAAACCCTGCAGCATAGTGACAGTTCTGCCTGTCATGCGACTCCTGGGACTATGTCAGCAGCCCACATCGTGGTTCCGCTGGGCCTACTTCACATGAGATGCCTTCAGAGATGGTTCGCCCGCCTGCGTATAGATCCTGTGCGCCAGAAGAGGGATTATCTTTGTTCCCCCCTCTGTGAGAACTGATCTGAATCACTGGGGAACCCTCTCATTCTTTCAGATGGAGTTCCCATCAGCAGGCCTATGTCACACGTCTCAGTTTTCACAGATATGTTTCTGTCAAGCTGGGAGGAATGTGTCTGTCCCAAGCAGTGGGAGCACAGCGGCTGGACCACAAGTCGCTTTACATAATGTGCTAGAATATTTCACGGTCTGAAAATTGACTCAGCATTTGCTCCCTGCTGCGGGATCAGCATGTTCTGATTCACACAGACAACAAGTGACGACAGTTTACATAAACCGTCAAGGAGACGTGTGCTCAGCCCAACTGTTATGCATCACGAGACAGCTGTTGTGTTGGGCACACACAAAACCTGCTCTCCATCAGAGCAGTGTACATTCCCAGCGTCCTGAACAAGCGAGCGGTCCCCGCCACAGAGACTGGAGCCTCCATCCCGAGCTGACTTCTCGGTTTTTGGAACAGGTTTGGTCGAGCAGCAGTGGATCTCTCCGCCACACGGGAGAACGCCCAGTGTCAATTATGGTTCTCAATGAGCCCACGAGATGACCCACCGTTAGGGGTGAACACCTTCGCTCACAGCCCATGGCCAAAAATGCTCCTTTATGCGTTCCCTCCAGTCCTGCCAATATCACAGACCCTGGACCAAGTCCGGGAGGAAGAACCGTCAGTCATCCTCGTAGCTCCCCAATGCGCCGTGGTTCCCGAATCTGCAGCGACTGATATCGAGTCGACCATGGGAACTGCTATGGGGGGACGTTCTCCTCCAGGCAGGAAGAGCGATCAGGAGTTACCCAGAAATAGGTCAGCATCTTTGGGTCTGTCCGCTGAACAAATCTGTTTAAAAAAGATGGGCCTCCCACAGGATTGTGGGGAGTACATTCAGGGCGCACGAGCTGCTTCCACCACAACGCTGTACACATCAAGTGGACAGTTTTTTCAGCACTGGGCCACAGAGAAAGGCGTGGAGGCCATCTTATGGCCACTAGGTGGCATGCTGTCCTTTATGTAGCAGCTGATGGACAGAGATCTAGCGTTCAGCACAATTAAAACTTATGCTGCAGCTATTTCTTCCAGTCATGAGGGCGTCGGTGACAGAACAGTTCTTAATCACCCGTTGATGAAGCATTTCCTGAAAGGTGTTCTGAGACACAAACCGGTGTCATGTCCAATAGCTTCACAGAGAGGCCTAATGATGGTCCTGCACGCTCTGATCAAACCTCATTCTGAGCTTTTAGATCAGGTTTCACTTAAATTATGTCATTAAAACAACCCTGCTGTCGGCAAAGAGAGTGAATGTTTGTTCTCTATGTTACTCCCTCATGTCTCAGAATTCAAGCTGACGGCAGTTCAGCTGTACTGCGTTTTAACCCTGCTCTGAAAAACAGCACAAGCTCATTCAGAATGAGAGTGATAACCTTGGATGGGTTTTATCCTCTTCCTTATAATTCTGAGGAGGAAGCAACATCTCACCTCCTTCTGTCCCATGCGCACATTTTTCACAGTGTTTCCCCTACCATTATATCCTTAACTCTGCTGTATGTATTTTATATTCTTTAGGCATTTTATATTCTGTATGTATTGTATATTTTTTACGCATTTTATATTCTGTATGTATTTTATATTCTTTATGTATTTTATATTCTTTATTCCTGTTGATCTTTGTTCTTACTGTAAAGTGTCCTTGGGTGTCATGAAAGGCGCTTTTTAAATAAAATGATGATTATTATTATTATTATTATATAAGCGGGGTGCCCCACCCCATCAACCGAATTGAGCACCCCACCTACCAAACCAAACTTGCACCCCCACCTGCCCACCCGGCACTGACATATCACTAAGCTAGCAGCAAGAAATACAGGTTCTCTAGCTAAAAAGCTAAAGGAAGCACTCGTGTTGCCTCTTCCCTCATGTTAAACGCCCCCTGCCCCCACTCAAAAACTGTTAGTACAAGCTGCGCTCAGACAAGTGTCTGTCCCACCATCAACAAAAATCATGGATGAGATGAGCACCCCGCCATGGCAAGTTAACTAGGGAAACACTGTTTCATGTTACTTGGCGCACACGGCCGCACTGCGCCGTCTTAAGTGTATGTTCGTGCATTACTGGGACAGTTCTTCAGGACGTCCTCTATCCACCCAGCGCCTCTCACACTGGTTGTGTGAGGCTATTTCTGAAGCTTACAGTTTATCTGGACTGGATCCTCCAGAGAATCTCAGCACATTCCACCAGAGGGTTTTCATCCTCCATGGCTCTGCATGGAGGGATGACAGTGGAAGACATTTGTATGGCGGCTGCCTGGTCATCGCCATGTTCAATTATTCGTTTTTATCTACGTGATGTTTCTACTTCTCCATGACCCAATCTGTTCTCAGGGTTCTGACAGAATGATTATTTGTTTCAAGGAGCCTCACTTTTGAGCTCACACCTGCCTGCATGCAGTCGCAGTGTGAGATATTTATTATCAGTGTAGTGAAGTAAGGGTTAACTTCACTACTAATTAATTATTCTCAAAGCTAGTTCAAGCACAAAGAATATTAATTGTTTAATTACAACGGATTCCTTTCTTTTTCGAGTTAAATTTCTGTTCTGTGACCGAGATAACTTGTGAGTGGAGTGCTTAGTCAGTGACATGAGACGCCATTTTATCTTTGACCCATCAGAATAAATGCGGTCATTTATTTAACAGAATCAAAATTTAACATCCAAAACATGTACACATTCATTTGCTGATCTGTTTCTGATTAATAAACTTGGCAAGCTTTACTAACAAGACAACAGAACATTACTGATTGAGACTGATTCATCTCTGAAAGCATCTAGTTTGAATTACTGGCGAATAGAAAAGTTCAAGAGGAGAAATAGATTCAAGGAGGAAGTTTAAGATGTGGAGTTATGTGTTGAACCAGAACATTGCACCATTCCTCCGACATCCAGCTCAGCTCTCCAGTACACTTTAGGACATGCAGCGACTTTGTTACCTTAGCAGAGGATGTATCCACTCCGGAACAGAAGTACATTATTACGCTCCCTTTTCAGCGTCTCTGGTTAAAGTAGCTGGGGGTCATCAGAAATCGTGACGAAGTACTCGGTTCAACCGAATAAGCTTCCTTATGAGTTGAGCTTTTAATGCTCGGGTTGAGTCACAGCTGAGGCAGGCTGTGACAACGCTGGACTGGAGAGACCTTTGGCACATGGTCAAATCCATCCGCTACTTAGTTGAGTCTCATCTCCGACTGAAAGTTCCAGCAAAACTGGAAAAGACTTCGAAGAAGACTGAAGACTGAAGACTTAGAAGACTGAGTTCCAGGACTTAGAAGACTGAATAGTTCTAAGAAGTGTTGCCTTTTAAAGGGGAATCCACTTCCTGTTACATGGTACTTCCTGATTGGTTGAAACAACCAGCAGGGGTGTGGTTCTAGTGATGTCAGAGGGCCACTAGAAGTCAAGAGAGGATGCAGGAATGTTTAAGAATGGTTAGTACAGACGGAGAAATGTTTATGAAGAGGTGAGACAAAGCAGGTGCCAGCAGCTCTTATTTACTGTCTGAGAGTTTTAAAAACAAGACACTTCGTTCTAATAACTCGTCTCTGACTTTCGACCGACATCCAATACTACTCCTCATTCAGACAGAAAACTAAATGCATACTTACTTCGTAAATAGGCATTTAACTGTATGATCAAAAATCTAATGAGGTTTAAAAATCATTAATACAGTTTCACAGTTGATTTAAAAGAGTGGTTCACTTCAAAATTTAGAAATGGTATGAACTAAACACACTTTTGATTATCAAGATATTTTAAAATAGTAATGATAATGTAAAAAGAAGAGTGTTCTTTCAATTGATTAATTCAGGATACAACTAAATAGTCTCTTGATGAGATAATTTGTATTTCTGGATTCAAATCCATGAAATAATAGTTCCTGTCCCCTGAAGGTCTTCAGAGACAGTTTGATGTCGGAGGCCTAGTTCACTACAGTCCCCCCTTTGGAAATCATTGTCCCTCCATGGGGATGAATTCTAACATGAACTTACACCTCCGAATGTCCTTGATCTTGACGTAATCCAGCAAGAGGAAAACAAAAGTCAAAAAAGGTAATCCCACAACGGTTTTGGTACTTCCATAATGTTGTTGGTAATTCCATTGCAGCAACGCTTTAACCCCTTGTAAACAAAGTCTGTAATCCATTGAAAAAGTCATAATCCACAACGGTAAATCCACAACGATTGGAGGTGTTGATTGTTCAGCATGTAGAGGGGTTCCCTCGATTGAACTGCAGAGGCGACCACTGGATGGAGTTTGGAGACCCACGTTGGAGTTGTAGGTCCCTTCAGCGAAGGTTGCTGCTGGTGGTTCCCAGTGGATACCATTCTGGTTCTATGTGTTCATGCATTTATGTGGTTTTAGTTGGGCTTATGAGTGGGATTTTACATAAGACCTTAACCTATATGCACCTGGTGTGTAAGCTATCAGGGTTTAGATCAGCTACAGGTACCAATTAAATTGTGGGTCATGCTGAAAAATGATATATAGAGATTTATACCTATAGAAGGGCATTCAAAACTATTCTTCCATTCCTAACTTGGTTTAAGTTAGATTTACATGGCAAAATATAGTTTGGTTCAATTGTCTGTTGTCCCTTTAGACGAACGACTTGAGGTTTGGTTTTTTGGTGTTCCCCCTAAATGTTTTGGAGTCTATGGCGAGACGCAACTGAAGGATTAGCTAGCGCCCCCCACCCCTGAATAGGATTGTTCAAGTAGGTTCGGCTTGAGCGTCGTGAGACCAATGTAGGTTATGGTACTTAAGGTAGCATTAATCTAAAATGACTCCTCAAAGATTGAAGTTTAACCAATGAACTGCATGTTGACATAGTTAAAGTCCTCAATGTCTCTAACTAAAGTACACACAAAATTCATTCTTGCTGGGGGTGTTCGGAAACAATACCAAAACCAAATAAACGATGTCTCAACATCGACAAAAGTAGTGATTAAGCAACTGGAAAACAACGTTTCAATGCGTTACTCACTCTGATTGTCAGATTCGATCACGTTATCGCTTCTGAGTTGTTATCTTAACACTTAATTAAGCTTAGACTTATTTAGTTTCTGCTTGGATTACCTTTTTTCCCTTGAGGTCTGAGTTTGTGAGATCTTTGTCTCCTGTGGAGTTATTGAACGCCTTGTGTAGTTTTTAACCTGGTTTCGATGTACCCATTTAACAATTGGCTCTTTTTGGCCTTTGCTGATTTTGATCTGGTAGACAACTGGAGACAGTTTGTCTGTTATCAGGTGGGGTCCAATCCACCTGGGCATCAGTTTGCGGGTGAGAGTTCCGGTCCCGGATTCTCCTTTCCCGGTTGTGGGGGCGAACGTGTAGTACCAGACCCCATCACCCACTTGGAGTTCCTCGTGAGAGGCCTTTTGGTCATAGTACGCCTTTTGTCCTTCAGCGGATTTTTCCAGGTTTCTCTGGACAAAAGCAAAGGTGTTTTTAAAGTGTTCTTCCACGTCATTCATGTATTGTTGTGTGGTGTAGGCTGTTGCCATGGCGGCATCGCCTAGTTGGTACAAGAGGTGTAGAGGGAGAGTCATTTGTCGACCCGTCATAATCTCAAAGGGAGAGATGCCAGTCGATGTGTGTGGAGTGGCCCTTATGGCCATGAGGACCAGAGGGAGTTTCACGTCCCAGTCCTTGTGGTTTGCGGGTACGTATTTCTTCAAAATACTTACCACAGTTCTATTTGCTCTCCACTTGGCCTGAGGCCTGTGGGTGGTAGCCAACATGGAAGTTGACTTTTATGCCTAGTATCTTCCACAGTTCTTTCATCACTTCAGCTGTGAAGTGTGTACCTTGGTCTGAGTTCACCCTGAGGGGAAGTCCAAACCTTGAAAATACATGATTCATTAGTAACATAGCAGATGTTTGTGCTGTGTCATTAGGAGCTGGTAGACATTCTACCCATTTGGTAAATGCGCAAGTTACCGTGAGAAAATATT
>NC_056510.1:33346187-33356519 GCF_014905685.2 Nematolebias whitei
CGGACCATGGGAATGCAATGCCTCTACTTTGCAGTGGTGCTCTGTGGAGTGGTCTGGATGGCTGAAACTGGCCACAGACCAGGCACCCTTTTATGTAGTTCTTGACATCCTTTTTCATTTCAGGCCAATAAGCAACTTGTTTTAATATCTCCCTTGTGTCCTGCGGACGGGAGGTCATGCGCATGAACTAACATCACCCCCATGTGGTCATGGGGGACCACGAACACGGGTGAGGACGTCGGTCCATGAGCTAGGATGCCCTTGAGTTAGGATGCCCTTGATTAGTTTTAGCTGTTTGCACTGCTGAAAGAGGACTTTAAGGTCTGGATTGGAATCCAGGTCAACTTCAGACGGAGTGTTTTTCTCTGGGTCAGTCAAGTACAGTATCATCGAGTTTATCGCAGGATCCAACTTCTGAAGTTGGATAATGTCTGGGTCAGTCAGCACGGGTTGTACAGAGACTGTGTTGTCAGCCGGTTTGGTTGCAGCCTGTGCACGTGCGACTGCCATTACCTCGGCTGTAGGTTGTACTGCCAGAGTTGCGAGCAGCCAGGAGGGGTCAAAGGACCACGGAGGGCCGTTAACGGCTCAGTCCTTGGCTAGGAAGTCTGCAAGGTCATTATACCGCTTGTCATCGCCTAGGACTCTTGAATGCCCTGGAACCTTTTTCCAGTAGACCTGTAGGTCATGTGATGTCACCAAGTGATCACATGCCATGAAAAGCTCTTTGTGTTTGACCATTTTCTTGTTGCTTGTGAGAAAGCCGTTCCGTTTCCACAGAGCGAGATGACACAAGAAACTAAGTCGAGCGTAATTAGAGTCCGTGCAGATGACTAGCGTTTGGATGGAGCGTTCTACTGCCATCTGGAGAGCTATTAGGATTCCTGCTATCTCAGCGTACTGAGAAGTCTGACAGCCTAATTTATAGCTAAAAGTGACCTCTTCTTGGTCTTGGAGGAGGATCCCTCCAACACCTGATTTGCAGGTTTGTTCGTGGTGGAATGAGCATCCATCCACGTACAGTGTTGTCATATCTTTGCAGACAGTGCTATCAAAGTAGTGGTGATTTGGTTCCTCACTTACTGAGGGTTTTTCCGCAGCTGGCGGTTGGGTGGCAGGTACATCTTGTGTACATTCCTGGCAGAGTGCCAGGTTGGTGCCCAAATGTGACTTCTTGTTTTGTCCGTAACGGATGTCTAGGTCAAAACTTTGAAGCGCCATGAGCCACATGGCTACCCGTGAGTTTGTCACCACACCATCTCTGATGCGTTGGCTATTCAAGAAAGTTACTGGCTGGTGTTGTGTTTCAACAATGATTTTTTGTCCACCGATGTAACTGGAGAAGTGTTTAACTGCCCACACAGTGGTCAGTAGAGCTTTCTCACAGTCTGAGAACTTTAATTCGGGGCCTGCCATTGTCTTACTGGCGTAGGCCACCACACGCTTGTCTTTGTTGTGCATCTGGTACAGACCTGCACTCATGCAGTGAGCTGAAAAGCCCACTTCCAAGTGAAACTCTTTGTTGTAGTCTGGATAGACTAGACATGGGGCTGACTTGAGTCTCTCCCTGAGAGCGTTCATTGCCTGCTGTTGGTTATCAGTACAGACAAATGGGACGTCTTTCTTTAAGAGTTCAGTCAGTGGTTTCGCAAGGTCTGCATAGTTCTCTATGAACTGGAGTGAGTAGTTACACACACCCAGAAAACTTTGCAGTTCTCTGAGATTGGTGGGGACTTTGAGATTGTCTAGGCCTTGGGTGCGAGTCAATTGTGGTTGTACTCCGTCTGGACCTACTAGTAGGCCAACGTAGTCCACCTTGGCCCTGCACCACTGGCATTTTGACAGTGAGATTTTAGCACCAGCAGTAGTCAGTTGATTCAGAACGTGGTCGATCTCAGCCAAGTGTAAGTCCAGTGTTGGCTGCCTCAAAAGGACATCGTCCACGTAGATCAGTGTCCCACGTCCATGGGCGTCTGGACATGCTTTGTTCAAAAAGATGTTGAACTCAGCTGGTGAGTTAGCATAGCCAAAGGGGCACCTGGTGAAGGTGTATTGTCGGCTACGAAAAGTGAAAGCTAGTTTGTGTTGGTCCGTGGCGCGCACAGGAATGGTCCAAAAACCAGAGGCGACGTCGAGGGTGGAAAAGTACTTAACTTCGGTGACCTTGGGCGGTTCCTGTTGGATCTGGGTCATTGGCCACCTAGCTTTCTGTAGTATATGGTAAGTCTCCACTTACCATTCGGTTTCAAAACTGGCCATAAAGGCACAGAGTAGGTGCTATTACAATGTCTGATTATGCCTTTATCTAAAAGGTCATCAATGATTTCCTTGACAGGTTGATGTGCTGCCAGGAGAATCTTGTATTGTCTGACAAATGTAGGCGGTGAGTTGGGCGGAGTTGGGATGCTCACTGTGTGGAGCGAGGTCAACCCACAATCCATTGAGTCAGTCGAGAATGACTTCTCATATTTCATGAGAACTCGGCGGAGTTTGTCCCTTTCTTCATCAGTCGTCAGGGCGTCGGCTTGGGCGACCACCTGTTCAATCTGTGAAGAGATTGCTAAGGGTTCTTGATGTTTGGGGAGCTCCAGTGAGTCCCTTTCTGTGTCGTTAGACCTGTCTATAGGTAAGACACTATAGGTTTGAGGTCCTAAATCGACATCATTGGTTGAGAAGAGAGCTATGGCCTGTGTTGGTTTCGTGAACCAAACTGGACCAGTCTCTTGACTCGATCAATGATGTCGATTTAGTCACAAGTTCATGACTGCTGATGTTATTGTTATTAACCGGTTCATCATGAGGAGCTGTTGGTCTGCTCTGTTTATCTTTACACTGTTACAATTCGTATCCTACGTTGTTCCTTTTCACAGCAGCAAGTCAAGTCAAGTCACATTTATTTATATAGCACATTTAAAACAGTAACTGTTATCAAAGTGCTTAACAAAAAAGATCACAGCATCAAATATTAACAACATATTACAGCAACATGAATAAAATCATAAAAACATGAAATATGAGAAACAATGAAATCCTAAATCAAATCACCCTGCGTTAAATGTCAGGGAGTAAAAGCAAAACGGATGAACACAATCATCAACAACAAAATACTAAATGAGACCACAATGTGTTAAATGTCAATGAGTACAGATGTGTTTTGAGGACAGATTTAAATGTAGAGACTGAGGTGGCCTGTCGAATGCTGATGGGCAGATTATTCCAGAGTTTAGGGCCCATGACTGAAAATGCCCAATCTCCTCTGAGCTTCAGTCTGGTTTTTGGTACGGCCAAAAGCAGCTGGTCTGATGATCTCAAGGCCCGAGAAGGAGTATAAGGATGAAGGAGGTCGGAGAGGTATGAGGGTGCAAGGCCATTAACACACTTTAATGTCAGCAGAAGAATCTTAAAATCAACTCTGACACGCACAGGAAGCCAGTGAAGAGAGGACAGAACTGGAGTAATGTGCTCAAACCTGCAAGTTCCTGTTAGTAGCCGAGCTGCAGCATTTTGGACGAGCTGGAGACGTGAGAGAGAGACCCGACTGACCCCAGCATAAAGTGAGTTACAGTAGTCCAGCCGGGTTGTAATAAATGCATGGACTAATTTTTTAAGGTAGGATCTGGACAGGACTGACTTGAGCTTAGCTATCTGCCTTAGCTGAAAGAAGCTTTTTTGAAGAACAGAATTTATCTGCACCTGGTGATGAGCTGATGAGCTGCTGAGGTCACGTGAGAGCTGTGCTGCGTAAGTAACATGGCAGAATATAGCCAATATATTACAATCAAGCATAATAAATATTGTTAATAATAACCTCTGCATATTGTTTCAATAAACCAAAACTGGACGAGGAAACCTTGGACAGTCTGGAGAGTTACGTGGACGAGTGTTTTGAAAACATCGTGATGGGTAAACCACAAAAAAAAAAACACTGCATCCATGGCAATACCAACTCCTAAACGCACGCGTTCGGAGAGCTCAACCAGCACGTCCACCTCTCCAGAGAAAAGCTTCACTGATGTCCTGGGCTCTATAGACAAGAAGCTAACCAGCTTAGATGCCCGGCTGGCCCTGGTGGAGGTTCTCCACAAGGAGTTTCAAGCACTGAGGGAGTCTCTGGAGTTCAGCCAAGCTCAGGTGGTGTCGCTCGCTGCAGAGAACCAAACTCTGAGGGGTAACGTCAAAGAACTCACCGAGAAGATGTCGCAGCTGACCGGAGAGAACAGGAAAACGAAGGAGTCCATCCTGGATATTCAAGCTCAGAGCATGCGGGACAATCTTGTCTTCTCAGGGATCCCAGAACGAGCAGAGGAGGATGCTGAAGTTACGATCCGTGAGTTTATCCAACATCAGCTGAAACTCCCAAGTGAGACGGTAAAAAACATCACTTTCCATCGCGTTCCCCGGCTCGGAGGTAAGAAGCCCGATAACAAGCAACCTCGGCCAATTATCGCTAAATTTGAGCACTTTAAACAAAAAGAGCAGGTCAGAGGTCGGGGCAGAGAGCTGCGTGGGACGGACTTCAGTGTAAACTATCAATTTCCAAAAGAGATCCTCGATCGGAGGCAAGTTTTGTTTCCAATCAGGAAGAAATACATGTCTGAGGGCGTCAGAGCTACGGTGGCTGTAGACAAACTTTATATTAATGGACAGTTGTTCAGGGAACGGGACGTCACTCCGTGGCTTTATTAAAAGGAACAACAGGTTAGTTTGAAGCAGGGCTGTTCAAGTGACAGCCCGCGGGCCAAGTCAGGCCCACAGGTGAGCTAAGTTCGGTCCACCAATGGGTTCACTCTTAAAATGAAACTAGAGTTTTAACTATAAAACAAAGTAACTTAATGATAAGAACTAGTGGATATCTGACCCCTGGGTGCTTGGCTCTCAGTAACTGTGGCCCGCTGGGCAGTTTATAGTTGAATAGTCCTGGTTTAACGCTTGTAACACTGGAGGTAAATTAACTGGCATTTGTAAATAAAATGTAAAGCACAGCTTGCTAAGGTGTCTGCACTGGTGGTGGTGAACGGTGTCAAAGCTATTTATTTTTTATTTTTTATGATTTATTTTTTTTGGTTTGTTTGTTTTTTCCTCTCTTTTCCTTTTTCTTTTATTTATTTATTTTTTTTACTATTTTCTCTTTTACGTTTATCTGTTACCACATCACTTCATCAGTCTTTTTCTCTTCTTTACCACCCAACAAACATTTACACACAAGCACACCAAAACATACATGCGCGAACACACACTCGCATACACACCAGAGAACTTTACATCTTTCAACTTCTCTCACACACAGCTTCTACTCAATATTCTTGTATCTTTCCACTTCAAACATCACCGTGTGTTTCTAAACATCTAAACTGGCATTCTCAAGCAATAACTGTGATTTTAGTTGGATCTGTTTGTCTCTATGGTGACATGCGCTGGTCAACTTTAGCTACTCATGCACAACTATGGGCACATTAAGGTTTGTGACTTGGAATGTCAATGGAACCAGTGTTCAGCAAAAAAGATTAGGAATTTTAAACCAGCTTAAAAGACTACAGGCAGATGTCTTTTTAAAGAGACTCCTAAATCTATTACAACTGCAGATGTCTTAAATCACCTGACTTTCCTGATGTGTTTTGTGCCTGCTATAACTCAAGGCAAAGGGGAGTGGCAATATTAATACACAAAAATGTTAATTTTCAGTACTAGACACAGTTACAGACCCAGAGGGTAGAAATTTGATAATAAAACTTTGTATAAATAACTACAAGCTGTGTATTGTCAGCATATATGCCCCAAATGTTGATGACACCTCTTTTTTTCATGATTTTTTCCTCAGCATTGTCTGATCACTTGGATTGCTCACTTATACTTGGAGGTGACCTCAACTTTGGTTTAAATGAAGAATTAGACAGATGTAGTAGAGAAAGTAGAGAAAAATATATGTCTTCTTGCTCAATTAGCAAACAACTAGAGCTACTGGCACTAATACTAGACTTCCCTGACGGTCTATCAATCACTGTGGTGGGTTGTTACAGGCCCCCCTCAGCCTCAAGTGACACCTTCACTTCCCTAAGAAACTTTCTGACGGGGCTAAATGCTAAGGAACTACTGCTAATTGGTGATCTAAACCTAGACTGGTTGACCTCTTCATCTGACAATCTTAAATCCATCTGTGAATCATTAAATCTAACTCAACTAATTCAAACATCAACACGCCCAAATAACAAAACCCCTGAAAAATCTACCCTACTGGACCTTATCCTAACAAACATGCGTCACAAGTACACAAATGCATGTGTTTTCGCTAATGACCTTAGTGATCACTGCACCATTGCAGCCGTAAGAAACGGAAAATTACCAAAATTAAAACCCACCATTATTTTCAAAAGGGATTTAAAACATTTCTGTGTGCAGGCCTTTTTTCACGACTTAGCCACTTTTGATTGGAATAAAATTTCATTGATAGATGACGTAGAACTTGCACTGGCTTACTTCAATGAGGGTTTTCAAAACATAATCAACACACATGCTCCATATCGTAGATACAGAATAAAGGGACGTAAAAATCCTTGGTTTTCCACTGAGATAGGAAATCTGCTCAAAGAAAGAGATACTACCTGGGCTAAGGCCAGAAAATCAAAAACTGAACATGACTGGCTCAGCTTCCGACAATTTAGGAACAAATGCACAACCCTAATTAGAAATGCAAAATCAAATTACTACCTGGACGCATCCACAAAATATCTAAATGATCCAAAAAGGTTTTGGCAAATAGTAAAATCTAATTCTGGTCAGACAACAACCACTGATTTACCCAGCTCCATTATGACCAGCTCAGGTATTCTGTCAGACAAATTATCAATTCTAAACTGTTTGAATGAACATTTTATATCCTCTGGCTCCCTGTTCGAATCTACGCATCCTGAAATGTTATCTGCTGACCAAACTGATGAAAATCCACCCCCATCTCCGCATGTGCTAGACAAACAGGTCACAAACCGATTTGACTTTGTATCAATATCTCCCAGTGAGGTTCTAAATGCTCTAAAAACTCTTGACACACGCAAAGCAGCAGGACCTGACAACATAGAACCACTTTTCCTAAAACTAGCTGCAGATATCATTGCTGAACCACTTTCATGTATTTTCAATCTCAGTCTAAATACAAATACAATACCCAAAATCTGGAAATCGGCTTATGTTCTCCCTCTGCTAAAACGGGGTGAACCAACTAATGTCAACAACTACAGACCAATTTCTAAATTATGTATTCTTGCTAAACTGTTCGAAAGACTTGTCTCTGATCAGCTAACTGTTTTTCTACAATCAAATAATATTTTATCACAATTCCAGTCAGGATTCAGAAAACAGCACAGTACCGTAACTACAGTTCTCAAAGTATTAAATGATATCATACATGCCCTGGACTGCAAACAATACTGTGTTGCCCTATTTATAGACCTATCCAAGGCATTTGATACAGTTGATCACAGACTATTGACTAACATCCTGAAACACTCTGGTCTATCAAAACTAGCAGTCTCCTGGTTCACCAACTATCTAACTGACAGAACACAGTCTGTCCATGTAGCCGGATCCTCCTCTACTTTCAAAAGCCCCTTATCCACAGGGCTTTTTGGTACTCCTATGTAACTAGTTGTGGCCGATTGCGTGTTTTATCAACAATGCCTTTAGCGGTGGAACCCACCCCATTTTTGGGACCTAAATCTCTGAGGTCCCAGGTCTGGTTCTTGTAGGGTCTAGATGTGACATCAGCGCACTGTAGGTCACTGATTGGTCAGGGGGCGTATTCATTGGTGGAGGGCGGAGATTCAGTCTTCCACCGGAAATCAAAATCCACCATTTTCTTTTTCACCCGCATAACAGACAACAAGAAATCGGAGGAGCTTATTTTGGAATATTTTATAAGGTAAAACAAATAATCATGGCACAGCCGTGGTCGAATGCTGAAGTTCAGGCATTTCTCTGTTTGCTGGCCGACGAAGAAGTGCAGAGCGAGCTAGATGGAACGAAACGAAATGAAAAGATTTTTCAAGAGGTGTCTGCGCAGATGGCGGTGCAGGGCTTCCATCGCACACCAAAGCAAATAGGAAAGCTTAAAAAACTAATAGTTGATGGTGAGTGTATTTTATTTACTTTAAGCATATTTCCTTTTCCTCATGCAACCATTTCTTTGCGTTTTCTGAAAGTACTCTGAACAAACGAGGCTGACTCGGTTACGTCGTTATTAGTTAGCATCATTGCTAACTGTACTCTGTTGCTGTTTTTCCACTCTTATTTTGATGCAGAAAGTCCCACTGAACATGAAGGTTCGCCAGATTCTGCTTTTGACTGTCCAATCCTCCCCGCTTCTGACCCTTCCCGACCACACCAGCTCCGAGTACATCTACACCACCGAGTACATCTACGCCACCGAGTACATCTACGCCACCGAGTACATCCACGCCACTGGGCAACACGCAGCAGAGCGGCACCAAACAGCACCCGTTACTAGATAAGAAGAAGCAACAATCGTGTTTAACATCACATTGATCATGTCGATACGAATGTTGTTTTGTTTTTGTTGTAAAACACCTTGCATGTATTCAAACTACTTGTTTATTCAGTTGTAATGTATAAATGTTAAATTTAGTTATTCATTTATTACTTAAACTTTCATTTATGAAGTTTATTATTGAAATTATACAGGGTGTAGTGATTTTTGTTCAGATTAACGATGCTCTGTTCTTTTTCTAAATTAGCACAAACCGTTGTAAATGACTACATGTAGTTTATTTATGCCCACCTGCTTACTATCATTAAAGTACTAGACTGCTTTATGAACAGAATCATTTCTGATCTTGTGAACAAACACCTTTTGAAATTAGCAGGAACTTTAATGTAAATAATTTATTTAAAAACTCTACCTGTACTTCATCATCTAACAGCCATTTTCTTGTGTGTTATTCCTAGGCAATAGAAAGCGCAAATCAACAAGTGCAGCAGAGAGCTTTGTTTCTGCGCACACAGAACAAGAGGAGATGAACCAGAAGCAGAGAGAGAAACACTTCCATTTTATTTGTGAGGATTCCAAAAAAGCAAGGCAAGAAGAAGCTGCGGAGAGGCAACGCCAAGCTGCAGCAGCGAGGAAGCAGGAGAAGGCAATTAGGAAGGAGGAGATGGCCTTGAGGAGAGAGGAAGCAGATGTTCGCAGAGAGGAAGCAGCACAGCGAAGGCAGGAGGCTGAACAGAGTGCTGCTTTCAGTCAGGCACTCCTTGGGGTGCTGGAATCCATTGCCCGTTCCATGGCAAACAGACATTTTTAAAAATATTTAGAGTAGATCATAGTTGATCTATAGAAATGTAGATCCTGCAAGGTAAGCCCACAAATAGCCAAACATGTAGCTTGTTAAGTTTGCATATTTAATTAGTGTATAATTGTTTTTTTTGTACAGGTCTTTATTTCTAATAAAAGAAACATTTTCAAGTCTTGAGCTTCCATCTGATCATCAAAAGTGAAGTGCTTACAGTGTTTTTTTTACGTCCATAGTGTAGATAAGTGAAGTAATTGTTTTTTACCTGTAACAATGCTGGTGAAGATTCTCAGTTATCCTTGACACGGCAAATCCCCCCCAAAACAGATAAAAACAAAACCACAGGACTTTTTTTAAAACTGAAGACGTTTCGCTAATCATCCGAGGAGCACTCACAATTCAATGAAAAAAGGAATATGGGATTAAAGTTATAAAGCTGTGGTGTTCTGTAAGCTTGCTGGAGATTGATCTGCATGTGTCAGTCTCCATAATACAAGCTTACGGCACACCACAGCTTTATAACTTGAATCACACTCCTCGTTTCATTAAATTGAGAAAGAGCCTCGGATGAGAAGTGATACATCTTCAGTTACAAATAAAGTCGAGTATTTTTATTTATGTATTTTTTCGGTTTTATCTGTAATGAGTACTGAAAAACGTAACCATAATACAGAATGTCCATGTGTTGTAAATGAACATTGCAGTGGAGTTAAAAAGGTGTATGACTTGTGTAATCTACGTTTACAATCATCCTCATTCAGGAGGTTTTCAGTCATTGCATGTCAAACACCTCGGCCATGATGTCCATCCTGTGGATCCAGCAGCTTCTGTGTCTTTTTCGCCCAGGTCAAAAATTCTCTCCACGACTTTCACTGTGGTAAAAAGGAGCACTAACTTAATATTACTTAACAGCACTTCAATCATGAAGATAATTTGCGACAGCTTAATTTAAAGAGCTGCGTGGTAAACATAAGCTCTGAAAGAGTTGTTAAATATCAAATCAAATGTAGGTTATTATGTAATGTACGTAATATAT
>NC_056510.1:33356619-33360510 GCF_014905685.2 Nematolebias whitei
TAAATGTAACTCATCATCCTGGTTTCATTAAAGAGTTGTTCTAGATGCTGATGCTGTGGGCAGGAAGGATCTCTTGTAGCAGTCTGTCTTACAAGGGATCTGAAGAAGTCTCTGGCTGAAGACATATATATAAATATTAAAATAGATTAATGTATATATGCATAAACAAATATAAAGTTCTTGTTGTAGGTTTTGGTTCTTTGTTAAAAACAAAAATTAAAGAGTATACAGTTTTTCTAAAACTACAGCCACTAAAAAACGCAGCATATGTGATAGAAGCACAGCAGCAGTGTTTGTTTTGCCATTTTTACACGAACCTGGTAATAAGGCATGTCTGTACATTAAACAAACAAGAATAATTATTAATCCATGTTTATTTTCAAATCAACACTTTAACGTTCACTTGTATCTAAGGAAGGCCGGGGAGGTAAAAAAAGATTAAGGGGTGGAATTAGGATAAGTTACAGCTCATGAGGTACTCCATCAGAGCATCTCTGACACCTCGGCCCTGCTCTCCATCTTGCGGGACAGCGACCAGGACGGGCTGTGCGGCTGGTTCTGCTTCAAGTTCATCGAGGTCATCCATTTTGGTTGTGTGTTGTTTTCCGGCTCTTCTTCTTCTAATACATGTTAGTGGTGCTTAGAAAAGAGCTTAATGTAGCACTACCGCCACCAGCTGGTAAGGTGCGTTGATATTAATAATCCGCCCACTAGAAGTGAACAATCCGCCCACTAAACGGGAACTATAGGCAAAGTGGAGACACAAAAATAGAGGTCCCACTAGAACCGGACACAACAGGCTACAACAAGAACCAGACCTGTGGATACCAGGCTTTAGATGTTGTGAAAGGGGTGCCACAGGGTTCTGTCTTGGGTCCCATTCTTTTCTCCTTATATATCAACGATCTATGCAGTGATCTGTCAAACGCCTCCCACCATTATTATGCAGATGACACTATCATTTATTGCTGTTCATCCTCCCTCAGCCAAGCCTTCACCTCTCTTCAAGACGCTTTTAATATTATCCAGTCACGTCTGCAAAAACTTAGACTGGTCCTAAATGCTGACAAAAGCAAGATCATGGTTTTATCCAACAGAAAGCAGCAACCAGAGAACTCACCTCAAATTGAAACCCAAGAGGGAAAACAAATAGAAATGGTCTCCACCTACAAATATCTAGGTTTCAACATTGACAATAAACTGTCATTTAAAATCCACATATCTAAAATGGTCATTAAACTCAAACTGAAGCTAGGCTTCTACTTCAGAAATAAATCCTGCTTCTCATGTAAAGCCAGGAGAACATTAGTAGCTGCAACTTTCATGCCGATATTAGATTATGGTGACGTGCTGTACATGAGTGCTGCATCAAAATACCTACAGTCCTTAGACTCAGCTTATCATGGTGCCCTTCGATTCATTACTGATTCCAGTTATCCCACTCATCACTATGAACTTTACGTCAAGTCTAGCTGGTCTTCTCTCAGCGCTCGCAGATACACTCACTGGATATCCTTCATCTATAAGACCCTTCTAAACCTAGTCCCGTCATACCTTACCTCCCTAATACAAACATCACACAATCATTACTCCCTGCACTCTAATGACTTAATCCTCCTGTCAGTTCCTCTGGTCAGAACTGAACTAGGAAAAAGAGCATTCAGCTTCGCCGTCCCCTCAGCCTGGAACAACTTACAGACAGATTTGAAACTATCAACACTCATCTCGCCTAGATCCTTCATGTCAACCGTATCAGATAATGTTGTCAAAAATCTGGACCATTGCAGATGTTTCTAAAACACTACTTATCAAATATACATGTCTTTGTTGACTTTTAACTCTATCTACTTAAACTGATGTCTGTTCTACATTTAATGTCTACAGAAGTCTGTCCTATCCTGATGGTTTCAAACTGTTAACATTTATCGTGATAGTGGTTTCTTTTTTCTTTTGATAAATGTAAATGCTTATTGTCAATAACCCTGTGACGTGTGCTGATGACCACTTGACCAGGTCACCCTTGTGAAAGAGATCTCGATCTCAATGGGCTCTACCTGGTAAAATAAAGGTGATTGATTGATTGATTGATTGAAAGAACTCAGCGCAGTTGGCAGTCCATAAATATAGTTAAACAGTACATGAGTGAGTTTGCGATGCATGGCGATCTCTTCACTCGAACCGCAGGGAGTATACTTTCTTCTCAGCTGTCCATCACTCTTACTCTCATCTGGATAATTTTTTTAGTCAGCAGCTCGTTGTTGATGGACATTTCGGACACTGAGATACACCCTATAGCTGTCTGTGATCATGCTCCTGTCTGTTTAAATCTAGCAAACAGAAAAGAAATCCCAAAAAGTATAAACTGGAGATTTAATATATCATTGCTTGAAGATGAAGATTTTATCAAATATTTTACAGAAGAGTGGGCTTCATATCTGGAGTATAATGACTTGCCTGGAACATCAGCAACTGTTCTCTGGGAGGCAGGGAAAGCAGTGATGAGAGGTAAAATAATGTCATTCTCATCACATAAGAAAAAAGAAAAACATATTCAGGAATTAGAAGAAACCATTAAATTGTTAGAAGCCTCCCAAGATGAAGACATGCTAGAGAAAATACGTAAAGCAAAATAATAAGTTAATTTAATTCTAAACAAAAAAAACTCAATTCTTAATACAAAGACTAAGAAAAGAAAATTTTGAGCAGAACAATAAATCGGGTAGCTTTCTAGCAAAACTGCTTAAAATAAATAAGGAAAAAACAACTATTCATGGTGTTAAAGACTTTACTGGGAATACAGTTTATGATCCTGAAAGAATAAACAGCATTTTCAAAGATTTTTATAAAGCTTTATACTCACCCAAGATAAACCCATCAGATAATGAAATTGATCAATTTCTGGATAAAATAACACTTCATAAATTATCAGATAATCAATCAATGGAGCTGGACTCACCACTGACACCAGTGGAACTCCAGGAAGCCCTCAAAAGCATGTCCAATAAAAAAGCTCCAGGTCCAGATGGATTTCCAGCAGAGTTCTACAAAGAATTCTGGAATATCCTGGCACCACTATTTCACAGAACGCTACAGGAAACTGAAAAAAATAACAGACTTCCAGAAAATATAAACTCAGCCAACATTAGTCTCCTGTTAAAACCAGGCAAAGACCCTGTATTACCTACCAATTATCGTCCCATATCTCTTATCAATGTTGATTAGGGCTGCAACTAACGATTATTTCAATAATCGATTCATCGGCCGATTTTTTTTTGATTAATCGATGAATCGGCAAAAAAACAACAACGTTTTAATATCCACCCGTTTATTCCAAAACTGAACATTTGACTGACATAGCAATTCACACAAAAACAGGTTGCTATTTGACTATTCAGTTAGTAAAATATTGAATAATAAAAAATAAAAGTTAGTCAAATAGCTTAAAAAAATAAATGTACACAAAAATATATACAAATTTGTCTTTATACCTGCACAATATGTAGCTACTTTGTAAAATGTGTCCTTGAGGGAAGAGTGTAACCTGGATTAAAAGTGTGGATTATTGTAACCTGGATTAAAAGTGTGGATTATTGTAACCTGGATTAAAAGTGTGAATCATTGTAGTGAAGCCTTCGTCTTCAACCATCGACAGAGGCCTCATGTCAGTGATGATCATGTTCAGGATGTTTCAGTGAAGACAGCTGCTGCTGTGGTGTCCATGATGTCTGTCCATCATGAAGCTATCATTGTTTGTTGATGTTGTTGTTTTCTGGAATGAGAGAGTAAATATGTATTATAACATAATTTACAGCAACTCAAGAAATGCCTTGTTTCACTTAACAGTGTTAGGTTCAGGCAAAAGTAGCTAAAAGAGCAATTAAACACACACAC
>NC_056510.1:33360610-33379088 GCF_014905685.2 Nematolebias whitei
ACACACACACACACACACACACACACACACACACACACACATATATATATATATATATATATAATACTTAATTACACACATTTGAGTAGATGTAATAAATTACTTTAATTCCTGTTTAAATGCAATTCATCCTGCCATACCTGCAGTGTCTTCAGACTTTGCCAACAAATTAAAAGTTGAAGCTTAATCATTAAATTATTATCTTTGTGTTAGATTTATTTATAAATCACATTTAAACACTGATTGTACCAATTAAATTAAATAAAAAGTAACACACGTGTTCTCTATCATCGTCATTAATCAGATAAACAAACAGCTTCATGTACCAGAGAGACTGAGATTACGTTTTCTCTCTTGGAAACAGAACAATGTGTTAAATTGTAGAGACTCACCTGCAACACGAGTTGGGAGTGAAACATGTTGTATCAGCTGCAGCTCCTTCCTCCTCCTCGTGACTCCGACATGTTTACGTTTATCTCCGTGGTTCTCCCGTGTCGTGTTGGCGATTTTCAAAGCGGCATGCTTCTCATTTTTTATCTTTGTGAAGTTCTCCCACACTTTGGAGGACTTAGGTCGAACAGTTTTCTCTACGTCGGTCATTTGTAAAATTTCCTTAATTTCCTTTGAAAACACCGCCTCTGCTCTGCTCCCCCCTCGTTCTGTTCAACTCGCGCTGCAGTGTTGTTTTTTTTTCAAACTTTATTCAGTCAGTCAGCATTGACAATGAACTGCCCGTGAACAAAACGAAACGGCTTTGCAGCGCCGTGAAAGACGCATAATCGCGCGACACAACAAATCGATAATGAAATTCGTTGCCAACGCTTTTAATCATAGATTTTTATCGATTTTATCGTTTCGTTGTTGCAGCCCTAATGTTGATCTTAAAATAATTTGTAAAGCCCTCTCAAAAAGATTGGAAAAGATAACTCCTCTCATAATAAATCCTGATCAAACTGGTTTTATAAAAGGGAGGCATTCATCCACACATTCACGCAGATTATTTAATTTAATTGATTATTCTTACAGTTGTAGTGAACTAGGCCTCCGACCTCAACCTGTCTCTGAAGACCTTCAGGGGACAGGAACTGTTATTTCATTGATTTGAATCCAGAAATACAAATTATCTCATCAAGAGACTTTTTAATTGTATCCTGAATTAATCAATTTAAAGAACACTCTTCTTTTTTACATTATCATTACTATTTTAGAATATCTTGATAATCAAATGGGTGTTTAGTTCATAACATTTCTAAATGTTGAAGTGAACCACTCATTTAAATCAACTGTGAAACAGTATTAATGATTTTTAAACCTCAGCAGATTTTTGATCATACAGTTTAAATGCCTATTTACGAAGTAAGTGTGCATTTTAGTTTTCTGTCTGAATGAGGAATAGTGATGTCGGTCGAAAGTCAGAGACAAACAGAGACGAGTTATTAGAACGAAGTGTCTTGTTTTTAAAACTAGCAGACGGTAAATAACTTCAACTGGCACCTGCGTTTGTCTCACTTCGTCATAACATTCCTCTGTCTGTACTAACCGTTCGTAAACATTCCTGCTGTCTCTTGACTCCTAGTGACCCTCTTGACATCAGTAGAACCACCCCCCTGCTGGTTGTTTCAACCAATCAGGAAGTACCACGTAACAGGAAGTGTATACCCCTTTAAAAGGAACACTTCGTGGAACTGGTCGATGCTGGAAGTTCGATGCTGGAAGTTCGATGATGGAAGTTCGATGATGGAAGTTCGATCCTAGAGTGCAGTGCTCGAGTTCAGTGCTGGAGCTCAGTCGGAGTCTTAAGTCTTAGGGCTAAGTCTTCAGAACTTGGAGCGGATGGATGGGACCGTGTGCCAAAGGGTCCCTCCCTTTAGCGGAGTCACGGCTCGCATCGCTGTGCACTCAACCCGAGCAGTAAGTGCGCCACTTCTAAGGAAGCTTATTCGGTGGAACTGAGTATATGGAACTGAGTATATGCATTTATTCTAAAGATTCCCAGCTACTTTAACCGGAGACGCTGTAAAGGGATCGTACTAATGGACTTCTGTTCAGGAGTGGATGCATCCTCTGCTAAGGTAACAAAGTCACTGCACGTCCTGAAGTGTACCGGAAAGCTGAGCGGGTGTCGGAGGAAGGGTGCAACGTTCTGGTTTCACACATAGCTTCCATCTAAACCTCTTTAAATCTTTAAACACTTCTATTTCTCCTCTTTAACTTTTCTATTTGCCAGTAATCTAGATGCCTTCAGAGGTGAATCAGCCTCGATCAGTAATGTTCTGTTGTCTTGTTAGTAAAGCGTGTCAAGTTTTTATTAATCAGAAACAGATCAGCAAATCAATGTGTACATGTTTTGATGTTAAATTTTGATTCTGTTAAATAAATGACCGCATTTATTCTGATGGGTCAAAGATAAAATGGCATCTCATGTCACTGATTAAACAATCCCCTCAGTTATCTTGGTCACATGGTAGGAATTTAACTAAAAAAAAAAAAGAATCCGTTGTAATTAACAATTAATATTCTTTGTGCTTGAACTAGCTTTAAGAATAATTAATTATTAGTGAAGCTAACAGCAAAGCTGTCCTGACGTACTACACAGTAAAAATATTGAAACTGCAATATTCTCTTTAGATGCAGAAAAAGCTTTTGATAAGAGTTAACTGGAAATTTTTATTTGCAGCCTTGCATAAATTTGGTTTTGGAAATTATTTCATAAACTGGTTAAAAATATTATATGCTTCCCCATCAGCATGCATTAGGACAAATAATCAAATATCTGCTAGCTTTCTTCTGCAAAGGGGCACGAGGCAGGGATGTCCACTCTCCCCCTCACTGTTTGCTATTTTCATCGAACCGCTAACCGCAGCAATTAGGCAAACTACAGATATTAAAGGCATAAAATGCAATTACATAGAGCACAAAATCAGTCTATATGCTGATGATGTGTTGCTCTTCCTCCAGCATTCACAAACCTCCCTCTCTCAGGTTATTGGATTGATAAACTCTTTTTCAAGAGTTTCAGATTACTCTACAAATAAATAGTCCCAGGAACCTGTCTCAAGCGCAGAAGTGACAGGGCCTTCTCTGTAGCAGGCCCAAGACTTTGGAATGAGTTACCTCTGCTCGTTAGACAGGCCCCCTCTCACAGTTTTTAAATCTCGCTTAAAAACACACTTTTATTCCCTGGCTTTCTGCACTGTGTGATCTGTGCTGAGTCTGTGTGCATCACACTGTGTTAGTCATGTTGCGGTTGTTGTTGTTATCCATTATTGTTTTTGTTGGTTTCTACTTTTTGGTGTCCTGTTATGTAATCTGTTGTTATGTGCTTGTTCTGTTTGTCCCTGTACAGCACTTTGGTGTGCTTTGTCACTTTTTAAAGTGCTTTATAAATAAATTGGTATGGTATGGTATAAACTGTATAAAATCAACAGTTCTACCAATTAATTGCTATTTCAACAATTCACTTACTACACAACTGCAGTCAGGGAATATTACGTACTGTACTTGGGTATCAAAGTCTCTCCTAGACTGGCAGATTTAACTAAACTAAACCACATCCCACTTTTAAAGAAAATTGATGATGATCTTGCTAGATGGAAATCTCTACCCTTGTCTCTCATGGGAAGAATTGCTTCAATATAGGGGTGCACCGATTTCAATTTTCAGGCCGATCACCGATTTTTTGAAAGTCTGAACTGCCGATTCCGATTTTGGCCGATACAGATTTTTTTTTAATAAGCAACAGTGTCAGGTGTTACAAGATCACAATGCACCTTCAATTTACCAATCTTATTTTATTGTAAAACATACCCTTGAAAAATACCCTAGAAACAATACAAACTTGTTGTTTTAACTTGTCATGAGGTAGTATTCTGAAATATAAATGAAGTTTACACAATTTTTGTTAAAACTATAAAATTAACCAAAAAAAATGTTCAGTTCCTTCAACTCTTTCACTTGTTACATTTAAAAAAAAAAAAACTTAAAAAGATAATGCAACAAGTGTAACATTTTCAAGTCAGTGGGTAATAAGAAATAACACTGGCACAGGTAAGTTAGTTCTCACAGACTTATTCCAGTCACTTTCATTAGTGGCAGGTTTTTCTTGATGAACAAAAGCATTTCTGCTTTGTCACCAGACAGGCGACTTCTTTTCTCATCTACTACATGTCCAAGCTAAACAGGCGCTCGCTTTCAATGCTTGTGCATGGGGCAGAGAGATAGGTTTGGGCAAGTAGAGCAAGATGAGGGAAACGATTTTCATTGATCTTCCAGTAGACCAATGGGTCCTGGCTCCTTTCGACAGGAACCTCAGATAGGTAGTTCTGTGCCTGCATAGCTGAAGGGCTGGCCAGCTGTTGCTCATGTTCAATGTTCTCCTTCAAGATTTCGTTGTGAGCTGCAAACAGTAGACTACGCCTTTTGGCTGCAGGTTCATCTATATCAGGAGGTCCCACTTCAGAGGATGTTCCTGCAGCAGGTGTGCATCTGGTCTCCTCCTCTGCAAGTTTGGTCAAAAGGAGCAGTTTCACGTCATCTTTCACCTCTGCTGAGAAGTAGCGATTCTTGTACCTTGTTTTACATAAACAAAGAAAGAGGGGTCAATCATTGTGTTTTGTATACATTAACAGTTTTTATGACTTGCATGTAAATAAAGAAATGCATTTCAATCAAGAAATTTTTATTTTTAATTTAATTTAAATGTTTGTTGAAATATAGTAGTAGGCTAAAAGTAATTATGGCTAAAATAGAATGTTAATAGTTACTTGCCTTGGATCCAGAACAGTGGCCAAGCTGTACAGGGGCTCATGCTCAATGTTACTGAATCTTCTCACAACAGCCTCCAGCAATGTAGCTTTGGCTGTACCCACGCCACGGTCTGTGCTCGCTTGCCTCTCCAAAATCCGCTTGAGTGCAGTGATGGCTGGGATGACATCTGCTGCTGTAGCTTTTGATGAGCTAATCTCATTTGTGAGTTCCTCAAAAGGTGCAAGAATGGTGAGCACATTGTCCAGTAACTCCCACTGGTGTGCTGTGAGTGTGGCTGGTAACTCATGCTCAGCAGCATACATGCCATAGCAAGTCTGTGCTCCAACAGCTACTGCAGCATGTAGACTGTGCTGTTCCACCTCGTTGAAACGTCTTGCTGTAATCGTTTCCTGGGTTGACCTAACTGGGTCTGTATGTCATAAAGTCGGGAATAGGCAAGTGATGAATGCTTAAAATGTCCAACAATTCTCCTTCCTGTTGCCACCATGTCTATGATGCTGCGCTGCGCCAGCTGTCCCTCATTTACAACCAGTTGCAGTGTGTGTGCCAGGCAGGGTAAACTTTTCAGGTTGATATCATCCAGCGCTTTGGCCATATTACGAGCATTATCCCGTAAAACAACGTGAAGTCTTCCATTATCGATTTCCCAGTGATTCAGCATCGCCTTAAACTCTGCTGATAAATTGGCCGCAGTGTGAGACCCCGCCATTTCTTTACAGTTTAAGAGTACTTGATGACGTTCGAACTGTTCGTCAATCCACTGTGCAGTAAAACTTAACATGGACATTAAACTTGCATCAGAAGTCCAGATGTCTGTTGTAAAGCTGAGTGTATTTGTATTAGCTTTTAGCAGGCTGCGGGTGTCTCTCGAAATTTGGCTGAACAACTCTGGTAATGCAACATCAGAAAAATATTTCCAACTCGGCATATTATATTGTGGGCACACGTGCTGCATCAAGCTTCTAAAACCTTTGTCCTCAACGACTGAAAATGGCTGGTCGTCTAATGCCATGAACTCCATAACTTTCCTCGTGGTAGCTTTGCTCTTTTCGTTGCTCATAAAAGCAAACAACGGCCCAACGACTGGCTCTTTGTTAGCGCTAGCTTTAGAATTAGCCTTAGCTTGGTTGCTCTCTTCAAACATTGCATACTTGGCGGTGTGGTGATTTCTTAAATGGCGAACGATGTTTGTTGTATTAAAGGTTTTGGTGGTGGCTCCACCACGACTTACTTCGGCTTTACACGAATTGCAAATTGCGATCTTTGGCTCATTTTCTTTTACAGCGTAGAACTTCCAAACCGACGACATGGCTGCTCCGAGTGATCTGTGTGTGAGCTCTCACAGCAGAGCAAAAGGGGACAGCAGCTGATTTTCAGACCTTTGCGGAGGCAGATACGATAGGTGGATAAAATCGGCTTCTCATTTAAAGATCGGCCGATCGCCGATCTCCCCAAATTAAGGAAATCGGGGCCGATCGATCGGCCGGCCGATTTATCGGTGCACCCCTACTTCAATATGCTGGTGAAGATTCTCAGTCATCCAGGACATGATGAATTTAAAAAGCGTCCAACCAGTGCCTACAAAAAGAAAGTCACAGATTACCTGCAAAAACTTGAAAAGGAGAAAACAATCAATTGATTGTTGTATTATAGATTGTACCCAGGGGAAGCCACTCCCTGTCTTTATGGACTTCCAAAAATACATAAAGAAGGAACACCACTCAGACCCATCGTCAGCAGCATGAACTCAGTGACATACAATATTGCTAAACATCTGGCTGGTATTTTAGCTCCTCTTGTTGGAAACACACCTCATCACAAAGAACTCCATTGATTTTGCTAACAAAGTTCAACACTTGAAACTAACCCCAGGAGAAACCCTTGTATCGTATGATGTGACTTCTCTTTTCACATGCATACCCATCTCTGAAGCAGTAGAAACCGTCAGAAAACAACTTTTACAAGACAAGGACCTAATCAACAGGACCAACTTCACCCCAGACCAGATCTGCACCCTGTTGGATCTCTGCCTCTCCACCACTTATTTCAAGTTCAATGACAGTTTTTACAGACAGAAGCAAGGCTGTGCCATGGGATCTCCAGTGTCACCCATTGTTGCCAATCTCTAGATGGAGGAAGTGGAACAGAGAGCCCTAAACACCTATGAGGGAACAATGCCAAGCCATTGGTTCCGTTATGTGGATGACACTTGGGTCAAAATCCAAGCTAAGGAAATAGAAGCGTTCACCAGACACATTAACTCGGTCGATAACAACAAGTTCACCAGCGAGGAAGCAAACGACAACAAACTGCCTTTTTTGGACTGTTTGGTTCAGATGGAGAGAGAGGACAGCCTCAAATTTGAAGTTTACAGAAAACCAACCCACACAGACCAGTATCTTCTGTTTGACTCCCACCATCCACTGGAACACAAACTCTCTGTCATCAGAACTTTACAACATCGGGCCGAATGCGTCCCCACGAAGACAGAAGGTAAGGAAAAGGAACAGAAACACGTTCAAGAAGCTCTTCAAACATGTGGATATCCTAACTGGGCTTTTGTCAAGTCAGTGAGGAAATGTACAAAACACACCAATTAACTGATGTAGAGGAACATATATCTGTGATATATTATCCATAAATTAAACGGATTCTTTCATTTTTCTGGACTGAGTTCTATTGTGCATTGAATTATTAAATGTAATGTGAGACGTTAATTTTCTTTGACCCATCAAATGAATGCGGTCATTTATTAACAGAATCAAAGTTTAACATCAAACATTTACATTAATTTGGCAAATTGATTTCAACAACAGCTTAATTAATTAGCTCTACGTCAGAGACCATACGGCCATGGTATCTGGGTTCAAGCTCTACAACAGACATTTCTGAAAATATCTGGATGATTACTGGCAAGATATAAGAGTTTAAAGATGGGGAATGAAGGAGTTAAGTGGAGAGAAAATGTGTGCGAGGGAAAATGTGTCGGTATAAGAACGGCACTCTCCATTCGAACCCAGTTTCATCTCGGTACGCTTCAGTAGGAAATCGACTCGTTACCTCTCTGAAGATGAATCAGCTGGTACGGAGTCCCATTTAACGCTACCATTTCCAGCGTCTCCGTAGGATGGTTGGGAAACGTCCGGAGTAGTGACGGTACTTTGTTCGACACACGTTCACCTCCCGGGTGGGCTCACATGAGTTGTGAGTCCGTCAGAGTTCCACTCAGATGTGGAAGATTGCATAATTCCCACAAGACTCGGAAGAACTTCGGATCATGTCTGGAACCTCCTGTTCTCTCCAGCACTTTTTCTGTTCAGTTCTGCTCCCCGAACTGAACTGCTCTCCCACCGCACTCTCGATTCTCTATTCCAGCATTCTCTATAGAACTAGGAAGTGTTGAACCTTTTAAAGAGTTCTGTTTCTGGTTCATTTGAGAACTTCCTGATTGGTCGATTGACCGAACAGGGGTGTGTTTTTGTGATGTACGAGGTTATTAAAAGTCAAGGGAAAAAGATTAGATTGTTTAAGAACAGACAGAAGATGTTTTGAAGAACCCGAGACTTCGTGGAGTCAATTCTCTCATATCTGTCTAAAAAAGTTAAACATGACATTTCTTTCCAGTAAACTTGTAGTTGACCGAAACTTGACCTTTGACCAACTTACACTTGTTCATTTCAGACAGAAGATCAGAAAATGCATAATTACTCTTGTAACCGACATTAACTTGATTTCTACTTTGAATGAGGATTAAGAATCATTAATACTGTTTCACAGTTGATTTAAAATAAGTAGTTCACTTCAACATTTAAAATGGTTTGAACTAAACACACTTTTGATTTATCAAGACATTTGTAAAATAGTAATGATAATAAAAAAGAGAGTGTTCTTTCAATTGATCAGTGCAGGACACTTAGAAAGTCTCTGGATGAACTTAATTTTGTGTTTCTGGACTCAAATCAATGAAATAACAGTTCTTGTCCCAAAAAGGCCCTCAGGGCCAGATTTGACCTGAGGCTTAGTTCACTACAGTCCCCCCTTTGGAAATCATCGCCTGTCCATGGGGATGAATTCCAACATGAACTCACGCCTTCGAATGTCCTTGAGCTTGATGTAATCCAGCAAAGAAAACAAAAGTCAAAGGAGGTAATCCCACAATGTTTTTGGTAATTCCATTGTGTTGATGGTAATTCCATAATGTTGTTGGTAATTCCATTGTAGCAATGCTTTACCCCTTGGAAACAGAGTCTGTAATCCATTGGAAAAAGTCATATAATCCACAACGGTAAATCCACAACGAATGGAGGTGTTGATTGATCAGCATACAGAGGGGTTCCCTTGGATTGAACTGAAGATGCGGCCACTGGATGAAGATTGGAGACCAACGTCAGGATTGCAGGTCTCCTCCAGCGAAGTTCGTCTCTGAGCGACGTCCAGGGTGCCGTTCTGGTTCAAATGTGTAATGCAATTATGTGGTTTAAGGTGGGCTTATGAAGGGGATTTTACATAAGGCCTTAACCTATATGCACCTGGTGTGTAAGCTATTATGATTGGGAACAGCTACAGCTACCAGTTAAGGGGTGGAACATGCTGAAAAGGGTAGTTATAGGGGTTTATACCTATAGAAGGGTGTTCCAAACTATTTTTCCATTCCTAACTTGGTTTAAGTTAGCTTTACATGGCAAAATATAGTTTGGTTCAATTGTCTGTTGTCTATTAGACGAACGACTTGAGATTGGGTGTTTGGTTTCCCCATAAATGTTTTTGGAGTCTATGGCGAGACTCATCAAAAAGAATTAGCTATCCCCCCGAATAGGATTGTTCGAGTAGGTTCGGCTTAAGCGTTGTGAGATCAATGTAGATTATGGTACTTAAGGTAGCAGTAATCTACATTGACTCCGCAAAGATTACACTTTAACAAATGAACTGCATATTGGCATAGTTAAAGGCCTCTTAGTCTCTAACTCAACTACACACAAAATTCATTCTTGCTTGGGGTGTTCAGAAACAATACCAAAAACCAATTAAACAATGTCTCAACATCGACAAAAACAGTGACTAAGCAACCAGTTAAACAACGTTTCAACATTGACAAAAGTAGTGATTAAGCAACTAGAAAACGACGTTTCGGTGCGTCACTCACTCTGAATGTCAGATTTGATCACGTTATCGCGTCTGGTAACATTACCCTAACTGGCGTCACCCCCCTTCGGTCATGGGAGACCGCGAACACGGGTGAGGACGTCGCTCCATGAGCTAAAGTTAGGCTGTCCTTGAGTAGTTTTAACTGTTTGCGCAGCTGAAAGAGGACTTTAAGGTCTGGATTGGAATCCAGTTCGCCTGTCGATGGAGTGTATTTGTCTGGGTCAGTCAGATACAGTATCATCGAGTTAATTGCAGGATCCAACTTCTGAAGTTGGATGATGTCTGGGTCAGGTGAAAATGACTTTTCATATTTTAAAAGAACTTGGCGAAGTTAGTCTCTTTCTTCATCAGATGTCAGTGCGTCGGCTTGGGCGACCACCTGATCTATCTGTGATGAGACTGATAAGGGTTCTTGCTCTTTGGGGAGCTCCAACGAATCCTTTTCTGTGTCGTCGGACCTGTCTATGGGTAAGACACCATAGGTTTGAGGCCCTTGGTCGACATCATCGGTTGAGAAAAGAGCTATGGCCTGTGTTGGTTTTGTGAACCATACTGGCCCAGCTTCTCGACTCTGTACCAGGTTATCTGGGAGTCCTCCCAGAAATGGAATGCCTAGTTCAAAATCATGAAAATCAGTGGAAATCAACCATCCTAGCATAGTGTTTTTTGGGATCAGCACCTCATCCATGCCTGTGTTACACAAAGCAATAGATGTGGTCCTGGAGTCAAGGCTCACTTGGTTCGTGGCTTCCACGGACAGTCCCAAGTTGAAAAATGCAGGAGAAGGTTGAAAATATGCTTGTTTATGGCTAATAGCTTGTCCAGCTATGATGTGGATTCGCACCATTAGGTTAATCACCTGAGGTGGTACTGTGGTGGTTTGGTTGCTAGCAACCTGGCAGGCCTCTGGAATGGTCTGCCCAGCCTTAAGGTTTGCTGTGTCTAGCACAAGAGGATCCTTTGTGGCTGGTTTTAGGGACCACAGCACCTTGTTGACGGTGTCCACGTGGAGTTCAGTTTTAGGTTAATGACTCCTTCTGCTGTCATTACCTGTGAACTATTGGGAACTAATGGAAAGCGGAAAGCTTTTATAATTAGTTCTAGACCAACGTGTTTGTGAACCAAGGTTTCATAGAAAGCTCGGTTAATTGCTGATTTATCTGTCCACAGAGACAGAACAGCATCGTTGGTGTAGGATCCTTGGATCTCTACACCTTTAACTACCAGTGGTAGGTAGTGTTTGGTGGACTCTGACTGCTTCAGCTCACAGAGGAGGCTGTCTTGTTGGGTCAGAGTTTGGACCACCGGGTGGGTCTCTTTGGTTTCACATGATGTCAGAGGAGTACTCACTGGGCTCGTGTCCTCGGCTGAGGAGTCCTTTGCGCCTTCCGCGGTACCTGCTGTTAGGCAGTTTGGGTTACACTCCGGAGGCAAATCTATTGGCAGTGGTTTGCTCACCTTTGCCCACATCGTTTGATCACCATAATCTATAACCGCGTCAAAGCGATTTATAAAATCCTGGCCAACCAAAAATGGGAATGAGTCAACACGAGACACGTGTACCGGGTGGTATAGTGTCATTCTGCCAACCTGCATGTGAACCATTGCTACAGCTGTCAGGGTTGTCCTCTTCTCTGAGAGACCCTGCATTTCTATAGCACATTCAGTGAGAGGTATTATCCTGTTAACACTGGCAGCGGCTGTCCTCAGCTCCCCGAACAGTTTAGCTGACATAATTGTTATGTCTGCCCCACCGTCCAGAAGTGCTTCATGTGTGAGGACACCTTCGAGTGTTACTGACAGGCACGCCTTCTTGGCGACCCCCCTTCTGATAAAGTTACACAGAAACCTCTTAGGTTTTTTCTGACGTTTCTTCACACGTTCAGCCTTGTCTGTGTAATCTTGGTTTGTCTGAACCGTCAGCACAGCAGTAGCTGTTTCTGAGTGTTCAGCTTGCGATGACTCGTCATCGTTTGTGTGTGTGTTTACCCCCCCTTCTTCCGATGAGGGGTTGTTGGAGGCAGCAACAGCAATGTCTTGGTGTGTTTCACCGACATCTGTGATGTTGTCATTCGCGCCCTCAGATGTAATAGTGATTACATCACTTCATAGTGCTCCAGGTTGGTTTCCCATTTCAGCGTGTTTCAAAGTTTCTAAAAACCTGCGTAGTTTCTCTGTCTCTTCCGAGCTCAGAGGTGTAGGGCCTCGTTTCTGGAAACTTTGTGATTTTTTCGCCTCGGTTCGTTTCGTCCGAGGTGGGGGAGGGTTAGGTACGTCTTTTGGGGGTTCCTTTTCGGACTTCCCCTGATAATATGGGTCCTCTTGGTTCCCATATCTTTGCGTCCTACGCACACCCCATTTACGATAATCACGTTCATCCTCTGAAAGAGGAGCTTTTTTGTCCCAGCGTGCACCTTCATTACGCAGTTTGTTAGTTTGAAAATACTGCTTTTTCTCGCCTTTTTTAGGAGGAGGGGTCAATGCACGCCTTCCTTCCAGTTCTAGGGAGTGGGGTTTAACCTTTACACCAGGAAACACCTCTATGGGCGTCTTAGCATGAGAACATGCCTCAAACACATTCACAGCACACTGTTTAATCTCATTGATGGATTTTTCTCTGAAATTTGCCATAATTTGTACTGACATGCGTATGTCAGTGTGGAGATTTTTGCTGAAAACAAATTTAAAACCTTCTTCTTCCTCCATTCCGGTTTCATTTCTGTAACCAAAATAAGCTTGGAAGATTCTTTTGTAATAAACCTTTGGATGTTCATTCTTCCCTTGCGTGACCTTGTCAGCAGCTGGGAAACCAGCAGGTCCCATGCAGGGGTCGTACTCTCTGATCAAAGCTTCACACAGAAGGTTGTAATCCCTTCTCGTTACATCAGGTAGATGCTCGATGAAGGTGAACACCTCTCTGTCCGAAGTGAGCCTTATCAGACTGATTTTATCCTCAACCGTAGCATTAGGGTAACCACTCAGTCTGAATTCTAGGTCTTTGAGATATGCTTTTGTTCCAGTTGAACCCATTGGTCCAGGTACAAAGCGTTGTACATATTTTGAGAGTTTTTGAAGATCATCTATTGAAAGAGGAAGCTTCAGTGCTCTCTGTTGCCTGTTTGGTAGTGGAAACCTGTTCAGGTCTGTCTCTACCACTTTAGGTATGGATGGAGGTGTGTGTGATGTAAGGAGATTTGGGTCTGAAACCCAGTGTGTCTCCACATTCTGTCCATGCCTCTCACCATATTTCCTTTCTGCATGGCAAAGTTGTGTTTTAAGCACGTCTATCTCAGCTTTGCAGCAGGAAACTTGTGACATTGTCTCGACGTGATCCCGTCTTAATGCAAAGTATGCTGTAGAACACAGTTCTTTAGCATCCCTGGCTTCAGTTAGTGATGCATTAAGTGACTGTACTTGGCAGTTCAGTGAATCAATTTCTGCACGTGCGTCTTGCTGTGATTGAAACATCTCTTCAAGATGTTTCTTAGTGAGGACCTCGTGTTCACTTTTAAATTGAAGGAAGTGTTCTTCAATTTCCTGAACCACCTCTTTTTCGCTGTTTAACCTTATTGCAAGGTCATCAGCCTTGTCCACCACTGCATAGAATGATGCTTTCAGTAAAAATGCCAATTTAGCCAGCTTTTCATAGCTTGACTTTGTTATGTCTGTAGAGGTCACACTCTCTGCAACCTCCTTCAGCTTGTCCAATAACTCTTTTGGGTTCATGCTGTCCACCTGTTCACCATATGGATGTAAGGATTCTGTGAGCAGCGTCAACGCTCCCTCTAAACAGTCCTTCATCTCACAAGGATGAAAATCCTTTTCTATCACACCTGCCATGGTTATTCACTGTTTAGCCTTATCTGTGTAAGCAGTTGCCAACTTCAGATTATTTTAACAGGTAAATATTTGTTCAAGTAAGCAGTGAGTCACACACTATTGTAAGCTCTGGATTTACTCAAAAGTACTGTCATAAGTCAACTTATTCAAATGTGGGCACCTATTTGTAGGTTTTACCCCAATTCATGAATATTCTTAAGTAAATGCTTCTCTGGCAGTGTTACTTAATGTGCTTATTTTTAACAGATACAAGAACCAGGCCTCTCAGTGATATTTACTCTAAAGCACTTAACATTAAATAAACCTGCAATTTTTCTAAAAGTTTCAAGCAACTTTAAACGCTTTCTTAAGCCGTTCTTTTCAGAAATTCGCTATTTTAAACAGTTACTCATTAACCAGGTTGGGTGAAAAGAAAAAAGAAAAAAAAAATTATGAGGAATTATCAGTCTCCCCTTCAGGAAAACTGTTATACTCCTCTTTCAACAGCAGGTGGTGGTGTAAGCTTATTTATACAAGCAGGAGTCTGACAACTTCCTGTGGATCGTTCGTTGACATCCTGTTGTTAGCCGCTTAGCTTAAAATTAGCATCGGCTAAACTCGGTTAAATCAACATTTCTGAACGGATTTAAAGCTTAAACGTGGCGTTGTTTCAACAAGCACGACTTCTTTGCATGAAACATGAGTTTTGGGTACATGTGGCAGCTCCATTTGGTGATTTTAAGCACAGAAAAGGCTTCGGTTGAACCGAGACTCATTTCCGGGTCACGTGACTGAATCAACCAATCAGAACAGCGGCGGGGGTGGGTTTTACAACCCGACATCAGAGGAAGTGACGACAGACACGTCTCTCAGCGAATCAGGGCTACCCACATCAACGGTTTTCGACCAATCGCTGCTCGCTATTTCAGCTAGCATGTTAGCATTTAGCCTGAACATTCCGGTCAACTTTCGTCATTTAAAACTGTCGAAATGCACTATTTTCTGTTAAAAATGTAACTAATCAACTCTCAAAAGCTTACTGGAACTTCGCCAGTTCAAAACAGCAGTTTCTTTCTTCAAACACGACTGGTTCGAACCGAATCAGAACCGAACCGGACCAGAACCCACTTCTGGACCACAGTTTAAACAGAATAAAGCGTTTTAACACAAACCCAGCTTCAGTTACACAACAGATGTACAAATTCAGCTTTCAAACGAACACATTGAATTTATTTTCAGCTCTAAAAACACCACAGCGACAGAACATTGCTGTATTTTCTCTGAGCACCGCAGCTGCAACACGCTGCGTTTCACACAGCAGAAAACTGCACTTTTCATGCCAACATGATAAATTCAATTGTTACACGAATAACAGTCCATTTATGATACCGTACGAGGCCACCAGATGTAGAGGAACATATATCTGTGATATATTATCCATAAATTAAACGGATTCTTTCATTTTTCTGGACTGAGTTCTATTGTGCATTGAATTATTAAATGTAATGTGAGACGTTAATTTTCTTTGACCCATCAAATGAATGCGGTCATTTATTAACAGAATCAAAGTTTAACATCAAACATTTACATTAATTTGGCAAATTGATTTCAACAACAGCTTAATTAATTAGCTCTACGTCAGAGACCATACGGCCATGGTATCTGGGTTCAAGCTCTACAACAGACATTTCTGAAAATATCTGGATGATTACTGGCAAGATATAAGAGTTTAAAGATGGGGAATGAAGGAGTTAAGTGGAGAGAAAATGTGTGCGAGGGAAAATGTGTCGGTATAAGAACGGCACTCTCCATTCGAACCCAGTTTCATCTCGGTACGCTTCAGTAGGAAATCGACTCGTTACCTCTCTGAAGATGAATCAGCTGGTACGGAGTCCCATTTAACGCTACCATTTCCAGCGTCTCCGTAGGATGGTTGGGAAACGTCCGGAGTAGTGACGGTACTTTGTTCGACACACGTTCGCCTCTCGGGTGGGCTCACATGAGTTGTGAGTCCGTCAGAGTTCCACTCAGATGTGGAAGATTGCATAATTCCCACAAGACTCGGAAGAACTTTGGATCATGAGTTGGGCGGAATAAGTACAAGGCAAAAGCGCGGCATCGGCGGACTTTTGCTTGCTGCGTCGTCACTAGGATCACTGTTCAGCCTAGGTTTGTCCGCATACAACACTGTCAGTATAACGTCCCTAAAACAACATGTGTATGAAGTAGAGAGCGAGGTCCCAAAGATCCGAGCGCAAATGAACCTTCAACTAACACAGTTGACACAGGTAACTAAAACCGTAAAGGATACTGTTCTAGTGCTGAATACTCACACCCAAGAGATCAAAGCCCTCGTAATAGCGGTAAATGAGTTAGCCCTTAAGGTTGAAGCGGATTACGCTGTCGCACACCTAATGGATAGGATTTTTGCTGACATGCTTAGAGATATCAGTTCGTCGGTAGATACCCTAGCCACCGGTAGGATCCCACCGTATCTAGTCTCTCTACAGATGGTGAACGACATCCTCAGCTCCGCTACGCACGAAAAAGTTACGCAAACACAGGCACACCTGGCTTACACTCTCGGTAGCGCAATCCCAATCTACGTCAATCACAAAACGTTTGAAATGGCGTTCATTATCAACCTACCGATAATTCCCTCAAACGGCATATATAGACTCAGGGACGTCGTAAATGTTGGCAATTGGCACGGCGAAAACCATGTTCAAATTGACACACCAAGGATGGTTGCGTACCACGACGACAACCCCTCAGTTTACCTAGCTCCAAACCTGCAGATGTGTGTTCTCACTCGGGAGATACACTATCTGTGCCCGAGCAAACCGTTTATGTGGAATAAAACCGCGGGCATATGCGGATTAACACCTATTCCGGAAAATTCTAAGTGCTCAACGACCGTAACGCCTCGACACCTGGCTAAAGATGCAAAAGCGGAAATAATTGGCTCTCGTTGGCTAGTGAACGCTCCTCAAAGAAAGGCGATCATAGCCTACGACCAACCCGGGGCAAATAGACCTTTGACGTTACCGGACAAAACGATGTGGATCAGTGTTCCCCAGGGAACAACCATACACATTGGTGATTTGACGCTCTATCACCTCGATCCGGAACGATGGGACGCGACTCTGGATGACTCAGAGTACCTGGGAAATATGTCTATAGACATAGATCCAGAGACTCTGGGAAGGATCCGTTTTGAAGGCACCCAAGTCGTCGACGTGGAACCAATAAACCGAGTTCTCAAGTCCCTCAGGTCCACAACTCAGAACCCGATCCAACCAATTACCTATGCGTGGTCGAGCGCGGACACATTAATCATAGCCCTGCTAATGACGATAACCCTCGTATTGTGTGGGATACTCGCATCCCTGTTCCGGGGCCAAACGTCACTCCGAGTCGACGTGGATCGCCATGCAGCGCACCTCGATATGATTATGCCTCGCGTAAGCGGGTCCGCAAAGAAGCCACTCACACGGGACAGCGCGACTGAAACTGACAACCAGGGTGAGGAGAAGCAGTGAAACGATGTTTCTAGATGCTTAGTCACTACTCTTGTCGGTGTTGAAACGTTGTTTAGTTGATTTTGGTTGTTTCTGTGGTGAGAATGTATCTTGTGTGTAAGTTAAGTTAGAGACTAAGAGGCCTTTAACCATGCCAACATGCAGTTCATTCGCTAAATTGCAATCCTTGCGGAGTCAATGTATATTATTGTTACCTTAAGTACCATAATCTACATTGATCTCACAACGCTTAAGCCGAACCTACTCGAACAATTCTATTCGGGGGGATAGCTAATTCTTTTTGATAAGTCTCGCCATAGACTTCCAAAACGTTTATGGGGAAACCAAACACCCAATCTCAAGTCGTTCGTCTAAAAGACAACAGACATTTGAACCAAACTATATTTTGCCATGTAAAGCTAACTTAACCCAAGTTAGAAATGGAAAAGTAGTTTGGAACCCTTTTCTATAGGCTTAAACCCCTGTAGTTACCCCTTTTCAGCATGCTCCACCCCTTAACTGGTAGTCGTAGCTGTTCCCAACCATAATAGCTTACACACCAGGTGCATATAGTTTAAAGCCTTATGTAAAATCACTTTCATAAGCCCACCTTAAACCACATAATTGCATGACACATTTGAACCAGAACGACACAGGCTGGACGTCGCTGGAGACAACCTTCGCTGGAGGCGACCTACAATCCTGACGTTGGTCTCCACTCTTCATCCAGTGGCCGCTTCTTCAGTTCAACCCAAGGGTACCCCTCTGTATGCTGATTAATCAACACTTCCAATCGTTGTGGATTTACCATTGTGGATTATATGACTTTTTCCAGTGGATTACAGACTCTGTTTCCAAGGGGTTAAAGCATTGCCACAATGGAATTATCGAGACGATATGGAATTATAATCAACACAATGGGATTACCAAGAACATTGTGGAATTACCTTGACTTTTGTTTTCCTTGCTGGATTACTTTTGACTTTTGTTTCTTTGCTGGATTACATCAAGCTTCAAGGACAATCGAAGGCGTAAGTCCACGGTTGGAATTCATCTCCATGGACAGGCGATGATTTCCAAAGGGGGGACTGTAGTGGACTAGGCCTATGTCAAAACTGAGTCTTAGGTCAAAACTCTTGACCTTTAGGACCTTGTGGGACAGGAACTGTCATTTCATTCATTTGAACTCAGAAATACAGGTTCACCCATCCTGAGACTTTCTTTCT
>NC_056510.1:33379188-33387195 GCF_014905685.2 Nematolebias whitei
ACTCATTATGTCCTTTACAAACATCATATCCATGTCCACCCAGTCTTTTGATCTCTTATCTGTAAGATTTTTTACTACATTCATTATTTCTTCTTTGTCAATTCCATTAAGAAAAATACTGTTGTCACAACCTATAACTGAATGGTTCACATTATTGTCCACTTTTGGTATTTTTGCAGCAAGGCTTGATCCAACGTTCACAAAATGATGATTAAATCCATTTACAATTTCATTTTCATCATGGATTTCATCGTCATCCTTCAGAAAATATTGTGAAATACCTGTTTTTGCTTTATGACTTTTCAGAACACTATTTATTACACGCCATGTAGCTTTCATATCACCATTACTTTTATTTAATAAATCACTATAATATTCCTTCTTGTGTTTCCTTATAATCGCTACTAATTTATTTTTATACTTCTTATATTTCTCTTCAGCCTCTTGTGTTCTCAATTTCAAGAAACGTATACAAATAATTATTTTTTTTACAAGCATTTCTCAACCCTTTCGTCATCCATGGTTGGTCAACAACATTTCTCTTTGTACAATTATTTTGCACACAATTCTTTTCATACAGAGCTCTTAAAATATTCATAAACTCATCATATGATCTGTTCACATCATCAACATACACGTCTTTCCAGCTTTGTTTATGTAAATCATCTTTTAATTTGTCCATTGCTTTTGTTGATGTGTTTATTGTTTTTTCCTTAATTGTAATTTCTTTTGTAGTGCTTTGATCATTTTTATAAATCATGAAAACTGGTAAATGATCACTCAAATCACTCGTTAAAATACCTCCCATCACATCCCCATTTGTTACATTTGTGAAAATATTATCGATTATTGTAGCACTATGAGTTGTAATTCTTGTTGGTTTTGATATTAACGGATAAAGATTTAAACTATACAATGAATTTGTAAATGTACTGATGTTATTTGAATCTGTTTTATTTCCCAGGTCAATATTAAAATCTCCACAGAAAAAAATGCTTTTATTAAAACTCTTGTCCAATAATTGTACGATTTTATCAGTGAATATTTCTATATTTGATCCTGGAGATCGATATACACAACTTATCAATATGTTTTTATCAATCTTGTTTATTATTTCTATTGTTATTATTTCCATGATATTATCAACAATTATTGACATTTCATTAATTAATTTACATTTTATTTCATTTTTGACAAATAAAGCCACTCCACCACCTCTTTTATTGCTTCTGTTCACATGATATAATTCATACCCTTCCATGTGAACATTAGTTGTGTTTTCATCATTGAGCCACGTCTCTGACAGTGCTATTATTGTAAAGGTTCTGTTTAGCTGTTTTAAATAATCTGTTATTTTGGAAATATTTGCATTTAAACTTCTACTGTTAAAGTGAATAATAGAGAGACCTCCATTTGTTATATTGATGTCATTAAACTGTTCTTCATTGTAATATTCACAGTCTTTTATTTCAGGGAAAAAATTAGGGAGATGATCAGAGCTCTAAACCCCAGAGAATCACAGAGAAGATTCAGGCATAGACACAGAGGTGCAGTTGTCTGCATCATCCCTACCTTTGAATCCAGTGACCTGCTGGTGGAATGTGAGGGACAATATGTCAGTGCTATCAAACTGACAACCAGGTATCTGTGTGTGCAACAATCATCAGCTATAGCCTCAGAGTGAACATCTTCTACTGTTGGAGACACCATCAGCCAGGAGCGGGCTTGTTTGTGTCCAGAAAAAACAGACATGTTGAGGTTTCTGAAGAAAAACTGTTCAGTGAAAAGGTCCTCAGTGTGTAGCAGTGAGCATTAGACACTGACGTGTCACTGGTTTGTGACTGTTCTTTTGACCTGGAAATTATTTGTTTGTTTTTATGTAAGAAAACTGCTTGGAATAGAAAAATACCAAAGTTAAAAAGTAAAACTCACAATTTGTACTGTAATGTGTAAAGTAATTTTATTCAGAATCAAAATAAACTTTATTGGAATTGCACCGAGGTACAATGCGAATATGTACGTAGTCGTCCGAAAGATGGGCGGAGTGCACGAAGCTGCAACTGTAGAAAGCGCGGCCATTTTATCCTTATCAGATAATAATCTTAGATAGGAAAAGGGGTAGAAACATGAGGGTAGATAGTGGTATTACAAAAAAAGATCTTTCACATCTTTATCAGGACACGATTTGAAACATTAAAAAACTCTACCGGCAAGCACAATTAAAACATGATTACATTTGCATTTGACATCAAGGTGTTGAGATTTGTCCATGAGCATTTTTTCAGATCAGCCACAGTTTCTGAAGATGTTGTTTCAGCGGACAGTTCTGATAAGCTTGCACAGAAAGTTTTCGGGGGGATAGATGAAGCTTTTGTCCTTGGGTACTCATGTCCCAGGAGAAATTGATAGTCGGCCTGTCTCCGAGGCAGTCGGGAATTCGATTTAGATAAGCTTGATTCTTGTTTTTCTTCAGGCAGAGATTACTTTTTTCTTCAGCCTTGAGTCCATCTGGGTGTTCTGGTTCCGAAAATGCCTAATTGTGGGATTCCATTCCACTGATCCATGCTATGAGTCTCCTTCAAGGTCGAACCCACCACGCTGACGAGTCCCAGAAGCCGCAGGTGGCCTGCGATTCTCAATCGCCTCCACCTTATGGTTAAAGCTCGTAAACCAGACGGTTTAAAGTTCCAGCGAGGACCAGTCCTTCACAGTGACTCGGAAGCTTTTCCATGGCCGAAACTGCTCCCGCCGTCTTCTTCAAAAGTCGATAAAACAGAGCCCCGCTGATGCCAAAAAGCAGAGTCCCTGTTATTATAATTCCAAATACGTAAAAGTCTTCAACATCCTCCTGAGACAGGACTGAGAGACACATCATCTGCCACACTCCCCACGAATCCATGACGTATCCCACAGCGTGAGTCTCAGCTGGACACGCTGGTTCTCCAGGACCTTGTCGCTTTGATGAAAAAATCTTATCAATAGAGTTGAACGCCCACGATACCAAATCCATAATCTTCTTAATTTATGTTCTGGAGATGAGACCCAGGCGCTTCAGACAGACAGAGAGCAGAGCAGGAAGAAGGAAAAACAGGGGAGGAAAAAAACAGAAGCTGCCACCTCAATGAGGGCCTGGGAGGAAAAAAAAAGTTATTGTTAGAATTAATAGTAATTACAAAATTGGTACCGAAAAAAGAACCATCCAGGAACCGACACCGAAGTGAAGGTACCGATACAGATTTTTTTTAGAAAGGTACCGAGCCCTACTGGGGTTACAGTATGTAACCAACGTTTGTGAAATTTCAAGCTGTTCTTTGGGAACAGCCCTCCACTTCCATAAACGGGGTGTGACGTCATGTCAGGGGATCCATCCCATCATGCGAGACCTCCAAATTTTTATTGGACAACGTTGCAGTCTATTATTTCATTCTAATTTTTGGCAAAAGTATTTGTGATGGGAACAACAAACTGAATCAATCAACGTGTTTCACAGTTCTGTGGGAATACAGCCAAGGAGGGAGTAAGCACCTATTCTGTCTGAAACTCAGGGAAATTCAAAAGCACTGGGTGAAGGTTGTCAAAGTCAAACAGGCATACTTGACAGCACTGTTGAGGAACAGTGATCTGTTTTACAAACACATTCGATCCTCGGATACTAGGAATGTGCGATATGGCATAAAATTCATATCACGATATGTATTGTGAAGGGTAACGATAACGATATATATCGCAATATGTTTTTGGTATAAAACTTGCTAAAAAAAAAGCATAGGGTGTCTTTTTGCCATTATATTTTGAATTAAGAAAATTCCACTACTAGGTCCAGAGAGTTTTTAAATAATAAACAAATCAAGTATTAGACTTCTTTCTTCTAGTGCAAAACAGTGCAAAAGATATCAAATGTAGTTTTAGCCATATGTTTTAAACAAAAGAAAATGTTAACTTTTAACAGTTTCCAGTTTTACTTAAGAAATGAACAGCAACAGAGCAGCATTTTACACTGAAACACTTCATCCTCCAACCCTCTAGTTGGTGCCTCCTTTTGCTTTAATGGAGAGCTGACACAAAATGAGTCTGTGGTCTCGCAATAAAATCACACAACACAGCATTCTTTTCACAGATCAGAGAGCAGGTTTCTCTAAAGCTGACCAACGCTTACTTTAACGTTCGATGGGGAAAAAAAAAATTCGGCAGAACACATCATTTTGCACATGCGTCAGAATATGGCAACACTATGGCAAGCCGGCTGTAGTTAGCTTGTAGCTTCGCTACCTAGCACTCGAAGAAAAGACGCCACTTGCGCAGTTTTTAACTAAAAAAAAAAAGTAACAATTAAATCTGACAGGGCTGTCTTTACACTTGAGCACCACTTACGCACAGTTTTCAACTAAATAAAAGTAACGATAAAACTGACAACTCTGATTTTACATCAGACACTGCATTACTGCGGTTAGCCGGTAGAAGACAGATCTCTATCGTAGGCTAAATTTCTATTGTTTCTACCGTATACCGTTTATTCATTCAACCTTTATTTAAACAGATAAATCACATTGAGCCTCGAAGACTCATTTACAAGTGAGACCTGTTTGGACAGACAAAAACAGTGGTTAACAGGACACATGTAGGAGTTGGAGGCGAAAAAAAATTCCTATCAGACTTTTTTCTTGGCTGAGAAAAACCTCTAATATTGAAAAACACCTCGCACAAACAAGCACATATTTACGTAGACATTCTGCAATAGCGCAGAGCAGGAAGAAGGAAGAGACGAGAGCAGTCAACAACGCTTATAGATGCTCTCGAGGTCACTGTAAGAGTTACGATAAGATAATCAGTCAATGTCCCCCGGTGAGATCCATAAACATTCTCGAGGTATGTCGAGGAAATACCAAGAATAACCCCTGAGAATCGAGAGTCCTGAAATGATGACACAAAGTTTTTTCAGCGGGGTTTCATCTGGTTATCGTTGGAAATTCCTCTGGGAGGGGGTGGCGAGTGTCAGATCACATTTTCTCTAGGCGAAATTCAGATAAGGTGGCCTTCAAGGCCAGCCAAGGCGACCAAAATTTAGATAAACACACAGTTGTTTTGGGGACAGGCAGAACTTAATGACATCTACCTTGAGTCTGTGTTGGTCCACTCTGTTCCGAAATGTCCAAATTACATGGCCACACCGATGGAACGTGACTGAGTAAAAATCCCCAAGATCTGATCCATTCAGCCCAAAGCATTTGAGTCCGGGTACTCGAGACATGAAACCAAACCGTCATAAAGGCAAGCAGCGTGATCGGATCCAAATTTGCTGCTGACGACTTCCTTGATTGTAGATAAAAACCAGCAACAGCTGAATCCAAAAAGCAGGAACCAGTTATCGTAAATCCAATTAAATATGCATCCTTAAAATCCACAGATGGCAGCAGAGATAGACACATCATCAAGTCTTCCAGTCGATGAGATATCCAGCTGCGTATGTGCCAACAGGATAAATCGGCTCGCCTAAAGCCTGTCTTCTCTTCGAAGAAATGCTTTTAAAATTATATTGCGCATTCCTATCAGATACAAAGGTTTTAGTTTTGCACACAATTTGGAAACAAAGGGAATTTTAACACCAGACTGAGCTTTGCCAACTATTCAGTCAGATCGTCCGTGCACAGGAACTGGGAAAGTTGAAGGATCAGACATGGACAGATGCGCATCTATAGTCGTGAGGAAACTGGAAGTTTTGCAGGTAAAACACTTGATTTTTTTAAAATTTGTGTCAAAAATACAGACTGTAAATGATAACTCAGTTTTTTAATTGTGTTGACTGGCCAAGTAAAGCCAGAGATGTGTTAAATAATTCACGTCACATCTTTTTCTGAAAATCATTGTTAATTTGGAAGAGCATTGGAGCACAAAGCCATGGAAAAAACAAAAAAACACAACCAACAGCTCTATACCCGTCCAATCTTGCCAAACAAACATACTATCACCTCCTTTCTGACTGAGACCCCAAGCTATTTGTAAGAATAAACAAATCTACAGGGAAAAAGAAAATGATGCGCAAGTTGAGCTGAGACCAGGAGTGATTAATGAGATAGATGGAGCTTTGCAATCAGTGTAGGGTTGTAACATTCAGTTTCCCAGAGCTCAGAACTGATGCTTGTTTCTGTTGGCCCAGCCAGCAGGGATCTGGACCAGGTGGGTGTGCTGCGCTGTGCCCCACCTACGCAGAGTGTGGTCTTCCTCTTTTTCCTCGTCTAAAACAAATTATCAATCTCCCACTTTCTCTTCAAAGTCATCACAGTCATCACAATCTTGTTCTTTTCCTCCATCTCTACCTTTGAGCTTCTCTCTTCTGTCTGAGAAGGTTCTGACTGCGCGGCTCCGTCTATCTCATTACTCACTCTTGTTGTGGTGTGAATTATTTACAACTACTGTAATTTCTGGACTATAGAGCACACCTGAATATAAGCCGCACCCACTTAAAAAAAAACAACAACTATTTTGTACATACATAAACCGCGCTCGTCTATAAGCCACGGATGTCCACATTGTAACATAAGATCCAGTAGTTACACAAATATTTTTTAAAAACTTTTAATTAAATATGTACCGGTAACGTAACATACACAAATAAGTACAGTAAATGTTTTTTTTTTCTGAACAGTGCTTGTAAGACAGCTGGTAAAAAAAAAAAATAAAATACAGTAGCCTACCAGGAAAGACATTGAACACTATCTTCATCTTCCTCCTGTGAACTAAAACCACTACATTAGTCTTCTTCAGTGTCAAAATTGAACAGCCTCAGAAAAACTTCATCACACACATCCTCAGTTTCTTTTTTGTTGTTGCTCTCAGTGTCACTTTTGTCTCGAGGCAAATTCACAATTTGATTTGATTTATGATTCACACATATTTCAAGCAGCTGCAAATACTTCGTTGTGTACAACAAGGGAGGAAACTCCCACAGGGAAGAGTAGGAGAGAAGATAAAGAATGAATGAAACCAAGTTTCATTGGTCCACTGTGACCTGTTCGGTTATTTCATTGGTCTTTTTTTTTTAACTTTTATTTATACAGGTAATCTCATTGAGTCCAAAGGACCCACCCTCCAAGAGAGATGTGTGATGGACAGCTATGCGAGCGCCCGGGTGTGACGAGGCTTGTGACGAGACATTTTGGTGGCAGGAAGCTCATAAGCCCATCAAAAAAATAAATAAATAAATCCACAAATTAGCTGCAGCATTGTATAAACTGTGGTGTTCAAAGTCTGTGAAAAAAGTAGCAGTTTATAATCCAGAAATTACGTTAGCTAGCAACACAATTTAAACACTAATTTGAAGTCTAAAAAAGTTAAATCTGGTCCTCTGGACATTCAAAAAAACAAAACAAAGCAAATCAACAAAAAAATGTAGAAACGTTTCGTCTCTCATCCGAGAGACTTCCTCAGTCTGAGGAGCTGTATTCAGCTCAGTCTCTTAAATAGCACCGTCTCAGAGTGGATCAACCAGTTTTGCTGCTGACAACCAAAACCAGCTGATCACATGCTCAAGAAGAACCATCAGCCTAACAATGGATCATTAGCACACTGATGGCTGTTTACTGTTCACAGACGGCTGAGTGATACTAGCAATCACAGCATTGTAAGAGGGGGACAATTGAACCCGGAGGCCTCCACCCCTGTTTAACGATGGACGATTTCTTTTCACAAAGATGGCCTCCTTTACTCATCTCTCAAACCATCGTTCCTCTCTGTCCAGGATGTGAACATCTTCATCCCTGAAAGAGTGACCGCTGGCCTGGAGATGAGTGTAGACCGCAGAGTCCTGGCCTGATGATGTTGATCTTCTGTGCTGGGCCATCCTTTTGGCCAGTGGCTGTTTTGTTTCCCCGATGTAAGACTGATCACAGCCCTCCTGACACTGAACAGCATACAAAACATTGCTCTGTTTGTGCCGGGGGACTGGATCTTTGGGATGAACCAGTCTTTGCCGTAATGTATTTTGGGGTTTAAAAGCCACTGGGACGTTAT
>NC_056510.1:33387295-33395580 GCF_014905685.2 Nematolebias whitei
CTACATTTTTTTGTTGATTTGCTTTGTTTTGTTTTTTTGAATGTCCAGAGGACCAGATTTAACTTTTTTAGATTTTTCTACCTGGATTATTGAGCATGCATCAGGATATTTGTAGAGAGTGGTGAAGGCTGTTGGAGTCAGCCTCCCCACCATCACAGACATTTACACCTCCAGATGCAGGAAGAGGTCCACCTGCATCATGAAGGACCCCACTCATCCAGAACTCACACTTTTTGCCCAACTCCCCTCAGGAAGGAGGTTAAGGAGCATTAAGTGTAGAACCACTAGACTGAAGAACAGCTTCTACCCTGAAGCTGTTAGACTCATGAATCTCTAACCAGAATAATCACTGTGGAAAATCACATCATGTTGCTGCTGATCTGTTTCATATTGCTGCTGATCTGTTTCATGTTGCTGTGTTCATTCGTACTCATCTGCTCACACAGACTCATATTCGTGCTGCTGTTTGGTGTATCGTTTTTGTACTACTAGTGCTTAGTGTATTTCTAGTTAACATTTTTCTTAGTTCATATTCAGATCTTATTACTGTTTTTCTTTTACATTTTATACTTTTGTTAGATGTAACTTGGACCCTGTGTACACAAATTCGTTCCACTACATGTACCACATGTGGTGCGAATGATAAAGAAACTCTGACACACATCAGTTGGTGATTTCAAGCCAGGAAGCTCTTTCCTGTACCAATTCATTCATTCAACCTTTATTTATACAGGTTAGTCTCATTGAGTCATAAGGACTCATTTACAAGAGAGACCTGATTTAAACAAAGGACACAGATGAGGTACAGACAACAATAAACCATCATATAAAAGCATGTAAAATAAAAAGTAAATAAAAGAAATGATATAAAAACTAAACAAAAACAGCTACATTGGATAAGTCTTATAAGTCTATTAATTCTTCCCGTGGAGTTGCCTACATCGTAGTGGCTTGTACATGTAAGAAGCAGGCCATCCTTAATGAGCAACAATTTTAATACAAACAGTTCTACTTTCTTTGTCATTGCCCTGCCTGCCCAAATGTGAAGAAAAAACAAAACATATAGCGCCTAACCATTGTGTTCTATTGTAGTATTGGGGTGGCTGTGTCAGAGTGGTTAGAGCAGTCATCTTCCAATGCAAGAGTTAGAGGTTCGAATCCACCAGTATTTACATGCCAAATTGTCCCTGGGCAAGACACTGAACCCCTCATTGCCTCCGATGTGTGTCCCATCAGTGTATGAATGTGATGAAGCACTAATTATTCTCTTTAGAATGATTTGTTGAATTATCTTTGTAGAGATCTAGTAGAGCGCTGTATGAATGGGTAAATGAGGCACAGATCATGTTGTAAAGTGCTTTGAGTATCTAGATAAGATAGAAAGGCGCTATATAAGTACAGTCCATTTACCATAGTAATTACCACTGAAGAGCACTTGGGATTATTATTGTGCGTGTTGGAGTTTAAAGGATTCCTTTTGATAGATGTAGCAGATTCCAAATACAAATGCTGAACTGGAATTATCACAGGTCTTCAACTTGAAAACATGACAGAAATAGTAAGGAAGGCACCTAAAATATCGCATTTAAATAAGGGTATCATTAAATTAAAGGAAGATTGTACATTAGGTCAGTTTTCATTTATTAACCACATGGTCTATTATATGAAATATATTTCTTAAGTTAATAAACTGTTATTACATAAATAATGCACATGCTTATTGCCTATTTATTGGTTATTACATAAATAATGCACATGCTTATTGCCTATTTATTGCATTCTGTTGGTCTGTCCTCAGTCTAAAATAGCTGCATTGCCCTGCATCACACCTCATTCAGTATGCATAAACAGGAAAATTACAGTTTTAATGTGCAAAGTGGCCATCTGTTAATTTATTTACCTGGTCATAAAACCCAGACACTTCAGTCAAACTACAGAAAAATAAGTGAAATACAACTGAGTCAAATCAAGATAAAAAGAAAAATAGACAGGATAAGAGAGAGAAAGCTGAAGTAGCGCACAACCATATCTAAAAGAGAATTTTCATTCAACCTTTATTTAGACGGGTAAATCCCATTGAGCCTTGAGGACTCATTTACAAGAGAGACCTGATTTCAACAAAGAATGATGACAACAGTGGACAACAGCGACAACAGTAAACAGTTATAAAAAGTCATACTCCAGTTTTTATTTTATTTTAAACAAATAGGATGGCTAAAAGAAAAAGGTAACAAAAAAACAGCTAGATTCTAAGGCAAATGTAGAAAACTAAAAACAGGAACATGTCTGCATTGGTCCCTGCCAGGAGTCCAACAGATTCTTAAAGCCACTTAGAAAGGTCAAGGTCGAGAGCTTCAATTGGTTTTGTAAGGTATTCCAGGAAACAGGAGCGGAGTAGGAGAAGGCCCTCTTGCCTAGTTCAGTCCTCATTGAGGGAACACTGCAGGTAATAATGTCCTGAGAGCGCACTCCGTAGCTGCACTCACGCAGAGACATGTAGGAGGAGATGTATGAAGGCAGCAGACCAAGAAGTGATTTAAAGATGAAAATGTACCAGTGGGAGTCTGCGTGAAGTTAATGATGTCCAGTTAACCAGTGAATACAGGGTGCAGTGGTGGGTACGATAATCACAGCCAGTTATAAATCTTAGTGCACCATGATAGACAGCATCCAACATCTGCAGGGTTCTTGTAGAAGCGTTCATGTAAATAATGTCACCGTAATCAATGGAGGGAAGGAAAGTCACAGACACAAGGCATTTCCTAGAATTCAGGGTTAGACAGGATCTGTTACTGAAAAAGAAACCCTGTTTAACTTTCAGTTTCTTTACCAAGTTTTCCACATGAAGCTTAAAAGAGAGATGTGAGTCGACCAAGATTCCCAAATATTTACAGGAATCAACAAACTCAATGGGGACACCATTTGAGGATAAAATCGGAGGAAGAACTGCTGGGACCAACTTCCTATTTGAAAAAAGCATCCCTTTGGTTTTGTCGGCATTTAGGACAAGTTTGAGGCGGAACAAATCTGTCTGGATGTTGTTGAACGCAGATTTCAAAAGCTGGAAAGCCTTAGCAACAGTTTTAGCTCGACAATAAACAACTGTGTCATCAGCGTAGAAATGTATGGATGCATTAGGAATGTTTTTACCTACATTACGTATGTAGATTGTAAAGAGGGTGGGTCCTAAGACTGAGCCTTGTGGTACACCATTGTTGACTGTTAAATAACTGGAGGAAGTACCATTATGTAGAACACATTGCTTCCGGTCTGAAAGATAATTAGAGAACCAACCAATGGTGTGTTCTGAGAAACCGATTTTTGAGAGTTTATGACACAAGATGTTATAATCCACAGTGTCAAAAGCTTTAGACAGGTCTAAGAAAAGTGCAGCACAATAATCCTTAGCATCCAGTGCTTCAACGATGTCATTAAGAACCTTCAGTGAAGCAGTGGTTGTGCTGTGTTGCTTCCTGAAACCAGCTTGATGTGGAGGTAAGATGTTAAATGAATGTAGGTAATTTTTGACTTGAGAGTTTATCAGTTTTTCTAGAACCTTGGCTAAAATGCAGAGTTTAGAGATTAGCAAATAGTTGTTCAGTGAGGTGGGGTCACCTCCCTTCAGCACAGGAAGAACAAAGGCTGTTTTCCAAGCCTCTGGGATGGAGTTTTGTCTTATGGAGAGATTGAAGATGTGGGTCAAAAGGACTGTGATGATATGAGCAGCAGCCTTAAGAAATAAGGTGGAAGTTCATCTGGACCTGCAGATTTTTTAGGATCAAGATCTTTTAACAGTTTATTAACCTCACTAACTGAGAATGGAGAAAAAGAGAAGCTGTGTTTAACTGAAGATTGACTTGTAGAAGGGATTTGATTTGTAGGTTTGGTTATTAAGTGAAGTGGCTGATTTTCCATTAGTAACTGTGTCAAATAAAGAACTAGAAGCAACAAAATGTTTGTTGAAACAGTTCCGAATGTGTGAAACAGGAAACTAGTGTTTGGAGTAATGAACAGAACAACTTCCTGTTCAATGAAGAGAGAGAAAGACAAGGGGATATTAAATAAATGCATTTATTTTTAGATCTGTCTGGCAAGTGTAAAACCTAGAAAGTCTTGGAGAGTGCACACCTCCACCAAAACGCTATAGGGCAGGACTATTCAACTAAACTGCTCAGGGGGCCACAGTTACTGAAAGGTAGCTGCTCAGGGACCGGACATCCAGCAATTAAAGTCATTATGTAAATAAGCCAAGAAGTACAATGATCCGTTACTTCTTAAAATGGTTTATTTTTCTGCATTTAATCACAAATGTAATTAACATAACCCTAAAGTGTCCTGATGCATGCACATCCAGGTAAATAAGTCCAAAATAGAACAAAAAAAAAAAAACCTTTCAGCTGCTCTCTTCTTCAGGGGTCACCACAGAGAACTATCTCAAAATAATTGGGAATTTTTCAAAATCAAAGGTAACAAAACAGACAGTACAACATATCCTGATGCATGCTCAATAATCCAGGTAGAACATCTTCATCCAGGGATGAAGATGTTCACATCCTGGACAGAGAGGAACAATGGTTTGAGAGAGGCGTAAAGGAGGCCATCTTCGTGAAAAGAAATCGTCCATCATTAAACAGGGGTGGAGGCCTCCGGGTTCAACTGTCCCCCTCTTACAATGCTGTTATTGCTAGTATCACTCAACCCCCTGTGAATAGTAAACAGCCATCAGTGTGCTGAGGTTTTCTCCACCGCTGGAGATATTCACTGCAACTATATCTGTGCTTTTGGCAGAAAATGTGAACAAGTTGGTCGCTTTGGTCAAAAACTTACAACTTGACAAGTTAGATTGTAAACGGTCTGTTGCTGCTTATTGTTCTGGTTCTGACTGTTATTGTATTCATTGAGATTTTTATTATTGTTAGTATAGTTTATTTATTGTAAAGAGTGCAGTTTATTTAAAATACACAAATGGGTCGCTTTTATTTATTTTTTATACAAACGTATTGTTTACTTGGCATATTTTCAAAATAAACGTTTTATACATTTTCATTTTGGCCTTTTTTGTACTGAAAATTAATCGAACCGAGCCCTCCTTGAAACTGAACCGAAACAAAATGTGATTTTAGTGTACCATTACACCCCTACTCAGCACATGTGACAGTTTAGGTCAAAATACCATCATTTTAAAACCACAGTACTATAGTTCGTAATTTTTTATCTGGCAACCCAACTGACATAGAAACTACAACATTTTCGTGTAAACCCGCTCATTTTTTGTTTATTACCCCCAATAAACATTGAAAAAACACTAATGTTTCAAAAGGTTGTTCTTATGTAAATGGGGCCTTATAGTAGGTAGATCACTTTGACTTTGTAATTTTAAAAGTAACTCGTATGCTGAAAAAGAGTGCAGGAACCCCTGATATAGAAAAATAAATTATTAGCAAAAGAGAAAAATAATAAAAGGTCTTAAACGTAAATTCACCTATTGCAGTTACACATGAGACTGACTAAGAGAGCAGTGCAATAAACTCTGTGAAATGTGAGGGTGTTCTGTTTTTGTTCAGTGTGAACTAGATGTCACTGAGAGAAGACGCCGACTCTCAGGCCGCAGGAATATCCTGCCGTGCTGTTACACCTATTGAGTCTGACAGAAGACAGACTCGAGAGCTGAGGATTGCTCAACAGCAAACACCATCAACTAAGCGCAGGTTCAGGTCACAACAGGACAACGCTCAAAACCTTAGCTCTTTTCAGTCATTATCAGTGCATGTTCATAGACAAATATTTCTCTAGTCTGACTGAAATGGTTCAGATTAGAAATTAAAAGATAATCGTTTACGGAGATGCAGAGCAATGTGATCTGATAAGCTGTACATGTAGCCAAAAATTCAACCACAGCTTGTGTGAGAGTGGACCTGTTCAGATAGTTAGTGATTGTTGTTGGAAAAATATTTATTCATGTTCCTCAGGGAAAATCAACCGCCTTATTTAACTGCTTTAAAATACTAGTTTTAAATGTTTTTAAAGTTACAGGGTTAACTTTAGTGTCTCATTTAAACGTTCACAATATGATGGTTTAGATGTCGGTCAGACTGCATGATCTTGTCTGTAGTTACAGAAACAAAGTGAAGTTTCTGAGCATTTCTGAGTATTCAGCTGGGACTGCTGCAAGATAAAGAATAATAATAAATTTATTGTGGAATAATTCTAAGATTGTGAAAATGTATGTTATCTTGCAAAATATGTAATATTGGATCATTTTCCTCAAATTAATGACAAAGTATAATATTGTTTAACTGAGTTCTCTTTATCTACTTTTAGGACTTTTGTGAAAAGCTAATGATGTTTTAGTTCATATTTATGCAGAAATATAGAAAATTATAAAGGATTCACCAATTTTTAGCTCCACTCTGTGTATACGTGTGTGTGTGTGTTTATTTATTCTTTATTTTTATTCAACTCTACCCATGCCAGAAACACTACTTTTTGATTTGTTTTTTTGCTTTTACTAACCCAAATATACTAAAAAGCTGGGGGAGCACTGTGCACCTGCTAATGACGTCTTGCCTCAGGAAGATGATAGTGTAGTAAAGTTACTGTGACAAAATGCATTTTAAAAAGTTGGGAGGATTTTTAGGCTTTGTCAGAAAATGTGTTAATTGACTACACCAATAAAATAAAATCATGGAAAAAATAAATGTGTGGCTGATTCTCCCCATAAGGTCTTCCAAGACTATGGACTGTACTTATATAGCACCTTTCTATCTTATTGAGACACTCAAAGCGCTTTACACGACAATCTGTGCCCTCATTTACCCATTCATACAGCACTCTACTAGATCTCTACAAAGCTAATTGAACAAATCATTCTAAAGAGACTAATCAGTGATTTATCACATTCATACAACGATGGGACACACATCGGAGGCAACAAGGGGTTCAGTGTCTTGCCCAGGAACACTTCAGCATGTGACTGCTGTGGGGTTCGAACCCCCAACTCTTGCATTGGACGACGACTGCTCTAACCACCCAGTCACAGCCGCCCCATACTCAGTCACAGCCGCCCCAGACTACCAATAAAACATGAAGATGATTGACAAGGCTCTTCGTCATTTAATGACTTAATTTTTTGTCAACCAGCAGTAGTCAGGAAGTACAAGTTCATGTATTTTTATTAATTTTTTTCTTTATTTTGTGTGAAAAAGCAAAAAAGGTTGGAAACCACTGACCTCATCTACCTTATTCCTGGGGGCTCTACTTTATAAATGATTATGGGAACAACTTCCTGTCAGACAGGAAGTAGCCGTAACCATTGATTAACCATGGTAGTGGCGCAAAGACTGCAGTTTATTTGAAAGTAATTTACATTCAGTTTAGCAGATAAAACTCTGTTGTTTTGTTTACATTTATTTAACAACCATAAAGTTTACTAAAACAGCCGTGCTGAGTTCAGGTACCTGTTGTGTTCACGGCTGCAGAACAACCACACCAAACTAAATCAGTGGCTACAACAACAGAGTTTGAACACGGACCCAAAACAAAAAGAGTATTCCTGTGAAAAGAGGTCTAGTTTCCATCTCCTACCTACAGATGAAGAATTAAGAAGAACGTGGCTGAAAAATGTGAACTTGAAGAGACCACCCAAAACGCTGTGTCATTTCACTTTGTTGACAAATGGCCGGCGAAGGAAAACCTGCATCCTACTTTGTGTCTGGACTGCAATAAACCACCGGAGAAGAGACGCCGGACCCTCAGAAGGACTGAAAACAGTGACGAGAATATCAGGTGTGATTTCAAGTGTATGGAGGACACAGCTTTATAGTATTTGTTCATCTTCAGTTTTATGATTTTCTCTGCAGTTAACCCAGGCTCAGTGATGGAGGACTTTAAGGCTTTGGCTGAGCTCTGTATCTGCTGTAAGGTCAATAAGATTGTGTCCCACCTCTTTTAACAAAACACCACCGACCTTATTACTGTGTAGATACTGATACATCTCAAAGTTTTTCAGGTTTTTCATCACTTCACTGTCACTTCACTGAAGAACCGAGTCAATGAAGTAGCTAAATATGCTAGTAGATGTAGCTAAATATGCTGTAGCTAGATATGCTAGTAGATGTAGCTAGATATGCTAGTAGATGTAGCTAGATATGCTTGTAGATGTAATCTGTAGCCAAATCTTCAGCTCGTCCTCCATCCCTCGTCCTCAACAGGCAGTGGTTTAATAATAATAATAATAACAATAATAATAATAATAATAATAATAATAATAATAATAATAATAATAA
>NC_056510.1:33395590-33407778 GCF_014905685.2 Nematolebias whitei
ATAATAATAATAATAATAATAATAATAATAATAATAATAATAATAATGTCAACACTGTATGTTTCCATACAATGGCAAAATTAATCTCTGCATTTAACCCATCCACCACCAGGTGGTGCAGTGGGCAGCTATTGAAAGCGCCCGGGGGCATTTTTGGGGATAAGGTATGCTGCCCAGAGACACCACGAGGTATGCAGTGACTGGGGATAGAACCTGGGACTTTTGGGTCCCCAGCCGGCTGCCCTGTCTCTACACTATCTCGGTCCCCCTGTTTGAGCTCTGACAGGTGGTGTTCCTACATGTTTAAATTGAATTCACAATGCTCTGAAAAACTACATTGGCACAAACTGTTCACACATAAACACTGGTTATGGTCTGCGCCAGAAGTCGCGCCCATAACTCACGTAAGGCAGCATGGGAGCTTGGAATAAGATTGATACAGATTCACTCTTATGCAATACAATTAGGCCTGTCACAATAACAAATTCTGCTAAGCAATTGTCTCAGAAATTATTGCAATAAACCCAAAAAAGTTCAATCTGGTCCTCTGGCCATTAAAAAAAAAAAAAAAAAAAAAACAAAGCAAAAAAATATAGAAACGTTTCGTCTCTCATTCAAGAGACTTCCTCAGTCTGAGGTGCTGTTTTCAGCTCAGTCTCTTAAATAGCACCTTCTCAGAGTGGATCAACCAGTTTGCTGCTGACAACCAAAACCAGCTGATCACATGCTCAAGAAGGACCATCAGCCTAACAATGGATCATTAGCACACTGATGGCTGTTTACTGTTCACAGAGGGCTGAGTGATACTAGCAATCACAGCATTGTAAGAGGGGGACAGTTGAACAAAGTGGCATCATTCCCAAGAGCCTGGAACTAAAATCATCAGTCAGCGGGCACCAGGCAAGCAAGATCCTTCAGAAGGCACAGACCCAGCTGCTGAATGAACGGGTGAGACAGACCAATTTTACTATTGAGGCCTTGAAGGCCAAAGAAGAGCACATTAAACAGAAACTAACTATGTGTCTAGATCAGACCACACTTCAGCAAGTGTTGGACTGTACAGATCAGGCACGCTTAGCACAGCATGTCAAGTCCAAGACTCGACAACAAAATAAGTTTAACTTACTAATAACTCATCAACACCATCATTATTCCAATAACAACACATTCAGTGTAGGACAACACTCCAGTAGTCAATTACATGCCAGGGAGAAAGAAAAGTGGGTGAAGAATTTATCTGACAGACAGCTCACCCAGCCGGAGACAGAGATTCTTGCCAGGGGACTGAACTTTGCGGTTGCACCAAGTAGAATTCCTCTGGTGGAGATGATCACAGCTACTGAGTCAGCCATCCGCAACAACAAAATTAAAGAGGCTGAAGCAGAACAGCTCAGAATCAAAGTTTCAGCCTGCCTCAGCAATGCCAAACCACCACCTTCCAACATCAGTAGAGAGGAGAGGGACGCACTCACCACTCTTAGCAAGGACAAAAACATCATCATTCTCCCAGCAGACAAAGGAAGGTGCACAGTGATTTTGAACCAGAAAGACTATCATGAGAAAGTTATGACACTCCTTAGTGACTTAAACACTTATGAACCTCTGAAAAGAGATCCAGGAAGTGGTGACAAGAAGAAGTTAATAGATTGCCTGAAAAATTTGGAGCAGGACAAGGCTATTGACCGTATTCTGTACCACAGACTGTACCCAGGAGAGGCCACACCTAGTCTGTATGGTTTACCTAAAATCCACAAACAAGGTGTTAAGACAAATTGTTAGTATGATTAACTCTGTCACTTACAATGTTTCCAAATACTGGCGTCTGTACTCATCCCTTTAGTTGGCAGCTCAGAACACCACATACAGAACACCATGGACTTTGTGGATAAGGTTAGGGATGTCATCATGGAGACTGATGAAACAATGGTCTCTTTTGATGTCACATCACTCTTTATGTGCATTCCTGTTGGTGATGCAGTAGAGGTGGTCAGTTTAAGATTAAAATCAGACACCACTCTGAGCAGCAGGACCACGCTTTCCACAGAACAACTGTGTCAACTCTTGAAACTGTGCCTGCAGTCAACCTACTTCACATATGGGGAGCAATATTATAGGCAGAAACATGGGTGTGCTATGAGGTCTCCAGTTTCTCCTATTGTTGCCAACCTGTACATGGAGGAGGTAGAAAAAAGAGCCTTGATGTCCTTTTCAGGGACACCACCAAGTCATTGGTTCAGGTATGTTGATCTTTGGGATGAACCAGTCTTTGCCGTAATGTATTTTGGGGTTTAAAAGCCACTGGGACGTTATGTTTAGAAAATAAACGTCTCAGTTTCTCTGATACTCCCTCAACATATGGAATGACCACTGGTCTGGGTCTGGGTTCCTCCCAAAATACATTACGGCAAAGACTGGTTCATCCCAAAGATCCAGTCCCCCGGCACAAACAGAGTAATGTTGTGTATGCTGTTCAGTGTCAGGAGGGCTGTGATCAGTCTTACATCGGGGAAACAAAACAGCCACTGGCCAAAAGGATGGCCCAGCACAGAAGATCAACATCATCAGGCCAGGACTCTGCGGTCTACACTCATCTCCAGGCCAGCGGTCACTCTTTCAGGGATGAAGATGTTCACATCCTGGATAGAGAGGAACGATGGTTTGAGAGAGGAGTAAAGGAGGCCATCTTTGTGAAAAGAAACCGTCCATCATTAAACAGGGGTGGAGGCCTACGTGTTCAACTGTCCCCCTCTTACAATGCTGTGATTGCTAGTATCACTCAGCCCTCTGTGAATAGTACACAGCCATCAGTGTGTTAATGATCCATTGTTAGGCTGATGGTCCTTCTTGAGCATGTGACCAGCTGGTTTTGGTTGTCAGCAGCAAAACTGGTTGATCCACTCTGAGAAGGTGCTATTTAAGAGACTGAGCTGAAAACAGCACCTCAGACTGAAGAAGTCTCTCGGACGAGAGACGAAACGTTTCTACATTTTTTGTTGTTTTGCTTTGTTTTGGGTTTTTTTGAATGTCCAGAGGACCAGATTTAACTTATTTAGATTAGACCAAGATGTTGTCAGTACTGTTTTTAAAATCTTTAAAATAAGTCCAGCCGTTGCTCCAGTCCGAGAAATTGCAAATGGCGGATTATTGTTTTGAAACGTTTCTGAAGGATCTAGTGACTCTGCCCCCGACCAATCAGTGACCGACAGTGTTCTGACGTCACGTTTTTGTACCTCTTCGTACCAGTTAGAACCACAGAGCCAAGGGTACTGAAAATAGTAACAGGTGCTAAGTACCGGTACTAATGGAAAAGCCTCAGAACCGGGCCAAGTAGGGTCGAGTCGGCCCGTACCGGTACTAATGGAAAAGAGGCATCAGTCTGTCCCTGGCAGTGGCCCCGGCGTACCACACCGTGATGGAGGAGTTGAGGATGGACTCGATGATGGCCGTGTAGAACTGCACCATCAGCTTGGCCGGCAGCTTGGCCTTCTTCAGCTGTCGCAGGAAGTACAGTCTCTGCTGGGCCTTCTTGATAAGGGAGCTGATGGTCGGCTCCCACTTGAGGTCCTGGGTGATGGTGGTGCCGAGGAACCGATAAGAGTTTGCAGTGGTGATGGGGGTATCATTACAGGTATCATACATCTTACTCAATACAATACAACTTTATTTATAAAGCACTTTAATACATGGTGTGAGCAGTTTACCAAAGGCTTGTAAACTTGATAGATTTGAAGCATTTTCTACTCTGTTACAGGTTATTAACAAAAACGTAACATCAACAACATTCACGTTCTAAATATATGGTCAAACCCAGCGGTCCCAGCCAGTCGAAGCAGATGGCTGCTCGTCCTGGGCCTGGTTCTGCTGGAGTTTCTTCCTGTTTAAAGGGAGTTTTTCATTTCCACTGTCTCCTTTGTGCTTACTCAGGATGGGAAACTGTGAAGATGTAAAGATTCAACACAAACTGCTTCCTTCCTTAGAAAGATAACTTTTTACTACGTTTATAATGTATGTGAATGTTTTTGTTCAATGCTCTGTTGTGACTTTGTAAATAATCTAAATTGAACTGAATTGAAAATTACAACAATTTTCACAAGATTTAACCTTGGATGTCTCTCTACTTCTTTTGTTAGCTGACATTAAAAAAACAATACTCTAACATGATTAACTGAATCTGTCCTGTTGATATAAACTCAAACTTTACAATAAAGTTGTCTGACATGAATATTTGAACAAGTAATGTATACAAATAAAAAAGACAATGTGGGCACCTGTACCCTGATGAAAACTCAAACCCTGACAAAAAACTGGCAATAGGGTCAACAAGGAAGTTCCAGCTATTTAAAGGCAATCTTTTATGTTACAGTGCAACCATTTTTGATGAGACATGTCAGGACAGAGAGGAAAAAGGAGAATATTTATTATACAAAACAAGAACAAAACTTTCCCATCTATTCCTGCCTTCTCAGTAACAGGCAGACAGACGGCAATGTTGCCTCCTACTCAAGGGTCCCACAGCGCCTACACTGACTGACAAAAAACAGTTTACAAGAAATTCCTGATGAGTACAACACAAGTGTAAACGTTCTTACCAAGAAAAAACAAAAGATGAGTGACAAACTTGTGTAACTAATTGTATCAATAAATAAACTACAACTCTTCCCTAATAACAAAGTTGTGAAGTCCTCTTACATCCCACAGTGTGAACACCCACAGCATGAAATATGGCAATAAGCAGAAACATCTGCACATAATGTGTTGACAGGAATCATTCATAGACTGATTCAAGATTAACTACAAGACCAAGAACACATAGCAAAATGTTTTATGAAATTATTTACATATTAAAATTCTCAATCATTTTCACATACCATCAAGTACACAGAAATAAAAAAATACAACTTCATCTATAGGCCCACTTTTACTAAAACTTTGCTGGAGTTATTTTGTAGTATACAAATGAATTGTGGTTTTACCCAGCACGTTTATTTTTCTTTATCTAATTACATGAAGGATATATTTAATGCACAGAGTTAACTTGTCTACTATACTTACAAAGACAAAGACGAGTCACATAAATCCATCAAGGGATCTTTAGAGCAGATGTAACTAGTTCTAAGAGCTACATTTAATATTTTAATTTAATTACATTTTTGGTCAAATTTCATCTGAGGGCTACATTTTTTTTTTTGTTCATTTATTTTATTATTTTCATGGGGAGGAGGGTTGTTCACAAGGTCCAGATTTGGTCTGCGGGCCTCGAGGTGGAGCTATTAACTCTATAATCTACCAAAATCATCAACTGGGCTTACAATTACAGTATATAAAAAGGTGAAAAAGTAATGACATTAAAAACAGAACAAGTGTTATACAAGAAGAGAGAAGACAAAACAATAAAAAGTAGACAAATGAGAAACGACTGCGGAATGGATTTAAATTGAACCTTCCCAGAGAAATGTAAGGTTTCTTACAGGAATAGTTCATGTCAACTTAAGCTGCTGCAGAACATCAGCTGATGCTAAAATGTGCACCTTTTCTGATGAGCAAAACATGTTAATCTGAAAGTACTATCATTCTGCAATAAATTAATCATTACTAAAGTTTTTTTTAAATTTTACTGTACTTGTGTCTTGTTCTCTCCTCTAGAAAACTAATTGATAGCTGCTACTAGAGTTGCATTCAGGCATAAAAAATCCGACTCCGCCCGAACCCGTATCATTTTTTCCAAGTCCGACCCAAAACCGACCAATTAAACTGTGATTACAGACTCGAACCAGGAAAAAAGATGACTTTTTTTTATGAAGCTTTTACTGCTTTTGTAAGCAAATAAGTTTCAAAGAAAGGAAGATATAAGATTTCTTGTTTATTAACAAGAGTCAGCGGGTTATTAGTTATAATATTATAATTATTAACGGTCGGCAGACGCATGCGGCTGACGATGGGCATCTGCTGATGAAATCAAAAGCCTGACACCAACCCGGCCCGCCCATCCAGCATATAATTTTGGCCTGGTCCGGCCTGAATTTCGGGTCCAGCCGGACCGGGAGGTCCCAGGTTAGAACTGACAGCTCTAGCTTCTACTGATCATGACTTCATAACTATTTTCATGCCTGTGATGCTGGTAAGACATTTTTATCAGTGATCAGAGTTTCAACTGTCTGTGTTCACCAACATTGTCACCACAGAACATCTACGTGTTGATGCTGAGAAATGACTCCAGTCTCCTACTCTGAGCCGTTAACTCAAAACGTTAAGAGAAGGCTGCTAGACTAAAGGAAAAATCTGATACAACAAAATATTACAAAAATATGAAGGATGCCAAGAACCTTTGGGGAAGTCCCAGGGGGATCGGAACTCCTTCATTTGTGGAAAAATGAAGATGGAATCCCCCCAGACAATCAATTGAGAAAACTGTTGTTTTAAACAATATAAAGAAAAGAAAGAATCTACGCCATTTATATCAGCAACACGATGCATTTGTCTTTCAGAGATTGTCCCTCCCCCCTCATGAGTCTAGGTGTTTGGTCCATCAATCCTTGATATGAGGGGAGTGCAACTAAAGTCTGAAAACGTGTGGAGAGCACAACAGGTATCATAGCTCAACGGTTAGCAGTGTTATTTTTTGTGTGGGGGATCGGGATTCGAACCTCTATGAAAACTTGAAATTTTTCTTGTCATTCTCATACCAAACTATTTAGGCTTTCTGTAGATGGCAATGATATTATTCCTCAACAACCTAGCTCCACCTTATATTACAGATCTTTTTGTTCCATATTTTCCTAACAGAACAATTCGCTCTCAGACTGCAGGTTTACTTGTGGTTCCTAGAGTTTCCAAACGCAGAATGGGAGGCAGAGCTTTCAGTTATTAGGCTCCTCTCTTGTGGAACCAACATCTAGTTTCTGTCCGTGAGTCTACTTTTCAGACTGGGCTTAAGACTTTCCTTTTTGATAAATCCTATAGTTAGGGATGGCTTGGGTTTCCTGAGTTAACCGTTAGTTATGCTGCTATAGGCTTAGACTACTGGAGGACAAACTGACCACATTTCCTCACTCTGCTGCTGTCTTTACTTGCTCTTCCTGTTTGTATTGGTAATTATTTCTATCTTAACATGTTTTTTTGTCTTTCTTCCTATAGAACGTAAACCTGGACCTGCCATTCTGTGTTCATTTCTCCTTCCTGTCCTCTCAAATCAGCCGGTCAAAGCAGATGGCCGCTTGTCCAGAGCCTGGTTCTGCTGGAGGTTTCTTGCTGTTAAAAGGGAGTTTTTCCTTTCCACTGTTGCCACTGTTTGCTTGCTCAGGATGGGAGACTGTAACGAAATGAAGATTCAACACAATCTGCTGTTTCCTTAGATGGAGAACTTTACTAATTGGCTTTTTTTAATGTACATGATTGTTTCTGTTCAGTGCCCTGAGACGACTTCTGTTGTGACTTGGTGCTATATAAATAAACTGAATTGAATATTTCTAAAATGTTTAAAGGGATTTCTGATCAGCAGAAACAATAAGTCTTGTTTCATCATTTCAGTGGTTCGATTTATATTGACCAACACCACAGTTCATCAATGTGTCTGAAAAACATTTGTTTGATTTAGTAGATTTATTTATTGAACGACTGTTTTATGTTTGTTAATGTGTTTATTTAGAGCTTTAAAATATTGTAACACCGCTCAGTGACAATATTCAATGGCCACAAAAAGTAATTTAAAGCAAATTAAATCCTCTTCAACCTTTTATTTCATTATTGATATAGCACCAAGTCACAACAGAAGTTGTCTCGTGACTGAACAATCTTTAGACTGAAGAAAACTACACTCATCTTTTATATACGTAGACAGTTTATCAGCATAATTCACCTGTAAAATGAGATAATGACTACAACAGAGTTTTTGTTTCTGCGTTTCCTTGGCAACATGTGAGCGCTGCATGTCTCTCTGTGGTCGTGATTCACTTTTTTTTATTTTGGACGTTATTGTTGTGTACAATGCATGTCAGATGTTTAGCAACCTGTTCTTATACTTTATATGATTTTATATTTTTGTAAAAAAGAAGAATAGGTTTTTGTTGTAGGTCACATGACCACGTGACCAGGAAGTGAATCAAGCCTCTTTAAGAGACAAAAGTTTAGCACAGAGGGAGAAAGACGTTCAGCCAGTGCTCCCAGTGCTCCCAGTGCTCAGTTTCTGCAGTTGGTCTACCTGGTGAACACGTTAATGAACGTACAACAGCTTCCATTTCATTTTGCAACAGTACAGGTACATCTAAAAAAAAATGTAATGTCATGAAAAAGTTCAAAATTTTTTATCAATCATTTCAGAAAGTTAAATTATATACAATAGATTATTTACACAAAGTGAAATACTTCAAACCTTTATTTCTTGTAATTTTGATGATTATGGCTTATAGATAATGAAAAACCAAAATGCAGTGTCTCAAAAAATTAGAACATTGTCATAAAGTCCCATCATGGAAACTAGGGCTGGGTACCTTTCTAAAAAAATCGGTGTCGGTACCTTCACTTCTGTGTCGTTCCTGGACGGTTCGTTTTTCGGTACCAATTTTGCAATTACTATTAATTCTAACAAGAATAAAATTACGTTACACATTGCAGTACATATTGTGAATTTTATTTTTTAACTTTGGTATTTCTATTCCAAGCAGTTTTCTTACATAAAAATAAACAAATTTCCAGTTCAAAAGAACAGTTTCAAACCAGTGACACATCGGTGTCTAATGCTCACTGCTACACTGAGGACCTTTTTCACTTATCAGTTTTTCTTCAGAAACAACAGGTCTGCTTTCTCTGGACATAAACAATCCCGCTCCTGGCTGATGGTGTCTCCAGCAGTAGAAAATGTTCACAGTGAGGCTGTAGATGATGATTGTTGCACACACAGATACCTGGTTGTCAGTTTGATAGCACTGACATATTGTCCCTCACATCCTACCAGCAGGTCACTGGATTCACTGAGGTTAGGGTTGATGCAGACATCTGCACCTCTGTGTCTCTTCCTGAATCTTCTCTGTGGTTCTCTGGGGTTTAGGGTTCTTATCATCTCCCTAATTGACATCAGAACACAAAACATCAACAATAACATGGTTGTGTCCTTATTGATCAAAAAACATCATCTAGGCTGAAAAATAAACACTTAACTGGTCAACAAAATCCTTTACAGCTTAACTTACCTCCACCATGCAGCTTCCACTGTAGAAAAAGGCAAACTTTTAACAACAAAGTTTGTGATTGTCCTGTGGCCCCCACCTCACTTTTCTTTTGTCTCTCTGTCCTCACATCTGGGTCAGAACCTCCTGTGAGGAGAACATAAACAAACAGTGAACATTAGGTGAACTGTTTAAGCAGCTGACTGGATGGATGAGCAGTTTTACAAGCTAAGCTTCATCTTTTATTGTCAATCTTTAGTTAGCTTCTGAGTTTAGCTAGCTACGTAGATAAAATAAATTTACACACTAATATCTTCAAGTTAGCATTACATGGATCCTAGTTTAACTCTCAGCGATGTACATGTTAAGCTGAAGTAACATTAACAAACGTAAACTTACCAGCTGAAACACAGACACAGAGCCGTCCTCGGGAGTTCTTTGATAAAGACGAGTCCGGCCGTGGAATGTTAATTCAGTCCGTTTAACACACACAGACTGACTAACGCTGAGGGGAGGAGGGGGGAGGCTGCTGTCCGTCTCTCTTCTTGCAGAGAAAAACACGGAGCAACTGTCTGCTTGTGTGTTGTTGAAGCCGTTCGACAACACGCTCTGCACACGTGAACCCCGTCTGTGGGCGTCACTAGCACCATAGACATACATTATATTAGGTACGGCAGCTCTATACAGCTCTGGGTATAAACACGTAGTCTGTTTGTCATATGTCTGCGTTGTACCTGCTACGTGCTGAAACCAGGTGACACGTTACAGCCAATACTAAAACTCGACATCGAAAAACAGAGTGACGTTTCAATCCATACACCGACCGGTGCCATTCGGTGGGTGCCATTTAAGAACCTCGGTTCGGTACTTAGCCCTAATGGAAACTCGTGCACATCGCACACAGGCAAATCCTAGACATGAGCTATAAATGTTGCATTCCTCAAGTCAAGTCACTTCTGAACCAGAGACAACAGAAGTGTCTTAAGTGGCTGAGGACTTCAGAAACCACAGTGGACCAGCACCAGCAAAGTACATGGACCCAAACCATCACAGACTGTGGAAATTTCACTCTGGGCTTCAACAACATGGATTCTGGTAGGGGTGCACCGATTGCAGTTTGCTGGCTGATCACCGATCACCGATTTCTAAAAAGTCTGACCTGCCGATTGCTTCTGATTTTGGCCGATATCAATTTTGTTTTATAAGCAACACTGACAGGTGTTATAAGGTCACAATGCATCTTCAATTGTCCAATATTATTTTACTGAAAAACATACCCTTGAACAATATCCTAGAAACAATACAAACTTGTTTTAACTGGCCATGAGGTAGTGCTCTGAAATATAAATGAAGCTCAGACAATTGTTGTTAAAACTAAAAAAAAATCTGTAAAAATCGGTTTCTCATGCAAGTATCGGCCTATTTCCGATTTCCCAAAATTAAGGAAATCGGCCGGCCGATTTATCGGTGCTCCCCTAGATTCTGGACCTCTCCTCTCTTCCTCCAGACTCTGGGACCTTGATTTCCAAATGACATGAAAATTTACTTTCACCTGAAATGAGGACATTGGACCACTGAGCAACAGTCCAGTTGTTGTTGTAGGAGGCTGTGGCTAAGTGGTTAGAGCAGTCGTCCTCCAATGCGAGAGTTGGGGGTTCAAATCCACCAGCAGTCACATGCCAAAGTGTCCCTGGGCAAGACACTGAACCCCTCACAGCCTCTGATGTGTGTCTCATCGGTGTATGAATGTGATCTAAAGCACTGATTAGTCTCATTAGAATTATTTGTTCAATTAGCTTTGTAGAGATCTAGTGCTGTGTGGATGGGTAAATGAGGCACAGATTGTAGTGTAAAGCGCTTTGAGTATCTTGAAATAAGATAGAAAAGCACTATATAAATACAGTCCATTTTATATAAGTACAGTCTATGTGTTTGTCTCCTCAGCAGGTAAGAAGCTACTGACATTGCCTCTGGTTCAGGAGTGGCTTGACTTGAGGAATATGACATTTTTAGCCCAATGTTCTAATTTTCTGAGAACCTGAGTTTTGGGTTTTCATCATCTGTAAGCCATGAACAATAACCAAAGGCTTGTAATATTTCACTCTTATGTGTAATTAATCTATATGTGTTTCTCTTTCTGAAATGAATGACAAAATATTTTGACCCCCTCAAAATGGCTCGTGGAAATAGATGGAATTTCTCTCCTTGCTAAGAAAAAGGAGTTTCCCACCTGTGACCTTAAAGACGAACACGGCCCTAAAATGGAATCAATATGTTAATTTTATCCCCTGAAGGAAAGATGAGCTGTACCTGGTCTGACTCCTAACAGGTAAACATCTGTAGCAAGATAATCTTTGAGCAGCATTTTGTCCATTTATTGATTTAACATCTTGAACATTGTTAAAAAATAATCTAATTATATGTACATATTTGTTTAATAAAGTCCAAGTTTAGCACACTGAAATAGCTTTGGTTGATTAAATCAGCACCTGAGAAAATTTACAGGTGTTCCAAACCAAAAGCACAAAAAACAACAAACAAAAGTAAACAATCACATTTGTGCCGATACAAGATTAGTTTTTATACCCTCCAAAAAAAGAATGCATAAGCAAAAACATACAAGAAGAAAACACAGACCGTGACGTTAATTTACCCCCAAAATCTGGACATACGGGGGGGGGGGGGGTTAAATTCAAAGAGCAACTCATGTATTTCTGTGGCCAGTAATGATTTTTAGAAATCAGGCCAGCTGATGGCCAATATACAACTTTTTAATTATTATATTTGTAGTCTGTGATAATTTCATTCAACAGCATATAAGAACTCAGCTGACTAAACATGTATTTAATAAGCCTTAGACAAATTTGTACATTATAAAGATTATATATATATATGTACATTATAAAGATTATATATATATATATATTTACATATATACATACATACATATACATATATACATATATACATACATACATATACATATATACATATATACATACATACATATACATATATACATATATA
>NC_056510.1:33417778-33428845 GCF_014905685.2 Nematolebias whitei
ACACACACACACAACAGCATAAAAATAATAGTGACCAACATCCATCAGCATGGATCTTAAATTTTCCTACTTGGTAATTAATCCAACTGATCATTTAAAATTGTCCAGTATTGGCAGATTAAAATAAATCTATCTCTAGTTATTTAAAAGAAAAACTGTGAAATTGAACATGACAAGAAACTAGACTTGAGCATAATAAAGTACTTTCTTTCACATGGCTGTAAAAAGAAATGTTGCACAAAGTATTTGAAGAAGTTTTTTTTTTTTTAAGTTTTACAGAGAACCATGGAAAGTAGTTTTCCATATTCAAAGTTACAAGAAGTTGAGTTTTTCTCTCTTTAAAAATATTCAACTCCGCTTATCTGAGTGAAAATTGTGCAACCTGAGTTAAAGCAGAGCAACAGGAAGAGTCCCAGCATGTGTGTGTTCATGGACAGAAACAGGCAACACACAACAGCTGTGTGTGCGACACAAAACACGCAAAATAGCTGCTGGAAACACACTTTAATTCCTCACATTCAGCAGAAACTTATTTGTGTGCGTGTGTGCGCGCGTCAGCATAACCTGCTGTGTGTAGCTGTTTATCAGAGAGTGTGTGTGACAGGCAGCAGTAAACACACACAAACAACATCAAAGCTTTACTTTACTCACCCTCATGTTCCTCCGCTCTCGCGTCGGCTTTAAAACTGTGATAAAAAAGACCAAACTTTTTTTTCTTCTAAACAAACTCCAACATTCCTGCTTCCGCTTCCTGAAACTAGTAAGAGCAACAGCGGCATAGAAGAGGAGGACAGGAAGGGGGCGGGGCCTCCGAAAGCTGCAGCGGAGAAACAGCCACACCTGCTGGCAGGTGTCTGCGTAGGATGGATAGATGGATAAATACTTTATTAATCCCAAACGGGAATTTTAAAAGTCTAAAAATACAGCACCTCAGACTGAAGAAGTCTTTCGGATGAAAGATGAAACATTTCTACTTTTTTTTTGTTTAGTTTAGTTTAGTTTTTTGAATGTACAGAGGACCAGACTTATTTTTTTTAGATGTTTCTACCTGAGTTAATTGAGCATGAGCATGCATCAGGAGATTGAGCATGCATCAGGAGATTCTTTAAAAAGTCTTCAGTTGATCCAAAATGCTGCTGCCAGAGTCTTAACTGGAGTTTGTAGGAGAGATCATAGCTCTCCAGTTCTATTTCGTATAGGTATCCTGATGCATGCTCAATATTCCAGGTAGAAAAATCTATAAAAGTTAAATCTGGTTCTATGGACATTCAAAAAACAAAACAAAGCAAAACAACAAAAATGTAGAAACGTTTCGTCTTCCATCCGAAAGACTTCCTCAGTCTGAAGTGCTTCAGAAGGAACAAAAACACCTACACCCCCCTGAACATAAGAGGATCTGCGGTGGAAGTGGTCTCCAGCTACAAGTACTTGGGTGTACACATGAATGACAACCTCAGCTGGAGCAACAACACCACCAGCCTGATCAAGAAAGCTCATCAGAGACTCTACTTCCTCAGACGGCTGAGGCGAGCTGGTCTGGGAAGCTCAGTCCTCACCTCCTTCTACAGGTGTGCAGTGGAGAGCATCCTGTGCTCGAGCATCAATGTGTGGCATGGAGGCTGCACAGCTGCAGAAAGAAAAGCTTTGCAGAGAGTGGTGAAAGCTGCACAGAAATCTGTTGGAATCAGTCTCCCCACCATCACAGACATCTACACCTCCAGATGCAGGAAGAGGGCCACCTGCATCATGAAGGACCCCACCCACCCAGCACACACACTTTTTGCCCCACTCCCCTCAGGAAGGAGGTTAAGGAGCATTAAGTGTAGAACCACTAGACTGAGGAACAGCTTCTACCCTGAGGCTGTTAGACTCATGAATCTCTAACTAGAATAATCACTGTGAAAAACCATATCATGTTGCTGCTGATCTGTTTCATGTTGCTGCTGATCTGTTTTAATGTTGATGTGTTCATGCGTGCACATCTGCTCACAGACTCATGTTCATGTTTGTGCTGATGTTCAATGTTTTATGTTATGAGTGCTTAGTGTATATTTAGTTGATGTTTTTCTTAGTTCATATCTTAGATGTTATTACTGTTTTTCTTATACATTTTATTGTTGGATGTAACTGGGACCCCGTGTACATAATTTCGCTCCACCACATGTACCACATGAGGTGCGAATGACAATAAAGAAACTCTGACTCTGACTCTGACTCTATTCAGCTAAGTCTTATAAATAGCACCTTCTCAGAGTGGATCAACGAGTTTTGCTGCTAACAACCAAAACCAGCTGCTCACATGGTCAAGAAGAACCATAAGCCTAACAATGGTTCATTAGCACACTGATGGCTTTTTACTATTTGCAGGAGGCTGAGTGATACTAGCAATAACAGCATTGTAAGAGGGGGACAGTTGAACCCGGAGGCCTCCACCCCTGTTTAATGATGGACGATTTCTTTTCACAAAGATGGCCTCCTTTACTCCTCTCTCTAACCTTCATTCCTCTCTATCCAGGATGTGAACATCTTCATCCCTGAAAGAGTGACCGCTGGCCTGGAGATGAGTGTAGACCACAGAGTCCTGGCCTGATGTTGTTGCTCTTCTGTGCTGGGCCATCCTTTTGGCCAGTGGCTGTTTAGTTTCCCAGATGTAAGACTGATCACAGCCCTCATGACACTGAACAGCATATACAATATTACTCTGTTTGTGCCGGGGGACTGGGTCTTTGGGATGAACCAGTCTTTGCCGTAATGTATTTTGGGGTTTAAAAGCCACTGGGGCGATGTGTTTAGAAAATAAACGTCTCAGTTTCTCTGATACTCCCTCAACATATGGAATGACCACTGGTCTGTGTCTGGGTTCCTCCTTTTCACCTTGTTAAAGACGGGAGATGGCTGCGTGCCACCGGATCCAGAAACCCCCTCCAGCCCACGTCCCTACCCCCGGCTCGAACCTTCCTCAGAAGTGGCAACTATACCAATCAACAAATCAAGGAAAAGTCAATTAAGTTTTATCAGTTATTTTAGAAAAAGGCAGTAAAAGATTACAATTTACAGCGCTGGACTCTATTCAGTCTGTGACGTGTTCACAGACACGGAAGAAAGAGCCCCGATGTCTCGTGTCATCATTAATTTATAGGGCCCTAGACTCCGCCCTTCGCAAAAGGGGGAGCTCCACCTGTCAGTGTATGAGGGGGCGTGACTAAGTGTGGTCTTATGTGGACTGACGTGTTAGGAAAATATGAAACGGTGCTTCAAAGCCTTTCTAGTGATGTGGCAAGCTGATTAAACTATTTCTTGTCAGACATTGAATTATAAGGGAGACTCTCTTGAGAATTTGCTGGCCCAATTTAACCCAGTCAGAACCGGGTCATAATTTTATTATAATCCCGTCTCTGAGCAGATCAAAACATAGGACCAGTCTGAATAGGAAATCAATCAATCAACCTTTATTTATACAGGTAAATCCCATTGAGCCTCGAGGACTCATTTACAAGAGAGACCTGATTTCAACAAAGAAAGATGACAACAATGGACAACAGCAACAACAATAAGCAGTTATAAAAACTCATACTAGTTTTTTTTTTTTTTTTTTTTTTTTAACAAATAGGATGGCTAAAAGGAAAAAGGTAACAAAAAAAAAAAACCAGCTAGATTCCAAGACAAATGTATAAAACTAAAAACAGGAACATGTATGCATTGGTCCCTGCCAGGAGTCCAACAGATTCTTAAAGCCACTTAGAGAGGTCAAGGTCGAGAGCTTCAAATCTTTTTGTAAGATATTCCAGGGAACAGGAGCGGAGTAGGATAAGGCCCTTTTGCCTAGTTCAGTCCTCACTGAGGGAACACTGCAGGTAATAATGTCCTGAGAGCGCACTCCGTAGCTGCACTCACGCAGAGACATGTAGGAGGAGATGTATGAAGGCAGCAGACCAAGAAGTGATTTAAAGATGAAAAAATACCAGTGAGAGAGTCTGCGTGAAGTTAATGATGTCCAGTTAACCAATGAATACAGGGTGCAGTGGTGGGTACGATAATCACAGCCAGTTATGAATATCTTAATAATATCTTAACAACCTGATGGTTGACTGGAGTCCTGTTTGGGTTTCTTCTCTGCTTTCAGGAAGGCCCAGTTGGGATATCCACATTGCTCTAGAGCCTGTCTTGTGTGGGATTTCTCCTTCTGCCTGGCTCCCGAGTTATTGGGGACGCTGTCTGCTCTGTGGTACAGAGTCCTGATGACTCCTAACTTGTGCACCAAAGGGTGATTGGAGTCAAATGGCATGTATATGATGCAGTAGAGATGGTCAGCTGTGTGGGTGGGTTTGCGGTACACCTCAGTTTGCAATTGTCCTCTATCAAAGACTGAGATCGCACAGTCCAAGAAAGCCAATCTGCCATTTTTTACATCTTCTCGTGTGAATGTGATGTATTTATCCACAGAGTTGATGTGGTCAGTAAAATGCTGGACTTTCTGGGATTTAATTTTAACCCAGGTGTCATCAACATACCTGAACCAATGACTTGGTGGTGTCCCTGAAAAGGAGGTCATGGCCCTCTTTTCTACCTCCTCAATGTACAGGTTGGCAACAATAGGAGAAACTGGAGACTCCATAGCACACCCATGTTTCTGCCTATAATATTGCTCCCCATATGTGAAGTAGGTTGACTGCAGGCACAGTTTCAAGAGTTGACAAAATTTTTCTGTGGAAAGCGTGGTCCTGCTGCTCAGAGTGGTGTCTGATTTTAATCTTAAACTGACCACCTCTACTGCATCATCAACAGGAATGCACGAGTGATGTGACATCAAAAAGACCATTGTTTCATCAGTCTTCATGATGACATCCCTCACCTTATCCACAAAGTCCATGGTGTTCTGAGCTGCCAACTAAAGGGATGTAGATGAACAGAAGCTGATATATTCATCAATTAAAACGGGTTCACTCATCTTTCTGGACTGGATAAAACGTGCATTGAATTTAATGAAATGTAACGTGAGACGTCATTTTTCTTTGACCCATCAAAATGAATGCGGTCATTTATTTTACAGAATCAAAGTTTAACATCAAACATTTACATTAATTTGGCAAAATATGAAAACAACAACATAATTAATCAGTTTTACAACCAGGAAACCATACGGCCATGGTTTTCCGTTGCTTCACCACAGACATTAATGAAAACATCTGGATTAATTTTCTAGCAGAAAGGAGAGTTTAAAGATGGAAAATTGAGATTTATCTTACAGAGAGATGTGTGAGGGAATTTATCTGTTTTAACCAGAACGTGCACGCTCCTTCGGAACTCAGCTTGTCCCAAACAGTACACTTTTGGTGAAGGTCGACTTTTACCTTTTCTGAAGATAGATCAGTTCCGGCGTGGAGTCTCACTTCCAACCACTGTTCAGCGTCTCAGTGAGAACAGCCAAATACCTCGAGAGCCGTGCGAGGTTATCCAAACAGAAGTTATAATTCCCAAAATCGTCTCTGGTTCAGCTTGTTTGGTTTAGCAGCATCCATGAATGCCTGCGTATGCATTCACGAACTCCCAAACTCTCTGCATTCTGGATTCCAAAACTCTTGAACTCTACTTTGAACTAGGAAGTGCCGATATTTAAATGGGCTCCACTTCCGGTTCGTTTGAGAGCCTCTGATTGGTGGATGGACCAGAACAGAGGTGTGGTTTGTGATGTAAGGTGTTATGGAAAGTCAAGGATAGAGATTAAGATTGTTTAAGAACAGACAGAAAGATTGTTGGAGAAAACCAGTCTTCGTGGTGCCACCTCTCCTGTATCTTGCTGTAAAAGTTAAACATGACATTTCTTTTCAGTAAACTTTCTAGTTGACCGAAGCTTGAACTTTAACACACTTACAACTTTGCTCATTGAAGACAGAAAAATCAAGAAATTGAATCATTACTCTCTAACGTTCTCTAACTTGATTTCACTTTGAATTGAGGACTAAAAATCATTACTACTGTTTAAGTAAATAAAAATGAGTAGTTCACTTCAACATGTAAACATTGTTTGAACTAACACAATTTGATTATCAAACATTTGTAAAATAGTAATGATCATAGAGAATTGTCTTTTCCACTTGATTAATTCAAGAAAGAAAGTCTCAGGATCGATCAACCTGTATTTCTGGATGCAGATCAATGAAATGACAGTTTCTGACCATATGATCCTAAGGTCATTGATTTGACATCAGGTCAAGTTCACTACAGGGATAAGTACAGACACAAAATATTCAGAAACATTGTAAGTGACAGAGTTAATCATGCTAACAATTGGTCTTAAAGGTACACCTTGTTTGTGGATTTTAGGTAAACCATACAGAAAAGGTGTGGCCTACCCTGGGTACAGTCAGTGGTACAGAAAACGGTCAATAGCTTTGTTCTGTTCCAAAATTTTCAGGCAATATATCAATTTCTTCTTGTAACCACTTCCTGGATCTCTTTTAAGAGGTTCATAAGTGTTTAAGTCACTAAGGAGTGTCATAACTATGGAGTTTGGATGGAAGACGAAACGTTTCTACTTTTTTTTTTGTTGGTTTTGCTTTGTTTTGTTTTTTGAATGTCCAGAGGACCAGATTTAATTTTTATAGATTTTTCTACCTGGATTATTAAGCATGCATCAGGATATTTTGAACCACTTTGCCCAGGATTGCCTCAAACTAGTTAGAGAGTTTGAGAAAATAGTAAGGAAGAGGGCAAACTACAGGAAACACTTTCGGTTCAACCTCAGATGTTGACAAAGTGGCATCATTCCCAAGAGCCTGGAACTAAAATCTTCGGTCAGCGGGCACCGGGCAAGAAAGCGCCTTCAGAAGGCACAGACCCAGCTGCTGAATGAAGGGTGAGACAGACCAATTTTACTATTGAGGCCTTGAAAGCCAAAGAAGAGCACATTAAACAGAAACTAACAAAGTGCCTAGATCAGACCACACTTCAGCAAGTGATGGACTGTACAGATCTCGCACGCTTAGCACAGCATGTCAAGGCCAAGACTCGACAACAAAACAAGTTTAACTTACTAATAACTCATCAACACCATCACAATTCCAATAACAACACATTCGGTGTAAAGCAACACTCCAGTAGACAATTACATGCCAGGGAGACAGAAAAGTGGGTGAAGAATGTATCCCGGAGACAGAGATTCTTGCCAGGGGACTGAACTTTGCGGTTGCACCAAGTAGAATTCCTATGGTGGAGATGATCACAATCACGGAATCAGCCATCCGCAACAAAAAATTAAAGAGGGTGAAGCAGAACAGCTCAGAATCAAAGTTTCAGCCTGCCTCAGCAATGCCAAACCACCACCTTCCAACATTTGTAGAGAGGAAAGGGATACACTCACCACTCTTAGCAAGGACCAAAACATCATAATTCTCCCAGCAGTCAAAGGAAGTTGCACAGTGATTTTGAACCAGAAAGACTATCATGAGAAAGTTATGACACTCCTTAGTGACTTAAACACTTATGAACCTCTGAAAAGTGATCCAGGAAGTGGTTACAAGAAAAAGATGATAGATTGCCTGAAAATTTTGGAACAGAACAAAGCTATTGACTGTTTTCTGTACCACTGACTGTACCCAGGGGAGCCCACACCTAGTCTGTATGGTTTACCTAAAATCCACAAACAAGGTGTACCTTTAAGACCAATTGTTAGCATGATTAACTCTTGTCACTTACAATGTTTCCAAATATCTGGAATCTGTACTCATCCCTTTAGTTGGCAGCTCTGAACACCACATACAGAACTCCATGGACTTTGTGGATAAGGTGAGGGATGTCATCATGGATACTGATGGAACAATGGTCACTTTTGATGTCACATCACTCTTTACGTGCATTCCTGTATATGATGCAGTAGAGATGGTCAGTTTAAGATTAAAATCAGACACCACTCTGAGCAGCAGGACAACACCCAGTTGCTTTTAAACCCCAAAATACATTACGGAAAAGACTGGTTCATCCCAAAGATCTAGTCCCCCGGCACAAACAGAGTAATATTGTGTATGCTGTTCAGTGTCAAGAGGGCTGTGATCAGTCTTACTCAGGGAAACTAAACAGCCACTGGCCAAAAGGATGGACCAGCACAGAAGAGCAACATCATCAGGCCAGGACTCTGCGGTCTACACTCATCTCCAGGCCAGCGGTCACTCTTTCAGGGATGAAGATGTTCACATCCTGGATAGAGAGGAATGAAGGTTTGAGAGAGGAGTAAAGGAGGCCATCTTTGTGAAAAGAAATCGTCCATCATTAAACAGAGGTGGAGGCCTCCGGGTTCAACTGTCCCCCTCTTACAATGCTGTTATTGCTAGTATCACTTAGCCTCCTGTGAACAGTAAACAGCCATCAGTGTGCTAATGATCCATTGTTAGGCTGATGGTTCTTCTTGACCATGTGAGCAGCTGGTTTTGGTTGTTATCAGCAAAACTTGTTAATCCACTCTGAGAAGGTGCTATTTATAAGACTTAGCTGAATAGAGCACCTCAGACTGAGGAAGTCTTTCAGATGGAAGACAAAAGGTTTCTAATTTTTTTTTGTTTTGCTTTGTTTTGTTTTTTGAATGTCCAGAGGACCAAATTTAACTTTTATAGATATTTTGTATAGGCTTCGCCCTTTAAGGCTGTCGCTAGTGGGTTTTATTCCGTCGTGTGCAGCGCAGCACTGAAAATTTTAGTCCACGCCCACCTTCTGTTTGGGCATTACCCCCGGTCCGTATAAATTACGGTGAGACCGGGTAATCGGCTCCCATTTTTCTTCAGCAAGCAACCAGCACTCTTTTTTACAAGAACATGATGTCCATCACCAGCACCATCTGCCTGTGCCTGTGCCTGTCCTGCAAGACCAGCTACATGCTGAGCTTCGACCGGCACAACAGCTGTGAAGGATGCCTAGATCCCTGCCACGCCGACCTCGCCTCCTCCTGCCGTCTTCGTGACCTCCTCCCTCCTGAGGAGAGGCAAAGGCAAGCAGCCTTGTTCAAGGCAAACATCGAGGAGTGCCTCTCCATGACGGGGGACTGTTCGCTGGACGATGCCATTGCCTTTATTGACGCCGAGTTACGGAACAAATCGGATGATTCCTACAGAAAAGGTGACGTCTGCAGCAGCCCCGCTCCTCATTCGCTCCTGGAGAGCGTAGTGTTGGAACGGGGGAACCGAGTGGATGCCCCCCCCCCCCCCCCCCGGGCCTTTCTGCATCAGCAAATACAACGCTCCCAGCCATCGGTGCCCTCCTCTCAGAGCTGCCCGGCATAATCCAGGAGGCGGACTTTCAGTCCCTCTCCTCCCCCCACCCAGATTGGATGATCTAGTGGGAAGGTTTGGCTCCACCCCGGCTTGCCACCCTGACCCCATCTAGCCTCGTTTCCCAGCAGCGACATCCTACTGGAACGAGACTGCAGCCAGACCTGGTAAGCTGAAAGCGCCCAGCTCTACCTTCGCTCCCATCACCAGAGTGGAGGGGTTTACTGAGCGGAACTTTCCCTCGATACCCCCCCGGAGCCAAGCCTGGCGGAAGCACTTGGAGCAAAAGTGTCCAGGTTGGACCAGTGTCCTGTCCCTCCAGGGAGACACGACCAGACGGTGACGTCGCTCTCCAACTGAGCCCACCAGTGTGCTTTCCAGGTGGCTGCAGTGAACAACAATGTCACCCTGCTGGCCTACAGCATCTCCAAAAGGCTGGAGGACAGATACCTGCCTGAGGAGATGAGGAGCTCGCTCTGCAAAGCGTCTGACGTCATCTTCAACCTGTGCGCCTCCTTTGCGGTCTGCCTGTCTCGCATTGGTGCCTGATGATGATCCAGAGGTCCACCTGGCTCCAACACTCCCCCTCCTTGCCGGAGAAACTTCTGAAAGACCTGCTGGAAGGCCCCATCACGACGGACCAATGTTCGGGACCAATTTCAAGGCATGCTTGAAAAGTCGAAGAAGTCGGAGGAGGTGTGGGAGACTGTGCGCCACCTAATGAAGCCACACCCCCCCCCCCCCCCCCCCCCCCGCCCGCTGGAGAGATTGTTGTGGCCAGAGGCTGCAGCAGAGACGTTCCACAGCTGTAGCAGTGTCCTCCCGTCCCGCTCCTCCGCCAGCCCCTCCGGCCAGAGAACAGTCCTTCTCATCACGGCAACCAGCGACTCAGCGTTTTCCCAGAGACCGCCAACAGGCGCTGCCCTGGAACAACCAGTCGCAGGGCTCACGGGGAAACGGGGGAGAAGATACAAGAAATGACTCCTTGCGGAGGATGTGTGTTTACATAATGATGTTATGAGTTTTAAAATAAAACGAAAACATCATTCAGAGAATAAAGTGTTTTCTGATTCCAGCCTGACAGTCAGATCGAATGATCTCACAGCGGCTTCTCTTCACACATCCTTCACACAAAACAAGCCGGTAACCTCAAAACAGGTTTTTAAAAGTCACCGCAGCTCAAGAAACCACACAAAATGCTCGCTTGACACAGCAGCTAGAAATGATTTTGTTCAGCAGACCAAGCCCAAAAAAAAAACTCGCTCTCAGCCCAGGTTGTGTTCTGATTTTTCTGACCGCAGCAGAAACAAACGTGTTTCCCCATGGCAACTGCAATCTCCACCCAAACGGCGTCACATTTCTAAAGGCACTCACGCCTCTCCTCAGTGCGCGTCAGCTCACATCAACTCTGATGTGAGCCCGCAGCCTGAGCGCAGCACAGAGGCATTCCCAGAGCCGTTGCCAGAACCGTTGCCAAAGCCGTTCCCAGAGCCGTTCCCAGAGCCATTCCCAGAGCCGTTCCCAGAGCCCTTTCGGCAAGGCCTCCCTATGGGTCGCTCGGAGAGCATCTCCAGAGCATTTGACGACGGTGTAGGCCTTAGCTTGGTTAACGTCCGAAAAGGACCTGACACAACACAAAAACGTGTCACGCTCAGCGGCCCCCACTGCCCCCCCCATCTGCCTAAGCCTCTGCTCCTCATATCACAGCCCCTGTTTTAAGATCATTCACGTTTTTTCCTGCCTCAGTTTCTGTTTATTTCATCCTGTTTGGTCCTGCACTGCCTATCACCCATTTTCTGCTCCTGTCACT
>NC_056510.1:33428855-33443415 GCF_014905685.2 Nematolebias whitei
CCTCACAGCCAGTAAATTATCCAGCATTCGCTTGTTCCTAGTTTCTTTGTTTTTGACCACAGCTTCCCTCTTGATTCCTCGCTTTGACTTTGCCCCTGTCTGGATACCACGCTCTCGGCCTACATGGTACAACCTCGCTCTCCTCTTCGACCACGACTACGGATCATCCTTTTGCCTGTTCACACAGCTCCTGGCTCTCAACCCCTGCTACGTCCCTGGATTCTGTTTCCTGCCCAGCCCTTCAACGTTCTCTGTCTCAGCCCTGCTCCTGCCACAGAAGGTTAGTGACGTGCACACCACCTCTCTCAGTTCCCAGAACCTTTTTGCAGTCACTAACCTGTCTGTCTTCATAGATTGGACCAGAACTGAGGCTCAGATCCTCCCCAGACGAACGCCTTTTAAAAAAATAAAACCTTTTATTTTAATATTGTCCTGAGTCAGGTGTTGTGCTGATCCATACAGACTCGTTACAAAACGTGTGCCTGCTCTTAGAGCGTAACGCAGAGTAGCAGCGAGTGTGCTCCCTGGACAGATGGATGAATCATCTTATCAGCAGAGGTTAGACGCTGCAGTTTGCAGCTCAACCCCCACTGTTCAGAGGGATTATAGAGACAGTTCTGTCATCTCCAGAACAGATCTCGTCTCTCCACTCAGAAGTTCAGGAATTACTGATAAAAAATGTAATTTCCAGGGTGCCCAACGGAGAGGAAAACACAGGGTTTTACTCACGTTACTTCTTGATTCCGAAGAGGACCGGATGGATGAAACAAATTTTAGACCTATCCGTAGTCAACAATTTCATCATCGAGAGACAGTTCCACATGCTGACAACCAGACAGATGTTGGACAACATTCACCAGAATGATTGGTTTACCTCCATAGATTTAAAAGACACCTATTTTCAAATACCAATCATTCCAAAACACAGAAAGTTCCTGCGTTTCTCCTTCCAAGGGACCCAGTACCAGTACAACAGCCTCCCGTTTGGCTATTCCCTCACGCCACGCACGTGTTTGAAATGCGTGGAGACGGCTCTGCAGCCGCTACACAGAGCAGGGATGAGAATTTTGTTTTATCTGGACGATCTGCTGCTGCTAATTCAATCCAGGCAGGAAGCAGCTGCACAAACCAAAGCGCTGATGTCACACCTGTTAAACCTGGGTTTCACCATAAATTGGGAGAAGAGTTCGGTTCTACCGGCCCAGAGGATCGTTTATCTGAGAGTGGAGCTAAACTCAGTCACTATGAGAGCCTGCTTATCACAGCCGAGAACCGAAGCTCTAAAGGACCAGCTCTGCCACGTAAAACCCAGCAAAGTAGTAACGGCCATCTCTATCGTGAAACTTTTGGGAATGATGTCTTCAGCTCACACTGTGGTTCTGCTGGGCTAACTCCACATGAGACATGAGACGCCTTTAGAGATGGTTCGCTCACCTGCGCATAGATCCGGTAAATCAGAAGAGGCGGAAGATCTCTGTACCCCCCTCCGTGGGAACCGACCTGAATCACTGGGGAAACCCTCTCACTCTGTCAGAGGGAGTTCGTATCAGCAGACCTACATTACATGTCTCAGTTTTCACAGATGCGTCCCTGTCAGGCTGGGGAGGAATGTGCCTGTCTCAAGCAGTGGGGGCGCTGTGGCCACCACACACATCAGCTCATATAAACATCTTGGAATGTCTCACAGTTTGGAATGTGATTCAGCATTTGGCTCCCCTGTTGCGGAATCAACATGTTCTGATCCACACTGACAACAAAGTGACTGCAACATACATAAACCGGCAGGGGGGCGTACACTTACCATTTACATCCCCGGCGTCCTGAACAGAGGAGCGGACATAATGTCCAGGGGCGGTCCACGCCACGGGGACTGGAGTCTCCATTCCGAGCTGATTTCTCGGATATGGAGCAGGTTTGGCAGAGCAGCAGTGGATCTGTTCACCACACGGGAGAACACCCAGTGTCAATTGTGGTTCTCACTGAGCCCACGGGATGACCCACCATTAGGAGTGGACGCTTTTGTCCACAGCCCGTGGCCAAAAATGCTCTTTCACGCGTTTCCTTCATTCCCTCTAATATCACGCTTTCTTAATCGAGTCCGGTAGGAAGAACTGTCAGCCATTCTTGTAGCCTCCGAGCGAGTGAGCGCCCCATGGTTCCCAAACCTGCAATGTCTGTTATCGGGTCGACTGTGGGAACTGCCGTGGAGGGACGATGCTCTCCTCCAGGCGGGAGGAGCGATCAGGAGTCACCCAGAAATAGGCCAGCACCTTTGGATCTGGTTGCTGAGCGGATCTGCTTAGAAAAGATGGGCCTCTCTCAAGAAGTGGTGTGCACAATCCAAATTCACGAGCTGCTTCCACCATAGTGCTGTACACATCAAAGTGGACAACATCTCAGCGCTAGTGCACAGAGAAAGGTGTAGAGGCCATCTCATTTCCGCTAGGTGGCATGCTGTCCTTTCTGTAGCAGCTGATGGACAGAAATCTAGCGTTCAGCACAATTAAAACTTATGCTGTAGCTATTACCTCCTGTCATGAAGGCTTCGGTGACAGAACAGTTTTTAATCATCCGCTGATGAAGTGTTTTCTAAAAGGTGTATGGAGACACAGACCGGTGTCACGCCCACTAGCTCTACAGTGGGACCTAACGATGATTCCACAAGCTCTAATCAAAGCTCCTTTTGAGCTTTTAGATCAGGTGTCACTTAAATTCCTGTCACTTAAAACAGCCCTGTTGTTGACTTTGACATCAGCAAAGAGAGTGAGCGATTTAGTTGCGCTCTCTGCTGCCCCGTCATGCCTCAGGATTCAGGCTGATGGCAGCTCAGCTGCGCTGAGACATAATCCAGCATTCATGCCCAAAAACATCACAAGTTCATTTAAATTGAGAATGATAACATTGGAGAGGTTTTATCCTCCCCCCTCACAAATCAGAAGAAGAAGCATCTTTTCATCTCCTCTGTCCTGTGAGTGCGCTGGCATGTTACATCACACGCACAGCTCCCCTGCGGCAGACTCAATGTCTGTTTGTGCATTATAGGGACGTCTCTGCAGATCGCCCGTTATCCACCCAGCGTCTGTCACACTGGCTGTGTGAGGTGTAGTATGACAATATATGAGATATATATGCATACAATATTCACGAGTTCCTCATCTTTCTGACTGTGTAATGTCGTGCATTGAATTTAACAGAAATGTAACGAGAGACGTTATTTATCTTTGACCCATCAAAATGAATGCGGTCATTTATTTTCAGAATCAAAGTTTAACATCAAACATTTACATTAATTTGGCAAAATATGAAAATAATAACAGACAAGTTTCACAGAAAATGAACTTCGAATCACTCGGCGGTGATCGAGGACTTTGCTTCAGATATTCCTAAGATATCTGTACTGATTTTAGAAGAGAGAGAAGAGTTTAAGATGAAATGGAGATTTATCTTACAGAGAGATATGTGAGGGAATTAATCTGTTTGTCCAGAACGTGCACGCTTCATCAGATCTCAGCTTGCCTCCGGTACACTTTAGTCGAAGAGGAGACTGTTACCTGGTTGACGTAGATCAGCTCGATAGAGAATCCTCCAGACTTTTTCAGCGTCTCCGTTGAGAGCAGCTGAAATCCTTAGATAGTCGTGTGTGGTTTGTTCAAACAGAAGTTATAATCCCAAAACGTCTCTGGATCATCCTGAACGCGTTTGCACCCAAGAACTCTGAACTCCTTTCATTCTTCAGAACTTCTCAGACTCTAACAGAATCTTTCAACTCCAGCAACTCTGGAGTTCTTCATCTCCTCAGGCTCTGGAATTCTCTGGAATTCTCTGGAATTCTCTGGAATTCTCTGGAATTCTCCTGAATTCTAACATGAACTGGGAAGTTGCCACATTTTAAATGGGTCGACTTCCGGTTCATTTGAGAGCTTTTGATTGGTCGATGGACCAGGAATAGAGGTGTGGTGTATGATGTAAGATGTTATTAAAAATCAAGGATTGTTTAGTAACGAACAGAAAGATTATTGTAGGACTTCAGACTTCGTGGAGTCTCACACTTATAATCTTCTGCAAAAGTTTAAACATGACATCTTTCTCGGTAAACATTTTAGTTGACCGAAAACCGACCTTTCACATACTTACAAAACTTGGCTCATTTCAGACAGAAAATCAAGAAATGCATATTAACCTGATTTCTTCTTTGAATGAGGAATAAAAATCATTACTTACTGTTTATGTAAAATAAAAATGAGTAGTTCTTTTCAACCTGTAACATTGAGTGAACTAACACCATTTGATTATCAAACATTTGTAAACAGTGATGATCATAGAGAATTGTCTTTTCTGCTTGATTAATTCAAGAAAGAAAGTCATCAGATGGCTCAGACTGTATTCAGATCAATGAAATAACAGTCCCTGTCCATCTGATAGATTTGGGGTCATCAGGGTCAGATCAGGGTCAGATCAGGTTCACTACAGAGGCCATTTCTGAAGCTTACAGGGCATCAGGATTGAAGCCTCCAGAGAATCTCAGAGCTCATTCCACTAGAGGAATTGCATCTTTTACAGCTCTGCATGGAGGGATGACAGTGGAGGACAATTGTACAACGGCCGCTTGGACATAGCCTTGTTTATTTATCTGCTTTTATCTGCGTGATGTTTTGGCTTTTTCCATGGCCCATTCTGTTCTTAGTGTTTTAACAGAATGAATCTTACTGTTTTCATGGAATTTCGTTTTAAACTCACATCTGACTGCATGTAATTACAGTGTGAGATATTTATTAGTCACAAGTTTTGTGTCTGATGTTTTCTATTGTTACTAATCAGTTTGTGACTACTGTTACCAATCAGTTCATTTGATTATTAATTAGTTCATTTGTTATTAATCAGTTCATACTGAAGAGCTGTTGATCTGCTCTGCTCACTGTTACACGGTTACAATTGGAACCTCTGTTCTTTCCCATTCTCGGCAGCAGGACTGCTTTCAGCCTTCCCCTCCCCCCTCGAAAACCTTTTCTCTCCGGGGCGCTTCTGTGCATGGTGTGCGTAATTACATAACGCGTAATTACGCAGCGCACAATTAGGCACACAGAAAGCTGAGTGATGAAATGTTTTTAGGTGCAAGCGGGCGATTCTTACTGTGTCTGAACGGACCCAGTGAGGCATAGACTACATCCTGCTTCACCTTTAACCCACTAGCGACAGCCTTAAAGGGTGAAGCCTATACAAAATAGAATGTTGGTTACGTACTGTAACCCCAGATTCTATGAGTATAGGCGTAGCCCTTTAAGCTCTGGGCCTCACTGGCTCCTAAATGGCTGAAGAAAAATGCTATTTGGGAGCCGATTACCCGGTCTCACCATAATTTATATGGACCGGGGGTAATGCCCACACAGCTGGTGGGTGTGGACTAAAGTTTTCAGTGCTGCACTGCGCGCGATGGGATAAAACCCACTAGCGACAGCGTTAAAGGGCTACGACTATACTCATAGAATCTGGGGTTACAGTACGTAACCAATGTTTTAGCTTCTCTTCATTGGCTCCCTGTCAAGTCCAGTATTGAATGCAAAATTTTCAATTCTGGACTTCAGACAGAACAAACACACCTACCCTCCTCTGAATATAGGAGGATCTGTGGTGGAAGTGGTCTCCAGCTACAAGTACTTGAGAGTGCACCTGAATGACAACCTCAGCTGGGCAACAACACTACCAGCCTGATCAAGAAAGCTCATCAGAGACTCTACTTCCTCTTACGGCTGAGACGAGCTGGACTGGGAAGCTCAGTCCTCACCTCCTTCTACAGGTGTGCAGTGGATAGCATCCTGTGCTCCAGCATCAACGTGTGGCATGGAGACTGCACAGCTGCAGAACGAAAAGCTTTGCAGAGAGTGGTGAAGCCTGCACAGAAGTCTATTGGAGTCAGTCTCCCCACCATCACAGACATTTACACCTCCAGATGCAGGAAGAGGGCCACCTGCATTACGAAGGACCCCACTCACCCAACACACACACTTTTTGCCCCGCTCCCCTCAGGAAGGAGGTTAAGGAGCATTAAGTGTAGAACCACTAGACTGAGGAACAGATTCTACCCTGAGGCTTTTACACTCATGAATCTCTATCCAGAAAACAAATTACTGTGAAAAACTATGAAAAAAAATCACTGTAATGCCACTGTAATGGTTGTTGATATGTGCTGCTGACTATCCATGATGCTAATCTCATGCTGCTGATTATTTCATGCTGCTATGTTCATTGGTCCTCATCTGCTCACACAGACTCATGTTCGTGCTGCTGTTGTTTTTGGCGCATTGTTTTTGTACTATTCTTATTCTTGTGTATTTTTAGTTTAGTGAATATTCTTAGTTCATGACTCTGATCTATGTTTTTCTTTACAATTTGTGTTTTTGTTGGATGTAACTTGGACCCTGTGTACATACTTTCGTTCCACCTCATGTGATAAGATTGACAATAAAAATCCTTGTATCCTTTCCTCCCACAGTCCAAAAACACGTTAGGCTAATTCTAAATTGTCCCTAGGTGTGAGTGCGAGAGTGAATGGTTGTTTGTCTTGTGATGGACTTGAGACCTGTCCAGGGTGTACCCCGCCTCTCACACAGTGATTGCTGGACATGGGCACCGGTGACTCCCGTGACCCAAAAAAGAAGAAGCAGGCAAAGATAATGGATGGATGGATGGATGGATGGATGGACGGATGGATGGACGGATGGATGGAATTGCTCCTAGAGAATACGTAAACTAGAAGCTCTCGCTGCCGTAACATCTGCGGCCTTATCAGAACCAAGGTGCTGACAGACACTTATCTTATCAGAACTTTGGAACTTTCTGGAGTCTTTATGGATAACTCACCGGCTCTCTATGCATAAATGCATTATGATGTCATTGTATGTTGCTGCATTATGTGGTGAAGTTTTTTTTGTTGTATATTTTACACTTTTACATGGCTCTCTTGTAAATGAGCCCTCGAGGCTCAAGGGGACTAGCCTGTATAAATAAAGGTTGAATGAATACAGATACAGGTACACTGTGCCCCGACCAGGACATGGTGTGAGACGTGATATTTTATTTATTTTTTGGCTTACTCCATCCTCGCATTCTCTTTTTCTCATCCACCTGTATGTTGTATGTAACAGGTTTCTCTTGTAAATGAGTCTTCGAGGCTCAGTGGGAACTAACCTGTATAAATAAAGGTCTAATAAAGTGTTCATTGTGGTGCAGGAAAAATGTTATTTTCCTATGTGTAGATAAGGGGAGGAGTTGAAAAGTTTGATAGCCACCGGGAGGAAGGACTTCCTGCGGCGCTCTGTGGAGCACCTCGGTGGTCTCATTATATTTTACATCTTATTATCTGAAATTTTGTTGTAAATACTTTAATATTACTGTTACTGTTATTAAAACTGTTGCTGTATTTGTACCTTGCACATTGCCCAGTACATCCTTGTAAAAGAGATTAATAAGCTCAATGGATTTGTTTCCATCCATCCATTATCTTTTACCCGCTTCTTCCATTTTGGGTCACGGGGGTCACTGGTGCCCATGTCCAGCAATCACTGTGTGAGGGGCAGGGTACACCCTGGACAGGTCTCAAGTCCATCATTGTCTCGTTTGTCTCTATGTGGCCCTTTAATGGACTGGGCCAATATCCCAGACCCGGCCCAGGCCACGCCCAGCCGACAGGACACCCCCACCATGAAGAGGACACGCCACCGACCACCCCCACACACTGCCAACAACCAAGCACGCTCCCCCAGCCGACCGCCTGCCAGGCCCCGGCAGCCACCCCGGCCAGCGGGCCAACCATGGCACCCAAGAGCCAAGCTCAGGGGCTCCAAACAACCCCAGGGAGAGCACAGCACCAGCACCGCCCACGGCAATCCCCCAGACCCCGAACCCCCAAATAGTCCTGGTCAACACCCGACGGCCTGCCCTTCTCCCGGACCCCACCCCCGGAATGGCAGTTAGGGAACTAGGGGGGGAGGAAAAAAAATAAATAAATAAAAATAAGACCCCGACACATACACCCCCGCCCATAGATGTGCTGTTGATGTGTGTTGTTGTATAGTGCCATTAAAAAGGAAAGAAGAAGGAGCAAAGGCTGGCATGATGCCAGTTTCCCCTCCAACCCAACTCTATCCAAACCCTAGTGTCTAAATGCAACCGTTGTAAGTGAGCACAGGCACAGGGGGTGAGAGTAAGGTCATCCCACCACCCATAGCCATGTGCCCACCTCAAGTTCCTATATGTGAATGTCATGAGGATGTTATGAATGAATGTCTAAGGTGTACAATAAAATTGAGTCCCAGGTGGCTATGGTCAACAGAGATGTAAAATTGTTGCAGCACACCCGAGCCCAAACAACCCTAAATATGTGGAATTGAAATGAAGAGGGTGGAGGTGCATGGTGAGGGATGGGGAGAAATAACTGTGAGAGCAAATGCTCCCACAGGGAGTCAGCTCCCCCAATGACCCAACAGCCCCCCCCCCCCCCCCCGTTCCCCAAGGTCCACCCAGGGATTGAGGCCAAGACACCTCTCCATCTGGACCGACCGCCAGGCCCGCTGAGCTCCAGACCAGAGAGGGACAGAGCCCCGAGGGCCGCCAGAAGCAGTACCAGCAGCCTACACACCCGAGGGCCGCCAGGACCCCCACAAACCGCAGTCAGCCCGCCACCAGATGAAGCCAAACCCCACCAGGACGACCCGGCCAAGAGCGCCCGCCCAACCGCTGACAGAGCCAGGAAGCACCGGGAGCGAGCCCCCACCACAGGAAAGGGGCCAGCCGGCCATGCACAGTCCCGGGCCGCCCCCAAGGACATCCACCCCATCCCCACCCCAGAAGAAATACTACACCCACCCCTCATTCGGACATCTCTCAAAACACATAGCACACTAGACACCTAGGCTGGGTCAAACTACCCCCTCTTAGGGGCCACTGGTCACGCCCCCAAACACCCAACCCCCCAGCCCATGAACCCACAACCCACCAGCGAGCCGAAGGTCCCCGCCCAGAACCGGGCACCAGAGCGCAAGCCGGCCCAGAGCCCGGCAATCCGCCCGCCAGAGCCCAAGATCCCCGATCCCCACAGGTCCAAGCCCGGGGGCGACAAGCCCCCAGAACCCCAAGCCCCCGCGCCCACCCCAAACCCACACCAGCACAGCCAGGCTACCAGATCGGTGACCCACGACCGCCGCCACAGACCACCTGAGGGCCCGCATGCAGCCACCAGCAGACATCCCCCAGAACCACCCAGGCCCTCCCCAGAGGGAAAGCAGTGCCCCCCTGCCCAGGTACCCCCAAGAGCCCAGCCCCCGGCAACCCCCCCGGCGCCCCAAACCCATATACCCGCCTCCACATCAATCTCAAGGCCCCACAAGGTCAGATCCCAGACTACCCACCCTCACTATGTAACGGAGCCGATCAAAGGAGCCCACAGAGATTGATGTGGTGTGCAGTAATAATTCTAGCAGTAGCTACAGTTAACCTCTAGATGGAAACCAAACACTACAAAACTTTTAAATATTTTCAACGCTGCTGCTGCTGTTATAAACCTATAGTCAACAAAATAAAGGTGAAATACATTTTAACTGGTTTCTGAGACCACCAAGACAGAAAATGATCCATGAATAAAAATACAAAGGCTTAACCTCATTTTATAATAATTTTATTTGATATATTTATGAACTTCATAGCTGAAGGCTCAATGTGGAGTGTAGATATTGTCTTGTGTGTTTTCTTTATGAACAGCATAAGCTGATGTTACACACACACCCACACACCAGTACAATAATTATTACTCAACAGTTGCTTGGTGGTTTGTCCTCTTTGCTTTGAATTACAAAATTAAATTCATACTTTTTTGTGCCTCCTGTTCAGAATCTTACAAAAGTTTTGTTAATACAGAAAAAAAATGCACTTTGTTTTTATTGTCTTTCTTATATAAATAATATCAACTTTACAAGTAGCAAATGAATGTATACTTTCACTTGTTGAAGCAGCAGAGTGTCAGAGGCATTGATTTTAGGTCAAACATCAGATGCCAGAAAGTTCCCATGACGGACCGAAGGACGAGTCAAGACCTCCACCTGCGTTCAGGTTGTCGTCTAACAACCTCTGGGAGACACCTTGGTCCAAATTCCACATCTTCTTTACTGCTTCTCAGAGCTGATGCAGCAAGTCTGATCTTTTTAAATTAGATCAGATTTGCCCATTTGATTCTTATATAATAGATAATAATGATAATAATGTATCCGCCTCATTGCCTCTTTCTTGCGGGGTCCCACAGGGTTCAATTCTTGGACGCCTTCTGTTCTCACTTCATTTGCTCCCACTGGGGTCCATCCTGAGGAAACATGATCTTTCATTTCATTGTTATGCTCATGACTGTCAGATCTACCTGCCTGTGAAACCAGCAAGTGTTTGCTCCATTCACCCTCTGTTAAAATGTCTGGACGACATTAAGGCCTGGATATCCTGATGCATGCTCAATAATCCAGGTAGAAAAATCTAAAAAAGTTCCATCTGGTCCTCTGGACATTCAAAAAAACCCAAAACAAAGCAAAACAACAAAAAATGTAGAAACGTTTCGTCTCTCGTCCGAGAGACTTCTTCAGTCTGAGGTGCTGTTTTCAGCTCAATCTCTTAAATAGCACCTTCTTAGAGTGGATCAACCAGTTTGCTGCTGACAACCAAAACCAGCTGATCACATGCTGATCGGGGAAACAAAAACAGCCACTGGCCAAAAGGATGGCCCAGCACAGAAGATCAACATCATCTGGCAATGACTCTGCGGTCTACACTCATCTCCAGGCCAGCAGTCACTCTTTCAGGGATGAAGATGTGCACATCCTGGATAGAGAGGAACGATGGTTTGAGAGAGGAGTAAAGGAGGCCATCTTTGTGAAAAGAAACCGTCCATCATTAAACAGGGGTGGAGGCCTACGTGTTCAATTGTCCCCCTCTTACAATGCTGTGATTGCTAATATCACTCAGCCCTCTGTGAATAGTACACAGCCATCAGTGTGCTAATGATCCATTGTTAGGCTGATGGTCCTTCTTGAGCATGTGATCAGCTGGTTTTGGTTGTCAGCAGCAAACTGGTTGATCCACTCTGAGAAGGTGCTATTTAAGAGATTGAGCTGAAAACAGCACCTCAGACTGAAGAAGTCTCTCGGACGAGAGACGAAACGTTTCTACATTTTTTGTTGTTTTGCTTTGTTTTGGGTTTTTTTGAATGTCCAGAGGACCAGATGGAACTTTTTTAGATAAGGCCTGGATAGCTTCAAATTTCTTAAGTTTTAACGATGAGAAGATTGAAGTCATTGTCTTTAGCCCTAGCTCAACTGCCGCCACTGATCCTGTCAACCTGGACTCTCTTCAGCCATATCTTAAGCTGTCTGGTAAAAATCTCGGGATGGTTTTAGACTTTGACTTCAAGTTTGACAAACAAATCAACTCTGTTCTGCAGAAAAGCTTCTTCCAACTAAGACAGGTGTCTAAGCTCAAGCCAGTATTGTCCAGACCCGACCTTGAGAAACTAGTCCATGCCTTTGTCACGACTTGATTGGACTATTGCAATGCACTCTATGCTGGGGTCAGCAAGGCCTCCATTTCACATCTTCAGCTCGTCCAGAATGCTGCTGCTCGGCTTTTAACCGGAACTCGTAGGTTTGAACATATTACACCAGTTCTGTCCTCCCTTCACTGGCTCCCTGTTCGTACTAGGATCGTCTTTAAAATTTTTCTGTTGACTTTCAAATGCTTAAATGGCCTCGCACCACTTTACCTCTCTGAGCTACTGGAACCTTACATTCCCTCTCGGGCCCTGAGATCATCCGATCAGCTGTTTTTGGCTGTTCCAAAAACAAGACTGAAGCTCAGAGGAGATCAGGCTTTTTCAGTCATGGGCCCCAAACTCTGGAACAACCTACCCCCCAACATTAGGCGGGCCACCTCCCTTCCTCACTTCAAATCCCTGCTAAAAACACATCTGTTCTCGCAGGCATTTCACACAGTGTAAATTGATTTAGTGTTTTTTGTTCTGTGATCCTATGTTTTAAATGCTTTTATTAAATTTTCAGTTATTATTATTATTAGTGTATTGTACTTTTTTTCCTTTAATTTTACTCCCATTGATTGATTGTTGTTGTTAAGCACTTTGGTAACAGGTTCTGTTTTAAATGTGCTCTATAAATAAAGTTGACTTGACTTTTGGCCTGGCTGTCTTTATTTATTTTAATGAGTTTTTAATGCACATAGTTACAGCACATGATAACAAATAAATAAAAGTAACTTTAAAAAGAGGAACCTTATTCCTGTTTTTGTATAGTTACACCTGACTGAGAAAATAATATGAAAGACAACAACTTAAAAGAGATGAGGAGAAACAATAAATTTATGCAGAGAACAACAATATGAGCTCTAAAGCCACCGTTTCATAGAGAAAACTCACAAAGTTACTGTTCACCCAGAAGCAAATTTTCAGTTGCAGTCTCCGACTCTTCTGAGTTAAAAGTTAGTTTGTTTTCTTCTTCTTCGTTTGGCTGCTCCCTTCTTCAGGGGTCGCCACAACGAACTAAGCTGCACGAAGACTTGACAATTGTTTTTACGCTGAATGTCCTTCCTGATGCAAATACAAACAACCGAGCTACTACAGCCCTCTATGTGGAGCAGAGAGCTGCTATCTAGGACACCCGGGGAAGCAAATGGTGGGGGTTAAGGGCCTTGCTCAAGGGACCAGAGTGGGGCAAATGAGGGTGGAGGCAGGTGTGGGTGTTTCACCTATCTCACACACATTTTGATGTTGTTGGTCCGTGGAATTGAGCCGGTAATCTTTCTATCATAAACCCACCTTCTCTAACCTCTGCGCCTCCCATCTCCCAACACCATCTCCTCTGTGGTCCACACTGCTCTCACCCATCTAGAGCAGAAGGACTTCTACATCCGTATGAGTACTTCATGTCTGCCTTCAACACCACGATCCCCCAAACCCTGATGGACAACCTACTCACACTAGGACTAAGCCCCTCCATTTGCAACTTGGTAACAAACAGACCTCAGTCTGTGAGGATCCAGAACTTCTCCTCCTCCACCACAACCCTCAGCACGGGCTCCTGTCAGGGCTGTGTGTTGAGCCCCCTCCTGTTTGTTCACTCGGCTCACATACGATTGTGCACCTACCCATCCAGGTCGTCATATTGTAAAGTTTGCAAATGATACAGTGGTGGTGGGATGCATCACAATCAACCATGAGTCCAGCTACAGGCAGGAGGTGGAATACCTGGAGAGCTGGTTCAGGAAGAACAACCTTCACATCAATGTGAAGAAGATGAAGGAGATGGTTGTGGACTTCCAACGGAAAAGACACACCTAGACTGAGGAACAGCTTCTACCCTGAAGCTGTCAGACTCATGAATCCCTAACCAGAAAAATCAATGGAATGCCACTTTAATTGGAGATATGTGACTTATCCGTGCTGCTGATTATCCATGCTGCTGATCTCATTCTGCTGCTGATCTCATGCTGCTGTATTCATTCATACCCATCTACTCCCCACAGACTCATGTTCGGCTGCTGCTGATACGCCGTATTGTTATACATTACAGTAGTCCCTCGTTTATTGCGGGGGATCCGTACCATGAAGCCCCGTGATAAGTGAAAAACCGCAAGAGCACAGAATGTCATAATTTCAGCTCTCTGTCTCGGCTGCTCTTTGCCACCTGCAAGCGCTCTTGGCTACGCCCACTTCTCCACTCTGCACGGAGAACAGCTGATCAGCTGAAGGAGGAAGCTTCTCCTGCAGTATCGGCTGCACAAAGATGCAGCAGGTGCTAAATAATTTTAAATAATTTATTTTAAATTAAAATTCCATGCCATGCAGTTCATCCATCAATCAGCCAATTGTGTCATGTCCAATCTTACTTTGAAAAACTGCGATACAGCGAGTCCGCAAAAAGTGAAGCGCGAAGTAACGAGGGATTACTTGTTAGTGTCTAGCGGAGGCCAGGGCTATTCACTAAAACTGCTCAGAGGGCCACAGTTTCTGAAAGCCAACAGCTCGGAGGCCGGACATCCAGCAATTAAAATCATTATGTTTTGTATTTGTAATTATTTTTTCTATTCTTGATGTGTTTTTGTCTTTCAGGTACACCTGGACCTTTATCTGGACCTACCATTCTGTGTTCGTTTGCCTCTCCTTCCTGTCCTCTCAAACCAGCCAGTCAAAGCAGATTGCCGCTTGTCCTGAGCCTGGTTCTGCTGGAGGTTTCTTCCTTTTAAAAGGCAGTCTCTCCTTTCCACTGTTGCCACTGTGCTGCTCAGGATGGGAGACTGTGATTAAGTGAAGATTCAACGAGTCTGCTGATAGAGAACTTTCCTAATGGGCTTTTTTATGTATGTGAAAGTTTCTGTTCAGTGCCCTGAGACAACTTTGTTGTGATTTGGCGCTATAAAATAAACTGAACTGAATTGAAATTATGTAAATAATGATCTGTTACCTTTTAAATTTTTTTTTTTTTTATTGCATTGAATCATAAGTGCAATAAACAGACCCAAA
>NC_056510.1:33443815-33475147 GCF_014905685.2 Nematolebias whitei
TATATATCGGTGATTACGTCAGGATTTTCCCCTACATTTCATTGTCTTTTTATATTTATTTTATTTTTTCATTATTCTTCTTTTGTGTTAACTTTTTTCAACCTTTCAACAAATCAACTTTGAACCAAGTATCTTTACTGGCAGAAAAGGTCTGTCTTTTTGACAGACTTGAGTTTAAAAGCCAAATTACTGTACACTGGACATCAATATGACTGACTAAATTGCCTTTTCTATGACTTTATTAAGCATTAAACATTCTTATATTGCTTCTTTCAAACTCACATTTATTATCACCGCTTGAGGGCAGTGTCACTGGGAACAGTGGTGTGTCTACCCGGTAATTTGACCTCTTCTAAAAAAATGACAAAGAAATGAAAATGACAGTTTTACACGTAGTTGCACAAATTCATGCACAAATAGGGCCTATACATACCCCCCCACCCCCCACCCACCCACCCAAAATAACCCAAAACACCTTTATCCTCATCATTCTCACATCCCCTCAGAAGTCTGAAATAAGTTTTGTTTTATAGTAATGCTATAAGAAATACATAAATATTTAAAATATTTGTAATGGAAAATGTTTTTTCAATGTCAATCTGGAATCAGCAAACCAGTTAATGTAATCAACAATTTATAATCAACACAGAAACTGAAGCTGACGATTAATCTACACTGATCAAACAGTTCTGATGATGAGGAAAAATCCTCTTCATCTCCATCATACACTTAGTAATCCTATTTAAATATATCCTGATGCATGCTCAATAATCCGCTAATAATAATAATAATAATAATAATAATAATAATAATAATAATAATGATAAACTAATTAAATAAAAAATTTAAATTTAAACAGTGCTTCCAGAATAACAAGTTCAGGTGTGTTTATTGTGCATGTTTGTGTTGACAGATGGCCAATTTTCCTCACAAAGACAGGGTTGTAGATTGGTCACGTGATCCCCGGGGCCGTTTTACTGACGTTCGCACCATATGGCGCGTGCCGGAAGGGCGTGGCCTTGATATGCTAATTCCGCACAGCCCTTCAAGGTGTGTGTGTGCGCGCGCGCGTGTGTGATGAGTACAAAAGCAGCAGCATCCCACGCACACGCCTCAGAATGCCCCCATCATCTCACGCGCAGTGAAGCACGGACGCGGACAAAGCGCGCGGGATGTCTGCGATCTGACGGTAAAACCCGGGAATATTCCTCCACTGATTTGCAGATTCAAACACATTAATGTAAGTTTCATCAGTGAATATTTTATCTGTTGTGTCAAAATATTATATGCAACTGAAAGTTTGAATTATTTGTTTTATTTTGTGTCAGTTTTTTTTAAGTTGATGTTTTTATTTCTTGTGACAAGTTATTTTATTGTTCTCAATTTGCTCAGAATTTTTCACAAAACTTTTTGGTTTGCGTATAAAAAGTGGCCTTTTGCAAATTTTGAAATCTTTCATTTAAATCAACCATCGTCCTCAATTATTTTATTTTATTTGTTATAATTATAAACGTCCCTCCGTCCATCTGTATGACCTGTCGGGACTAAAATAATTTGTTCTAATTGGAAAAATTAGTAAAACACTAAAGGGAAAAAAACATTATTATTATTATTATTATTATTATTATTATTATTATTATTATTATTATTATTATTAGTAGTAGTAGTAGTAGTAGTAGTAGTAGTAGTAGTAGTAGTAGTATTAATTTAGCACTTTAAGATTTTAAACGCGTTTATTTTATAATTTATATTTCAGTAATTTTGTTAATTGTTGTAGCAGGTTTGTCAAGTATCTTTTTTTTCTCAACCATTTAATTTTACTTGTTTTAAATACACAAGTTGAATAAGTAAAACCCCCCATTCTGGTAAATGTCTTTGTTTGTTTGTATGTTTTATTGCAGATCCCTATAAACCAAATTTCCACTGCCTTTTTGTGCAACTTGCAAAATTTTTTATACATTAGATATAGATTTTAAATAATACAACTAAGTGTAAATATCTAACCTGCGTATTTCATTAAACTGTAGCTCAAATCTTCTTTCTTTCTTTTTCTTTCTTTCTTTTCTTTTTTCTGTCCTTCAGAATAAATTAAGTTTAAACTTATGACTAAAAACACAACCTAGTCTTCTTTAATTCAGAAATGTACACATATTCATAGTTAAAAACACAGAAACATGAACAAAAAAAATAAATAGTTCATGCTCATAAAAATGTAAATTATGTTATTTTGACATACTATAAAATCATACTGATTGTGAAGTACAAAGTTTGTATAATTATTAATATTTGTATAATGGAAATATAAAAAAACGAAAATATTTTCATTTAAATCAATGATTAATTTAAAAGCCTTTTCTGCATTTTCTTGCATGAAAAATGAGTAAAGTCAACGTGATGAGAGCTGTGTTTTGGGTTTTCTAAAGAGTCCTTCTTGGTGTTCTCAGACAAACAACATGACGAGGGCGCTGAGGGAGGAGCAGACGTCAGCAGAGCTGGACGAGCAGCAGGACCTATGCAGCCCGGCAGAAAAAGACACAGGAGGAGCAGGAGAGGAGGAGGAGGACCGACTACACCATCTGGATGAGAATGAAGAGGAGGACGAGGAGGACGAGGAGGAAGAGGAGGAAGATGGGGAGCACAAACCCAAGAGACGAGGGCCAAAGAAGAAAAAGATGACAAAGGCTCGCCTGCAGAGGTACGGTTCACCAAAATGAATGTTTTCACACAGACTGTCTAAATGTTGCTCTGAATTCAAGAGCTCAAATAACTTCAAATGATCTTTATGTCATTTGATACCAGCGTGCCAAACATCAAACTAAAAGAGATGGAACATTAGGATAATACTCATCTGATGAAAATATGAATAATACAACTGTTCACAGGAAGGTGCACATGGTACATTTTAAACCTGAAGGCAGACCCCTCTGACCGTTCACTACAAGATCAGTTCGATAAATGACACAGCTGGTTCTGATGTTCAAAACACAAAGCTAAACAAAAAAGTAGTTAAGACTTCAACGTTTTGAACATTTATGAGCCATTTATTTACATAAATACCCTTAGAAAGTTTTAGGAACGTGACTGGTCACATGACAGGACATTTTAAGAGCTCTTATTTAAAGAGAACAAAATGTTTTATAACAGAATAATCTAACTTGTTTTCTTTCAGTAGTTCAAAACCAAGTTTTAATTACTCTGCATGGTGCCTGAACACACCACTGTAGTTAATGATGCATTCACTGTTTTCTCTCATAGCATCGCTGTTTGTGTTTTTTATGCTCACTAGTCAGTTTTCTGTGTTTTCCCGTCACATATTCACAGTTACAATTATCCTGTTAGAAAACAGGATGTGAGCACTTTCCACAGGGCAACAGAAGAACAGATGCAAGCTAACGTGCTAACTTCCTACGCGTTTAGATGCTAGTGTAACTCTCAACTCCTGAATACGTGTTATCAAAGAAAAGTTGTTCCAAATATGATATTTAATAACTTGATATGTTATAACTACCTAAAATAAAACGTTTTGGCCTGCGCAGGTTCAAGATTCGCAGAATGAAAGCTAATGCCCGTGAAAGAAACCGCATGCACGGGCTCAACGATGCTCTGGAGAGTCTGCGAAAAGTTGTCCCATGTTATTCCAAAACCCAGAAACTGTCAAAGATTGAGACGCTGCGACTCGCCAAGAACTACATCTGGGCACTTAGCGAGGTTCTGCGTTCTGGCAAGGCGCCTGACCTCATGAGCTTCGTCCAGGCGCTCTGCAAAGGTAAGAACAGCTAACTGCTGCCGACTGGTGTCAGGCGATACTAAAGGGATTGAAGTGAAGTCTCAGGCCTTCAAATAAAAATGTTTTTAAAGTGGTCCTGTGAAGTCAAGTCATACATGAGCAGAGATCCAACAGGCTAGATGCTAACTTGCTAACAGTGACGATAGCACGAGTAATGCTAATTACACTCTCAGCTGTTGAAGGAAATAAAAATGTACTAAATGTGATAACAAAACTTCTTAAATTTTTAATTTCGATCTCATTTCTTACTAATTGTATGTGTTTAATTGCCAGTTATTTCTGGAAAAAAACATTTCCAAAAAGGAACAAAATATGAAATATTTAAACCTCAGTGGGAACATTTAGTGTTCTTAACATTTTTAATCCATGTTTTAGTGATTATTAGTTCATTTTGTATGTATATCTCTCTCTACATTTAGACAAGTTGTTATAAATGTAAAAAAAATAATAATAATTACAGAAATTACCTAAATGTATTCTGCAAAAAATATTTAATAAATAAATAAAAATAATAATAATACTGCACTTCCTAAATATTTTTTGAGGATTCTGATAAGAGCAAATTTTACTGGAAAATAATTACAGAAATTACCTAAATGTATTCTGCAAAAAATATTTAATAAATAAATAAAAATAATAATAATACTGCACTGCCTAAATATTTTTTGAGGATTCTGATAAGAGCAAATTTTACTGGAATGAAGCAGCAAATAAATGAACAGAAAAACTTATTATTCATGTTTTTCTGCAGATATTATTTAGTAATTAATGTTTCAATCCAGGATCTTTGCAAGATTAGGCGATTGAATGATAGAAAATACTTCCACAACTAAACCTTCCTACCCCTGAAAAACAAGTATTAGAGTATTAGACAGAGCAAAATATAACATGTGGTACATGTGGTGGATCAAAATTGTGTACACAGTTGTCCCAGTTACATCCAACAAAAGTATAAAATGTAAAATTAAAACAGTAATAAGATCTAAGATATGAACTAAGAAAACATTAACTAAAAAGACACTAAGCACTAGTAGTACAATACACCGAACAGCATGAACATGAGACTGTGTGAGTCTGAATGAACACAGCAGCATGAACATACAGTGTTACAATTTTTTATTTATTTTTATTTTTTTGTCTTTCTTTCACCAAGAACAGTTTTTTTACTTACAGTATCAGCCTGGCAAGGAAAAATTCACTAAAATTAAATAATAAAATGAGAGCACATATGTATATTAATCAGAACACTAAAAACAAATAATTAAACGTTGATATACGTAACTTAGATAATCTTTTTTGCCTTCCAACTCTGTCAAATATAAAAAGTATAAAATACTGTATATTGTCAAATGTGTTTGGGTTTTAACATGACTCCATATTTATGAGCACCAACTGATTACTCATATAGTATTTGGGTTATATTTATTAGAAAGCTTTAATAGCAAGTATTATTACCAATAACTGTGTCTCTGCTTCCAGGTTTGTCTCAGCCAACCACTAATTTGGTGGCAGGCTGTCTTCAGCTAAACCCTCGAACCTTCCTTCCAGAGCAAACACCTGACTTGCCTGTGCACCTCCCCCCCACTGGTGTTGCCCCCTACCCTGGACACTTCCCCTACCAGAGCCCTGGGCTGACAGCCGGCTTACCCAGCCCTCCCTATGGCAGTATGGACCCTTCCCACATCTTCCACCAGGTCAAAGGTCAGCCCTATGGCCCACTGGAACCCTTCTTTGATGGCGTTTTGGTGTCAGATGGCCCAGCATTTGATCCGCCCCTCAGTCCTCCTCTGAGCATCAGTGGCAATTTCTCCTCCTTCAAGCACGAGCCCGTCACAGCCTCTGACTACAACAAGAGCTTCTCCTTCAGTGTGCACTATGGAGGAGGAGCAGCAGGAGGGCACGCCACCATCTATGGCAGCGGGGGGCCCAATCAGCGGTGCGCTGAGATGCAGGTGGAACAGCTGATGGGGTTTGACGGACACTCGCACCACGAGCGGCTGATGAACGCCCAGTTGAACGCCATCTTCCATGAGTCATGAGGAAGAGATGAAGAACTGCAAGACTGATGAAGATAGAGAGACTTACACAAAGAAGCCTTCATGTGTTGTCCTGTCACCTCCTAGCTATCGTTCAGTCTGTCCCTGCATTCCCGCGAGGCTCTGTGACTCCGCCCATTGATGGTGATGTCATTGATGCCTTGGCCATCTTTGTTACATTTCATGTGCGAGCAAGGCTTTTCTTCGGTCTCGTTTTCAACCATATAAATAATCAATAATCAATGAGCAATAATCTGGAGTAAACTATGCAATTTTGTTAAAACCTGAGCAAACAGCTGCTAATTCCAAATGTTGATGAAAATTAAAAGATGTCTATTTTTGGGTCTGTGTGAGGTGACGTAGGCTGAGAGCTGGAGTTGGGCTGAACTGTTCTGTGGTTTTTACCTCTTGCTTTTTTGTAACGTTTCTGTAGCATTTTGTTGGCATTTCATGCAACCCTTGTTCATATTTTACAAGATGTTTATAAAGGCCTTTTATTGAGAATAATTTCATGTGATGTACCTGCATCTTCTGCAACAGCACAACAAACAGTCTGAGCTGCATTATTGCTTTCAGACTTTCTCTGGCACTTAGTCAAGATTTTTTCATAAAGTACCTTCAGTAAAAGCTAATAATAACAATTAATCGGATTAATTGGATAGTGTCAGTGTTAATCCCTTAAAACATTAGAACTAATTATTGGGACATCTTTGCCAATGTGACCAACTTCCATATTCCAACACGTGTGAGTGTTAATCTGTGACGCCCAACAGTAATTTGGAAATTACATTTGTGGGATAAGTTAAAAACAATGAATTGTGTTTGACTGTATAAACTATGTATTTAACATAAAGAGAGCAACAAAAATAAAGTTAAAGTTAGTGCCAGTGGCTCAGTGTGGTCACCATGGTAACCTCACATCTGGGACTCTCACTCTCTGACTACATTTTCAAGAGACAGGCAGACAAAAATGCAGAGTAGAAATTAAGTCTATAAACTATATAAAATAGAAGTCAAACTAATTCTGAACCATAAGTGGCGGAAACATCCATTCTATTTGTATCTACGGTGTTTGTGCGATGTGTAAAAACAGTTAAAGATGTGCAAATGACAGTTTTTGCTACATAAAATCCAACTTTCTGTGACCTGTTAAACTCTGAATTACTGTAAATTTCTATTGTATGCTTGAACTATAGAGCTCTATTGTTGTGTATGTAAAACGAATTACTTTTTTTTTTGGCAAAACGTGTCTACTCTGTAAAATATAGTGTTAACAGAAGGCATAGCACAATATTTCCAATCAAGCTATGATGTATCTTTGTATGAGGTTTTCCAGAGCTGTGAAAGGAGTGAATCGAAATATAGAGATGTGAACAGCAAATTATCATCCAGCTAGTAATACGGGAGCTTTAACATTTAGTATTGGCAAAGTTATGATATTAAAAACATTTCAAGGTCAAGGTTTCTTTATTGTCATTCTCATCATATGTGGTACATGTGGTGGAACAAAATTGTGTACACAGGGTCCCAGTTACATCCAACAAAAGTATAAATTGTAAAGAAAAACAGTAAGATCTAAGATATAAACTAAGAAATACACTAAACACTACTAGTACAAAAACAACACGCCGAACAACAGCAGCACGAACATGAGTCTGTGTGAGCACGTGCATAAAAATCCATAAATCGTTCCGTAAAACTTTTAAAACAATTTATTCAAAGCATCTGATTCCATGATTAGACAAAAAAAAAAGTTTTGCATTCTTTAAAATGAAAATGATTGTTGATTTTATGTCTTTAATTCTAATTTGCTTATTATTTATACAAATATTAATCATCCATCCATCCATTATCTTTTACCCACTTCTTCCATTTTGGGTCACGGGGGTCGCCGGTGCCCATGTCCAGCAATCACTGTGTGAGGGGTGGAGGACACCCTGGACAGGTCACAAGTCCATTACAGGGACACATAGAGACAAACGAGACAAACAACCATTCACTCTCTCACTCACACCTAGGGACAATTTAGAGTTACCAATCAGCCTAACATGCATGTTTTTGGTCTGTGGGAGGAAACAGGAGTACCCGGAGAAAACCCACGCATGCACGGAGAGAACATGCGAACTCCACCCAGAAAGGCCCCCGGACCTGGATTTGAACCGGGGTCCTGCTCGTTGAGAGGCAGCAGCTCTACTAGTTGCACCACCGTGCTGCCCATATATTAATCATGGGAAACATTATTTTACATTAATTAAAATAATAAGTATTAAAGTTTTTCCTTTTTGTTTATTGTTGCATTTTGCACACAGTGGTAAAATAATTTGAAAGAGCAATTCACCAAGTATGACCTTGGTAAAAGTTACACCATTAGCTAAACCAGCACCTGATGAATTTAAGGATTCCTGGTGACAGTGAAGCCAAAAATGATGGCATACAATATATCTCCCAAAACAGATGACAACATTGTACAACATTCTGAAGGACAAAATTAGGATAGCTGTTTGTGTGTGTGTGTGTGTGTGTGTGTGTGTGTGGGTTTGTGCGTGTGTGTGTGTGCGTGTAAAGAGAACAGATGTTCGTTCTGCAGGCAAGATTTTAATTTATGAAAATGATCTCATTTATGCATGAGAGCCCCCTACACACAAACACACACACATTTACACTGTAAGATATCAGTGTCTGTGTGTGTGTGTGTGTGTGTGTGTGTGTGTGTGTGTGTGTGTGTGTGTGTGTGTGTGTGTGTGTGTGTGTGAGAGAGAGAGAGAGAGAGAGAGAGAGAGAAAGAGTCAGCTGGGACAATATGGTTGCCATTTCCCACCATTTAGTCTTTTATGTTGCATCTGAATAATACAGGAAAAAAATCACTGCATTAGTTCTTTTTGTGTCCAACAATGCGGAAAACAGTTCCGGAAATATTTCTCGGTACTATAACAGGCACAACTAGTTGAGCTGCTGCCTCTCAACACGAAAGTTGCCGGCGCATATCCCGGTCCGGGGGCCTTTCTGGGTGGAGATGGCATGTTCTCGCCGTGCATGCGTGAGTTTTCTTCGGGTACTCCGGTTTCCTCCCACAGACCAAAAACATTCGTGTTAGGCTGATTGATAACTCTGAATTGTCTCTAGGTGTGAGTGAGAGAGTGAATGGTTGTTGTCTCGTTTGTCTATATGCGTCCCTGTGATGGACTTGCAACCTGTCCAGGGTGTCCCCCACCCCTTGCACAGTGATTGCTGGACATGGACACCGGCAATCCCCGTGACCCAAAAATGCAAGAAGCAGGTAAAAAGATGATGGATGGATTTCTCAGTACTATAACATCAACATAAAGGGTTTTTTTTAATAACAGAAAGAAAAAGTGTTCTTTTCAAAATTTGTTTTGCGGCTTTTGTAGTTGCATTTATTAAACAGGTCAAAACAGATCTAAGTTAAAAAAAAAAGAAAAAAGAAAAAAGAATTGGAACAAAAGGCAAGCATAAAAGTGGCTACCCCAAATATTACAAGTTCTATAATTAGACACAATTTGTTTTAAAATAATAATATATAGGAAAACAATGACATAAATGTTTGAAATGCAACACAGCTTGCAAAGAAATGTACGGTACTTATTAGAGCAACATAATAATATGACATTTCTAATTACAGTCAGTATGTTTGTATTCTACAAAGTAGTTGCAGCAACGCTCGGAGTATTAAAGAGTAATATGATCAGTAGTCTTTATGACTGTCCAAAAAAGTTCAATCTGGTCCTCTGGACATTCAAAAAAAACAAACAAAACAAAACAAAGCAAAAAAACATAGAAACGTTTCGTCTCTCATCCAAGAGACTTCCTCAGTCTGAGGTGCTGTTTTCAGCTCAGTCTCTTAAATAGCACCTTCTCAGAGTGGATCAACCAGTTTGCTGCTGACAACCAAAACCAGCTATCACATGCTCAAGAAGGACCATCAGCCTAACAATGGATCATTAGCACACTGATGGCTGTTTACTATTCACAGAGGGCTGAGTGATACTAGCAATCACAGCATTGTAAGAGGGGGACAGTTGAACCCGGAGGCCTCCATCCCTGTTTAATGATAGACGATTTTTTTTCACAAAGATGGCCTCCTTTACTCCTCTCTCAAACCATCGTTCCTCTCTGTCCAGGATGTGAACATCTTCATCCTTGAAAGAGTGACCGCTGGCCTGGAGATGAGTGTAGAACGCAGAATCCTGGCCTGATGATGTTGATCTTCTGTGCTGGGCCATCCTTTTGGCCAGTGGCTGTTTAGTTTCCCCAATGTAAGACTGATCACAGCCCTCCTGACACTGAACAGCATACACAATATTACTCTGTAATCTGGATCTTTGGGATGAACCAGTCTTTGCCGTAATGTATTTTGGGGTTTAAAAGCCACTGGGACGTTATGTTTAGAAAATAAACATCTCAGTTTCTCTGATACTCCCTCAACATACGGAATGACCACTGGTCTGGGTCTGGGTTCCTCCTTTTCACCTGATGGCAAACTGGGGTCCTGTTTGGGTTTCTTCTCTGCTTTCAGGAAGGCCCAGTTAGGATATCCACATTGCTCTAGAGCCTGTTTTGTGTAGGATTTCTCCTTCTGCCTGGCTCCCGAGTTAGTGGGGATGCTGTCCAGAGTCCTGATGACTCCTAACTTGTGCTCCAAAGGGTGATGGGAGTCAAACTGCAAATACTGGTCTGTGTGGGTGGGTTTGCAGTACACCTCGGTTTGCAAATGTCCTCTATCAGAGACTGAGACCTCACAGTCCAAGAAAGCCAACTTGCCCTCTGTGAATAGTAAACAGCCATCAGTGTGCTAATGATCCATTGTTAGGCTGATGGTCCTTCTTGAGCATGTGATCAGGTGGTTTTGATTGTCAGCGGCAAACTGGTTGATCCACTCTGAGAAGGTGCTATTTAAGAGACTGAGCTGAAAACAGCTCCTCAGACTGAGGAAGTCTCTTGGATGAGAGACGAAACTTTTCTATATTTTTTTGCTTTGTTTTGTTTTTTGTCTTTTTTGAATGTCCAGAGGACCAGATTGAACTTTTTTGGAATTTTCTACCTGGATTATTGAGCATGCATCAGGAGATCTTTATGACTGTCATTTTGTGTTTCAGTCGGTTGGCTTATCATAACACTGATTAATGCAGATTTAAACTCAGCCATCTGTCAGCAACACACATGCTGAGTGGGTGTTTGAACTGTAGCTCATAATATGGTATTACTAGCCAACACCCCCTCGACTGACTGGCAGGTGTCTGTTAAATAATATCACAGGGTGATCACCATTAACAATCAAGGTATAATGAATGGCAGGATGCCAAAGACTGAAGTTGATTGTTGACATTTTGAAACAGTTCCGGCATGAACTAAAGTGTAGAACTTTTGATACAGCCTGGAGCATTTCCTGTGGGGATTCTGTTTTTTTTGTCCATCCTAACTCTTTCTTTTCGCTCCTGAGTGGCAGGGCGGAGCCAATTATCCACAGCTGTTTCCAGTCTGTTGACGAGGAGCTCTCAGTATTTAAGGCTGTTTGGATCAACTTTACTCTGCTGGAACATTGTCCATTACCTGGTACAGAGCCTGGCTCTATTGCAGATCTTTGCAACCCGAGATAACACTAGTCTTGCTTCTCTTTGTGTTATTCATAGCTCAAGCTTTTCTGGTCCTTGTTCCCTGGATTATCCTTGAGTCTGCTCCTGGCCTGCATTTCCTGAGCCTATTTGGATCCATCCTTTGGAACTGCCATCAGCTACTTTTCCATAAGGCAACAACCAAACATTTTGCCATCCAACCCTGAGGTCCGTCCTGCCACTCTTCATTTTCATACTACACGTACCTGGCCTCCTTGTTCTTCCCTGTCACCCTGGAATCCCCTAGTCCTTGCGCCCAACCTGTCAAAAAAGAAAAGACAAGTAGAGAGTCAGAGTTCAGCGTAAGAGTTTCTTTGTTTGTCATTCCACCACATGTGGTGGAATGAAACTGTGTACACAAGGTCCCAGTTACATCCATCCATCCATCCATCCATTATCTTTTACCTGCTTCTTCCACTTTTGGGTCACGGGGGTTGCCGGTGCCCATGTCCAGCCATCACTGTGCAAGGGACGGGGTACACCCTGGACAGGTCGCAAGTCCATCACAGGGCCACATAGAGACAAACGAGACAAACAACCATTCACTCTTTCACTCACACCTAGGGACAATTTAGAGTTACCAGTCAGCCTAACATGCATGTTTTTGGTCTGTGGGGGGAAACCAGAGTACCCGGAGAAAACCCACGCATGCACGGAGAGAACATGCAAACTCCACCCAGAAAGGCACCTAGACCGGGGTTTGAACCAGAGACCTGCTCGCTGAGAGGCAGCAGCTCTACCAGTTGTGCCACCGTGCTGCCCCCCATTTACAGCCAACAATAAAATGTAAAAAGAAAAACATTAATAAGATCTAAGATATGAACTAAGAAAAACGCCAATTAAAAATACGCAAAGCACTAATAAAAACAATAAACACTAAAACAATACACCAAACTGCAGCATGAACATGAGTCTGTGTGAGCAGATGAGCATGAGCGAACACAGCAACATGAAATAAATCAGCAGCATGACGTGATTTTCACAGTGATTATTCTGGTTAGAGATTCATGAGTCTAACAGCCTCAGGGTAGAAGCTGCTCCTCAGTCTAGTGGTTCTACACTTAATGCTCCTTAACCTCCTTCCTGAGGGGAGCGGGGCAAAAAGTGTATGTGCTGGGTGAGTGGGGCCCTTCATGATGCAGGTGGTTCTCTTCCTGCATCTGGAGGTGTAGATTTCTGTGTTGGTGGGGAGGCTGACTCCAACAGACTTCTGTGCAGCCTTCACCACTATCTGCGGAGCTTTTCTTTCTGCAGCTTTGCAGCCTCCATGCCACACGTTGATGCTGGTAAGTAAGCTTAACAGTTGTATCTTCTGATTAAAACCAAATCTCTTCATAACCATACTCATGATATCTCCTCTCCTACATCTCCCTCTTGTGTCCCTGAGACTTACTATTGTAAATAAACACACTTTTTATCTCCATTGTCTGATCTCTTGTGTCTCAGTCGAAATTGGTGTACTGAAATCTAACCAAAACTTGATCAAATGTTCCTGCCAGACACTAATACCCAGAGCCCCTCTGAGACGAGAAGATACAACAATCCATGTCTGCTCAAAATAAGAGAATTGACACATATGATACCATACTTCAACAGATTCTCGCACAACAACAGACCACTAAGGCCAATACAGAGGAACTCGGAAGCATGATGAATGCTATTGACCAGAAACAAGCATTATTGCAACTCCAAACTTCTGCAAAAATCTCACCTCCTCCAGACCCAACCCAGATCAAACTCTGCCACAGCCTAACAACCTGAAATTCAGTCATTCAAGTTTATTGTGGTAAGCCTGACAAATGTGGAGGCTTCATTTTGTAATGCAGACTGGCTTTTCACCATTTCACTTATGCCTCAGAAGCATCCTGTATAACCTTGAAAGTTAGTTCCTTGAAAGATATTGCTCTTCAGTGGTCAAAGGCTTACCTAAGTTACCATTCTATTAAGAATTTAACATGTAATACTTTCCAAGTGTGCTAGATCATCCTTTCCACCAAGAAGAGGCAGCAAAGAAGTTATTGTCTCTTCCGAAGTGTAAACTGACAGTAGCTGAACACTCAATCTACTTCTGGGTCATTGCAGAGGAAACAGGTTGGAATGAGATAGCTCTGAGAGGTATTTTGTTAACTAACCTTAATCTCACTGATGACCTAAAAGACTAATTGCCTGCCAGTGACCAACCAGAGAACTTGGATGATTTGATCAATTTGGCTATTTGTATTGACAGTCATTTATGTGAACATCAGTGAGAGAAGGAACACAAGCCCAAGAACCCCCACGCTTCTGGTTCCCAGTTACTCCTGGATTTCTTCAACCAGAGACCTGCTCAATTGTCTTCTGCAAAATCTGAGAGGAAGCTTATCGATGAGGACCTGGTGGTCGAGCCTTGGCTCTTGGGGCTCAGCAAGGCCAAGCCCGAAAAAGTAACAGGAAGCCACCTCCATGTGGACCCACCACCGGCGTGGAGGTCCATCAAGGTTGGTTGCTGTGCATGTCAGGTGACATCTGAGGGAGGGTCCCTGGCTGGCTATTCCAGTTTTTAGTGGCATAGACTAGCACTGGAGATGTGGATGCTGGGGATGTAGAATGTCACCTCAGTGGTGGGTAAGGAGCCGGAGCTTGTGTGTGAGATTGAATGATACCAACTAAATATTATCAGGTTTTATCAGCGTCGACCCCCACGTGAGCAGACCGATTCAATAAAGACAGAGTCAGGACTAGAAAAGGCAAGTGAATTTTATTCACGGGTGAATCTTGTCGTCGCAGCTGTAAGGGAGAAGAGGAATAGGTGAGTATGGGTTCTGGTTGTCTCTTTGGATGTTTTAATTCTTGAAGATAGATAATTGACTCCTTACTGTTTGTGTTGTAGGTGGAGGCCGAGAAGGAGAGGAGAGATCCTGGGTTTTGTAGGAGATCCAGTCCTGAGGTATCTGGCAGTGGAGAGAGGAGCAGGTTGACCCAGTTGAGAATGCTTTGATGGTGGTTGTTGAAGGGACACTGTTGGTGGAGTCCAGTGGAGCGATGAGACCCTAGGAAGGATCTGAAGAGACAGGCCGTGGAAGGTCCTGGAGGAGTCACAGTTGGTGAGAACCAGCCGTAACAAAGGTTAGTTGGCTGTACACGAGTTACCATTTGGTAGATGATGTCCCAGCATTGAAGAGGTGTCTGGCAGGTGCTTAAATACCCCATCAGGCAGTCCTCCTCAGAGCAGCAGCAGGTGGAGTGAGTTGAAGTTAATTGGCTGTGGAAGGAAGAGTGAGTGACAGGCAGAAAACCTAGGAATCCCACAAATATAGTTAGGCTCACTTCTATGCACAGCTTGGGCTCTGGAACTCAACTCCTGGAGAGAGGCTGGACTCTCTCCTACTCCAGAGTTACCCAGAGAGAGAAGCATTGGGTGGGTTTGGGGATACCACACAAGCCCCCAGTTGAATGCTTCCGTGTTGGAGTTTTCCCCGGTGAATGAGAGGGTTGCTTCTCTGTGGCTTAGGTTTGGTTCTGACTGTTGTCTGTCCTTATGTACCAAACATCAGTTCAGAATACTCAGCTTTTCTGTAGTCTCTGGGTGGTGTCTTGGGGGGTGCCATCTGGGGATTCCTTTGTATTACGTGGGAACTTCAGTGCCCATGGGCAATGACAGAGTTATCTGGAAGGGGATGATTAGGAGGAACAGCATCCCTGATCTGATCCTTAATGGAGTGAAGGAGGCTGTTAAGCTGAAGAAAGAGGCCTTTAAAATCAGATTTTTCTGAAAGACTCCTGAAGAAGCTGACAGGTACAGGGTGGCTAGAAGGACTGCAGCTTTGGTGGTTGCAGAAGCAAAAACTTGGGCATGGGAGTAATTCATAGAGGCTACAGAGAAGGACTTTTGGTCAGCCTCAAGGAAGTTCTGGCCTACGGTTTGGTGACTCAGTAAAGGTAAGTGGACCCTATCTCAGGCTGTGCTTGGTTTGGGTGGAGAACTGTTGACTCAAACTGAGGATAGTGTTGAGCAGTGGAAGGAGGACTTTGAGAATCTCCTTAATCCACCCACCATGTTCACCTTGGATGAGTCAGAGTCTGAAGATCCAGGGGAAGCCAAGTCCATTGCCATGACAGAGGTCACCAAAGTAGTCAAGAAGCTCCTCAGTGGCAGAACACCAGGGGTGGATGAGATTCACACTGTGATGCTGAAGGCTCTGGATGTTGTGAGGCTGTCATGGTTGACATGTCTTTTCAATGTTGCATGGAGGACTGGGACAATGCCTGTGGAGTGGCTGGGCTTTTATTTTAGAAATAAATCCTGTTTTTCCACTTAGAGTAATGGGCACATTATAAGCTGCTACTTTCATTACCTTTCTGGAATATGGGTATGTGCTGTACATGGGTGCCTCATCCAAATATCTGCAGACCTTAGACACTGTTTACCACATTGCTCTGAGGTTCATCACTGCACTGGCTAGTCACCTCACTCATCACTGTACTCCAAATCTGGCTGGTCTTCTCTTAGTGCCATATTATTTAGACACCTTTCTTCAAAGAACTAGCACAACCTCTATGCATTATGCTCTAATAGTGTCTTTCTGTGGGTTCCTCATGTCAGTTTTGATTTAGGGAAAAGAGCGTTCAGCTCTGCTGCACCCTTGGTGTGGAACACCCTACAGATTGATCTGAAACTGCTAGGACTCATCTCTTTTGGAGCTTCAGTTCAGTCCTAAAAAAATAGTGTTAGTAAGACTTTTTAACGATGACTGTCTTTTGAACCATTATCTGTTTACGCATTGTCTTTTAACCACTGCCTGTTTGTTAGCAAGTCAATATTGTTACCTATGTTTTTTCTTGTCTGTGCTTGAATCATTGCTTGAACTTTCTTAACCATTGTGTTTTAGTCACTGCTAAGATCCTTATTGTGTGTTGCCTTGCGCTTGGAAATCAAAAAAACATTTAAGTGGTTATAATACTGTTTTATCTTATGATGAGAGACGGATGAGAGACGAAATGTATCTACATTTTTTTGCTTTATTTTGTTTGTTTTATTTTGAATGTCCAGAGGACCAGATTGAACTTTTTTGGATATTTTGATTATTCTTTTATGATGTGTGCTGCAGACCTCTTGGCCAGGTCACCCTTGGAAAAGAGGGTTTGATCTCAACAGGGTTTTTATTTGGTAAAATAAAAGTGATGTTGATGAGGATGAGATCCGTCCAGCATCCTATGAACCACATCACTTGCATATAAAACATAATTTTACTTACCTGAGTGAAGTTCTTTCATTAGGGCATAATTTGTAAACCAAATGTTAACGGAACACAAATAGTGGCCGGGGGTGGGGGGGTGTGGTGACTGGAGGTGCTCACCCAGAGAATTTTGAATAAAGTAGATGTCATTTCCTGCATTCTGGTGTATTTTACAAAGGTTTATTACAGTAGATTAACATGAAACAAAAGATGTACAGTAAAGGCAATTATTATTGAAATCTCTGACTGCAAAGCACTCATAATGCAAAACTGCTGCACCTCTGCAGGTAAGGGGGATTCACTTCAGGACAAATTGAGGTTGCCGATTGGTCAGCTGCTGACAAGCCTACTGGACTGATTGAGAGTTAGCACAACTTGTGTAAAAAAAACAAAATATTTTACTGGCCCATTTAAGACTGTTATCATTTAGTCCATATTTATTCAATATTTTGGTGAAACTAAGGTTCGAGAACGTTGGTTACGTACTGTGACCCCAGATTCTATGAGTATAGGCGTAGCCCTTTAAGGCTGTCGCTAGTGGGTTTTATCCCGTCGTGCGCAGCACAGCACTGAAAACTTTAGTCCACGCCCACCTGCTGTGTGGGTCTCTCCCTGGTCCGTATAAATTACAGTGAGACTGGGTAATAGGCTCCCAAATAGCTTTTTCTTCAGCCATTTAGGAACCAGTGAGGCCCAGAGCTTAAAGGGCTATGCCTATACTTATAGAATTTGGGGTTACAGTACGTAACCAATGTTCTATTTTGTATAGGCTTCGCCCTTTAAGGCTGTTGCTAGTGGGTTAAAGGCGAAGCAGGATGTAGTCTATGCCTCACTGGGTCAGTTCAGACACAATAAGAAGCGCCTGCTTGCCCCCCAAAAATTTCATCACTCAGCATTCTGTGTGCGTAATTACGTGCTGTATAATTATGCGCACCACGCACAAAAGCGTGATGCGTAATTACGCGTTCCATGCACAGGAGCGCCCCGGAGGAAAAAAGTTTTCGACGGGGGAAAAAGGGGAAAGCTGAAAGCAGTCCTGCTGCCGAGAATGGGAAAGAACAGAGGTTCCAATTGTAACCGTGTAACAGTGAGCAGAGCAGATCAACAGCTCTTCAATATGAACAGATTAATAATAAATGAACTGATTAATAAACAAATGAACTGATTGAAAACAGTAGTCATGAATTGATTAGTAACAATAGAAAAACAGCAGTCACAAAACTTGTGACTGCTAATAAATATCTCACACTGTAATTGCATGCAGTCAGATGTGAGTTTAAAATGAAATTCCATGAAAACAGTAAGATTCATTCTGTTAAAACACTAACAGAATGGGCCATGGAAAAAGATGAAACATCACGCAGATAAAAGCAAATAAATGAACAAGGCAATGTCCAAGCGGCCGCCGTACAAATATCCTGCATTGTCATACCACTATGCAAAGCTGTCGAAGATGCAATTCCTCTGGTGGAATGAGCTCTGAGATTCTCTGGAGGCTCCAATCCTGATGCCCTGTAAGCTTCAGAAATGGCCTCACACAGCCAGTGTGACAGAAGCTGGGTAGATAACAGGCGACCTGCAGAGACGTCCCTATAATGCACAAACAGACGCTGAGTCTGCCGCAGAGGAGCCGTGTGTGTTATGTAACATGCCAGCGCACACACAGGACAGAGGAGATGAAAAGATGCTTATTTTTCTGATTTGTGAGGGGGGAGGATAAAACCCATCTAATGTTATCATTCTCGATTTAAATGAACTTGTCATGTTTTTGGGCATAAAAGCTGGATTAGGTCTCAGTGCAGCTGAGCTGCCATCAGCCTGAATCCTGAGGCATGACAGGGCAGCAGAGAGCGCAGATAAAAAGGGTTGGAGTCTGGAGAAATGAACACAGACAACATGGAGGAGATAAAAAAATTTAAATTTCATGAGTGCTGAACTGTCAGAGCTGGCTAAATGTCAAGAACTTTTGATCAGTTTAGTTGAGGAGGATAAACAGCTGAAAGTCACACTAAGAGATCCATCCATCCATCCATCCATTATCTTTACCCGCTTATTCCATTTTGGGTCACGGGGGTCGCTGGTGCCCATGTCCAGCAATCACTGTGCGAGGGGCGGGGTACACCCTGGACGGGTCGCAAGTTCATCACAGGGCCCACACTAAGAGATAGAGATGTTAAAATTTCTGAACTTGAGAAAAAGGTGGATGAACTAGAACAATACACACGAAGTGAGTATTTATTAATCACTGGACTTGAGGTGAAACCCAGAAACTATGCTCAAGCAGTGGCAGGTGGGAACAACTCAGAAGATGCTCCTCAGGAACAATTGATCACGTTGGAGCAACAAGTGGTGACTTTTTTGAAAGAAGGGACATTGATTGATTCATTACACCTGAGACCATATCAACTTGTCACACCTTACCAACTAAATCAGATAAGAATAAACCACCCATTGTCATCAAGTTCTTCAGTAGAAAAGCAAGAAACAATCTAATGGTACAAGCAAGAAAACTGAAAGGGACAAATGTATACATAAATGAGCATTTAACCAAAAAAAAAAAAAAAAGGTAATATCACCCATGAGGCAAGGTTGTTTAGGAAACAAAACAAAAAAATATTGGCAACATGGACGAAAAATGGAAACATCTGGGTTAGGGTTAATGAAGGATCACAAGCTAAAATGATAAAGGAACTGAATGATTTAGAGAAATTTAGATGAATTAGTTAGGGAATAAATTGAAAAGCAAACTGAAACAATTTGGTACATATGCAATTAATAAAATATGGATGTAAATGAATCCAAACACTAAGACATGAATACGAATACAGATGAAGACACTGAACTTAAAATATACGATGTAGATGATCAGTTTTTTTCAAATTTCTTTCCAGTAATCAAAGAATGTGAATATTATAATGAAGAGCAATTTAACAATATCAACAGGACAATAGATGACCTTTCAATTATTCATATTAATAGTAGAAATTTAAGTGCAAATGTATTAAATATAACAGATTATTTAAAACAATTACACAGAACGGCAGCTGTGGCTGAGTGGTTAGAGCAGTCGTCCTCCAATGCAAGATTTGGGGGTTCGAACCCCACAGCAGTCACATGCCGAAGTGTCCCTGGGCAAGACACTGAACCCTCATTGCCTCTGATGTGTGTCCCATCGGTGTATGAATGTGATAAATCACTGATTAGTCTCTTTAGAATGATTTGTTAAATTAGCTTTGTAGAGATCTAGTAGAGTGTTGTATGAATGGGTAAATGAGGACACAGATTGTAGTGTAAAGAGCTTTGAGTATCTCAATAAGATAGAAAGGCACTATATAAGTACAGTCCATTTACCATTTAGAACATTCAGTATAATAGCTGTCTCAGAAACATGGTGTAATGATGAAAATATAAACAGTGTTAACATTGAAGGGTATGAACTTTATTATATGAACAGAAAAAATAAAAAAGGTGGTGGAGTAGCTCTATTTATAAATAAAGAAATAACATGTAAAAAAATTGAAAAAATGTCGGTTATAGTAGAAAATCTCATGGAGATGATTACAATTGAAATAATTAAAGCTGCAAGCAGCATTGAAGGCCCTCGCAGCAAAGCGCCGCTGCAGCCTTACGGCGACCGCGGGAGCTCCAGCAACTCCGCCAGGTTGCCGTCGCTCATGCTCATGCTCCCGTCCCACGCCCGTTCACCGGAGTGCGCATTCGCCGAAACGTTGACATCAGCTGCAACCGCGGATATAACTGTTGTAATAATGTAGGGGGTGCACTAGAGTCAAAAGTAAAATACCAATACCATGTGTGTATAAGTGCTCACTAATGACACACCAAAAATCTGGTGCATATCGGATGATATATCACAGAGATATAACAGTTTGAACAATCTAGGGGGTGCAATAGAGTCAAAAGTTAAAAAACAATACCAACGTGTCTAGAAATGCTCACTAGTGATACACCAAAAATCTGGTGCAGATCGGATGATATATCACTGAGATATAACAGTTTGAATTATGTAGGGGGCGCACTTGAGTCAAATATTAAACAACAATACCAATGTGTCTAGACATGCTCACACATTATGCCATAAAAAACTGGTGTAGATCGGATGATACATCATAGAGATGTAACTGATTAAATAATCTAGGGGGCGCACTTGAGTAAAACGTTAAAAAACAATACTAATGTGTCCATAAGTGCTTACTAATGACGCACCAAAAATCTGGTGCAGATCGGATGATATATCATTGAGATATAACTGTTGGAAAAATGTAGGGGGCACTCTAGAGTAAAAAGTAAAAAAACAATACTAATGTGTCCATAAGTGCTTACTAATGACGCACCAAAAATCTGGTCCAGATCGGATGATATATCACTGAGATATAACAGTTTGCAAAATGTAGGGGGCACACTTGACTCAAATATTAAACAACATTACCAATGTGTCCATCTGGTGTAAATAATAATACACCATAAATTTGGTGCAGATCGGATGATATATCATTGAGATATAAGTGATTAAATAATGTAGGGGGCGCACTTGAGTCAAAAGTTAAAAAACAATAGTAATGTGTCCGTAAGTGCTTACTAATGACGCACCAAAAATCTGGTGCAGATTGGATGATATATCACTGAGATATAACAGTTTCAAAATTCTAGGGGGCACACTTGAGTCAAATATTAAACAACAAAACCAATATGTCCATCCGTGGTCAATAATGACACACCAAAAATCTGGTTCAGATTGGATCTTGTATCACTGAGATATAACTGTAGGAAGAATGTAGGTGGCGCTGTGGAGGCTCTTGGCCACTTTTCATGGAAACCTGTTCAAGGAGTGGATAATGATCCATCACAGTGATTTTGGTACACCTGGGCTGAAATCTGTGCAATTTAGAGCCAAACGTATCGCAACAACGTCACTTTTTAATTCGCCATGGTGCCACGCCCACATTCTCCAGCTATAACTGTTTGTAGTTTAAATCAAGTCAGACCATCTTATCTGTCTTCTAACACAGGATCATCCTGATTAGGTGAAGGGTGTCAAAGAAGGAGCATTCCAATTAAAAAAAGAGACTTCCTGTTGTGAGGGGGCGGGGCTTTGATGACATCACAATATGACGACAGTGGATCGTCGGCCATCCAACAGGGATGAGACGTGCCAAGTTTGGCGCCTTTCGGTCTTTCAATGTGAAAGTTATAGCGTTTGGAAATTTATGGCGTGAAGCTCAACTTTGAGGCCTGGCCACGCCCCTTTAACATATAGGAGAATGAAAGCTTTTGCTAACATTTATTCCCCAATGTGTTAAGGGCACATTAACCAAGTTTGACGGCAATAGCTCAAAATGCCTAGTAGGAGTTTTTTAAAATGCGCCATTAGAAACGCACAAAATTGAACTTTTGACCCAAAATGGCCGACTTCCTGTTGAGTTTGAAATAGGGCTCCAAGAGACTTTTTCATAGGTCCTGAGAAGATACAGTTGTTCACCAAGTTTCAGAATTATCGGGTAAAAAATTGCCTGGGGCTGATATTTAAAAAATTTCTAGGGGGCGCTATGGAGGCTATTGGCCAATTATCATACATTCCTGTTCAAGGGGTGGATAATGATCGATCATTGTGATTTTGGTACATCTCAGCTCAAAACTGTGCAATTTAGAGCCAAACGTATTGCAATGGCGTCAGTTCTGACTTCGCCACGCCGCCACATCCACATTCTCCAGCAAAAACGGTTTGCACTTTAAAGCAAGTCAGATCATCTTGTTATATGTCTTCTAACATACATAGGATCATCCTGTTTAGTTCAAGGATGACAGAGACGGAGCATTCCAAGCAAAAAAGTGACTTCCTGTTATGAGGGGGCGGGGCTTTGATGACGTCAGAATATGACCACAGAGGATCGTATGGCATCAGACAGGGATCACTCATGCTAAGTTTGGTGCATTTTGGTCTTTCAATGTGAAAGTTATAAAGTTTAGAAATTAATCGCATGAAGCTCAACTTTGAGGCCTGGCCACACCCCTTTAACATTTATGGAAAAGCATTTTTTTAATTACATTTACTCCCCAATGTCTTAAGGGCATGTCCACCAAGGTTGAAGGCAATATCTCAAAATGCCTAGGAGGAGTTCGTTCAAATTTGCCATTAAAAACGCCCAAAAATTAACCTTTGACCCAAAATGGCTGACTTCCTGTTGAGTTTGGACCAGGGCTCCAAGAGACTTTTTCATAGGTCTTGAGAAGATACACATGTTCACCGAGTTTCAGAATTATCGGGTAAAAAATGGTCTGGGGCTGAAGTTTTAAATTATTCTAGGGGGCGCTATGGAGGCTATTGGCCAATTATCATGGCTTCCTGTTCAAGGGGTGGGCAATGATCGATCATAGTGATTTTGGTGAACCTCGGATCAAATCTGTGGAATTTAGAACCAAACATATTGCAACAGCGTCACTTCTGAATTCGCCACGCCACCACGCCCACATCCTCCAGCGAAAACACTTTGCACTTTAAAGCAAGTCAGACCAACTTGTTATCTGTCTTCTAACACAGGATCATCCTGATTGGGTCAAGAGTGTCAGAGAGGGAGCTTTCCAAGCAAAAAAAGTGACTTCCTGTTGTGAGGGGGCGGGGCTTTGATGACGTCCGAATATGACCTTAGAAGATCGTGGGGCCTCGGACAGGGATGACTCATGCCAAATTTGGTGCAATTCGGTTTTTCAATATGAAAGATATAGCGTTTGGACATTTATGGTATGAGGCCTAAATTTGAGGCCTGGCCACGCCCCTTTAACATAAATGAAAACACAATTTTTTTGATTACATTTACTCCCCAATGTCTTAAGGGCATATCCACCAAGTTTGAAGGCAATATCTCAAAATACCTAGGAGTTAGTTAAAATATGCCATGTATGAAAAGTGAAAAAAGCTCAAAAATGACCCTTTGACCCAAAATGGCCGACTTCCTGTTGGGTTTAGGGCATACCTCCAAGAGCCTTTTTTTCTTGATTCAGGGGGTTCTACCCATAGATATAAACACTAGATGCCTCATTGGCTGCTGCGGCGCAGGATTTTCGGCCGCCATCTTGAAACGGTCGTCCTTATTTGGTTAAAGCAGATGTTTCAGCACTTCGCAGCTTATTTCTGTTCAGATCGATGGACTGTTGACGTCAGGTCTCGTGGGATAACTTTTCACAAGTAAGATGAACATATTATTGTTAGTATTTTGTGAATAGAATATTACTGTACTGTATTTATGTCCACCAGCTGATGTGATGTTCAGTGTAACACAGTGTTCAGCTGCAACGAAGCTGACTGAGATCTGATGACAGGAATATTTTTCTAACAAGCATACTCACTATTTCAGTAGCTTTGGTTCATTATCAAGAGATATGTATCATAATTGGAGTTTTGTTTAAGTTCTAGGAAATAAAAAAATAAAACTAGGGAGAATATAGGAAATAGAAAATAAGCTTGACCTCCTCTGTACAATGTTTTTGTGTAGACACAAATCTCCCTTTTTCATTTTGAAGGTTTCTCAAAGAACAAGATGTGAGGAAGAGGAGGAAGTATCTTTGAGGAGGATTCATCTGAGCAGTGAGGATTTTAAACTGGAGGATTTTGATCAAACTGATCAGACTGTCCGACTGAGAGATGGTGTGGTACCATCGGTTCACCTTCAAAGAGTAGGAGCATCATTATAAGTTCATTAGAGTTCATAAATTTACATATTTCATTGTGAGTCACAAGGTGAGACCCCTCCATGTGTTTATATGAACAGGTAACTATAGACTGTAAAGTTCATAGTCATGATGCTTTTTCATTTCAGCTTGAAAACTGCAGGACTACAGGAACTCAACAAAAGCTGGAGCTGCTCTGTCTGTGGCCTCTCAGGAATGTGCACATCACACACACACTCTCAGGAACGTGCTTGTCACACACACAACCTTGGCCTCATGATGTGAGTATTTCTATTTTAAACTTTTATTTTTTCATTTAGCCTTTATTTATCCAGGTAGTCTCATTGAGTCCCGAGAACTCATTTTCTAGAGAGACCTGTTTAGGAGCAGATGGTGGGGGTTGAGTGCCTTGCTCAGGGGACCAGGGTGGGGCCAATGAGGGTGGAGGCAGGTGTGGGTGTTTCACCTTTTCCACCTCATTTTGATGTTGACGGTGCCGGGAGTTGAACCTGTGACTTTCCCATCGCAGGCCCATCTTCTAACCTCTGCTCCACCACTCCCCCACTTAACATCATATCATACTGGTCGTATTAAAATCTCACTGGTTTCCTTCCAGATGTGTTCAACAGCTGCTGGTCCCCCTGATGTTTCCAGGTGACTGTGGTCAGTGGATGAAAAGCCTAGCATGAACAAGATGATGCTGGAGATCATGATTTGACGAGAGCTCCCACCTTCTAACTGTGAAGAACAAGAGCAGCTCAGTGATTCCCTCAAGGCTCAGAGAAGGTGCTGAGAGCTGCAGAGAGGCTGATTCATGGACCTTCAACACAGCAACCTCCAAACATGTCCACCCTCACACACATCGTCCATGAAGACACTGGACAAGAGCACAAGATAATAAGACACTGATAACAACAACAACAACAGACATTCACAAATGATTCATACAAATTTAAGTTTTTTTAATTGTTTGTTTGTTTTACAATTGAAAAACAGTTTGTTATCCACTGTTGTCATCACTCTTTGTTCAAATCCAGGTCTCTTTTGTAAATGAGTTCTATTGGCTCAATGGAACTAACCTGTATCAATAAAGGTTGAATGAATATATAGATATACATAATGATTTATTCAACCTTTTATTTATACAGGTTGGCTTCATTGAGCCACAAGGACTCATTTACAAGAGACCTGCTCCAGACAGAACAGTAAACAATGGCAATGATAAACTACAGTAAAAATGATAGAGATGATATATATATATATATATATATATATATATATATATATAATCTTAATAAAAATGTATCAGTGACTGTGAGTTTTGCAAACGTGTCATAAGAATATTTTATTAGTGTTAATGTTAATGTTAACCCCACCAAGAATATTTAAATACACTGAACCATGTGTTCAGCTTTAATGGCTGTACTCTTAAGATTTACAGAGGAAAAAATTGTGAGAATGAGTTTAGTATTTAGCTATGACTGATTAAACGCGCAAATACTTCATTGCTCCTGAGAAACAGGTTACACTGAGTGGAGCGGTCGACCGTTTCAAGATGGCGGCCCTAAATCTCGTCAGCTCCAATAGATGATAGCGGTCAATGCTGTATCTACTCATATATTAAACTGTAGTATGAGTTTTTATAACTGCTTATTGTTGTTGCTGTTGTCCATTGTTGTCATCTTTCTTTGTTGAAATCAGGTCTCTCTTGTAAATGAGTCCTCGAGGCTCAATGGGATTTACCTGTATAAATAAAGGTTGATTGATATATGATATCTATGGTTCTACCTATGTACCAAATTTCAGCTCTCCACGACTTACCAGTTCTCCTATCTCACGTTAGGGGGCGCTGCTGAGCAGTTTGGCCACGCCCACTTTTGGTTCCATTAAAATACAAAAATTTCACGCAGGGGACAATTTTGGGTAAAGTTTGGTGAGTTTTGGGATATGTTAAGGCCTCCAAATGAGCAATTCTTTTGGACCAAGAATCGTAATAATAAACAGCACAATTACAATAGGCCTTCGCAGCGCTTCGCTGCTCGGGCCTAATAAACACTAATTCAAAAAATATAATGATAAGTTGTGTATATTGATCACCTGAGTCAAATAAAACTATTCAACAATCAGATCATAGAGATGCTGGAGGGGAGTATTAATAAAACTGTGTTTTTGTGTGGAGATTTCAATATCGACTTATATAAAATTACAGACTCAAATAACATCAATACATTCATTAATTCAATGAATAGTTTAACTCTGTATCCATTAATATTTAAACCGACAAGAATTACCACTCATAGTGCCACTATAATTGATAATATATTTACAAACATAACTAATACAGAGATAATAGGAGGAATTTTGATTACTGACGTAAGTGACCACTTACCAGTTTTCACAATTCATGGTAAACATCAATGCCATATAAAAGGAGATACAAACAAGAGAAAAATAATAAATACATCAAAAAAGGCTTTAAATAATCTAATAGACAATTTACAGAAACAAAATTGGATGACGGTGTATGTTGATGATGTTGTATTTATGAATACCTTGGTAGCATTGTATGAAAAACATTGTGTGCAAAAAAATTAGACAAAACGAAATACTGTTGATAAACCATGGATGACAAATGGGTTGAAAAACGCTTGTAAAAAAAAAAGAACAATTTGCACTCGTGCTTCTTGAAATTGAAAACAAAAGAAGCAGAAGAAAGATACAAAAAGTATAAAAATAAACTGGTTTAGATCATAAGAAAACATAAAAAGGAATATTATAGTAATTTATTAGACAAAAGTAATGGTAATATGAGAACAACATGGCAAATAATGAATATTGTTCTACAAAATCATGAGTCCAAATCAAGTATTCCACAATATTTTGTAAAGGATGGTAATAATATCCATGACCAAAATGTGATTGTAAATGAGTTCAATAATTATTTTGTAAATGTTGGCCCAAGTCTTGCAAACAAAATACCTACAGTAGATACAAATGTGAATCACAAAATTACAAGTTGTACTAATAGTATCTTTTTGGAAGGAACTAACAAAGAAGAGGTAATTGATGTTGTAAATGACCTTGCAGATAAAATATCAAAGGATTGGGTTAACATGGATATGATATTAATAAAAAACAAAATGAGTTATGTCATTGAACTGTTTGTACACATCTGTAATCTGTCATTCAAATCAGGAATATTTCCAAATAATATGAAAACAGCCAAAGTGGTTCCACTTTTTAAAAATGGGGATAAACGTGACTTTAATAATTATAGACCAATATCACTGTTGCCACAATTTTCAAAGATTTTGGAGAAATTATTTGGGATCAAATTGGATCGATTCATTGACAACAAAACACACTAAGTAACAGTCAATATGAATTTAGAAAAAATAATTCCACATCAATGGCACTTGTTGAATTGGTGGAACAAATAACAAATACAGTTGATCAAAAGAAGAGTTGTATTAGTATTTATGTTGATTTAAGGAAGGCATTTGATACTATAGATCATGGAATTCTTCTTGAGAAACTATATAAATATGGTATTAGAGGGACAGCATTAAAGTGGGCAAATAGTTATTTGGAAGATAGAAAACCATTTGTTCAAATACATGACATAAGATCTAAATTTAGTAATATCACATGTGGAGTGCCTCAAGGCTTCGTACTTGGACCCAGGTTATTTAATTTGTATGTGAATGACTTGGTTAATGTGTCAGATTTTTTTAGATGTATTTTATTTGCAGATGACACAACATTTATTTGTAAAGGTGATGATACAGAACAAATGCTGGAGTTAATATGGTCAGAATTTGTGAAAATCCAAAATTGGTTTCTTCTAAATAAGTTATCATTAAATCTGGATAAAACCTATTACATGATACACAGTAACAGAAAAACAGATGTTCACGCTCCATTTTTGGTAAATGGAACTGAAATTTGCAGAGTTAGTGAGGTGAAATTTTTGGGTGTTGTTATTGATGAGAAATTAACATGGAAACCTCACAAAAACAATTTGAGAACAAAAATATCTAAATCGATAGCAATTCTGTATAAAGTAAGAGAATTATTCACTGATAAAGCAATGTTTATGTTGTATAATGCAATAGTTGTTCCTTATTTGGTTTACTGTATTGAAGTCTGAGGTGACGCGTGTAAAACTATAACTAATCCTTTGTTCATTTTACAGAAAAGAACGGTACGAATTATTATGAAAAAAAACGATATCCGTCGAATACTTTATTTTATCAACTGAAATTTTAAAATTCTATGATTTGGTTAATTATAACATTTTGTTGCTTATGTATAAGGCACATGAAGACATGTTGCCCGTTAATATTCAAATGAATTAGGTTAAAAGAGAGAGTGTATATGTTCTTAAAGGAATTGAGATGTTTTTATTTTAGGACTAGTTTGAAGGAACGATCCACAATAATTCAGGGAATAGGACTGTGGAATGGTTTGGATGATAACGTTAAAAATGCCACATACATTAAAGAGACTGATAAAAACGAGTTTCTTGAAAGAATATGGAAATCGTTAATATAAATCTACTTAAGTTGTTGTCTGATTTGATTTAGATGTTTGAGATTTTATGTTTTAATTTAGCTAGATGGTTATTGTCTTTGTGTATTATATTTTAATTTAAATTTTGTAAAAATATTTTGATTTACATTAGAATTAAGTAAAAAGGGGCAGTTTTCAAACGACTAGTTCTTCTGCCACCTTTCATTTTATTTTATTTACATTTTTGATTGTATTGTGTATATATATATATAAATATATATATATATATATATATATATATATATATATATATATATATCTTGCGTTTAGTTTTTTTTATTGTCATGTTTTTAAATGAAATGAATTAAAAAATGTTTTTGCTCACTCTCTTTGCTGATGTCAAAGCCAACAGCAGGGCTGTTTTAAGTGACACCTGAGCTAAAGACTCAAAAGGAGCTTTGATCAGAGCTCGCAGAACCATTGTTAGGTCCCACTGTGGAGCTAGTGGGCGTGACACCGGTCTTTGTCTCCGTACACCTTTAAGAAAATGCTTCATCAGCGGATGATTAAAAACTGTTCTGTCACCGAAGCCTTCATGACAGGAGGAAATAGCTGCAGCATAAGTTTTAATTGTGCTGAACGCTAGATTTCTGTCCATCAGCTGCTGCAGAAAGAAAAGCACACCACCTAGTGGACATGATATGGCCTCTACACCTATCGCCGTGCACCAGCGCTGACAAGCTGTCCACTTTGATGTGTACAGCACTGTGATGGAAGAGGCTCGTGAGTCTTGGATTGTGCGCACCACTTCCTGAGAGAGGCCCATCTTCTCTAAGTGGATCCGCTCAGTAGCCAGACCCAAAGGTGCTGGCCTATTTCTGGGTGACTCCTGATCGCTCCTCCCACCTGGAGGAGAGCATTGTCCCTCCACGGCAGTTTCCACAGTCGACCCGATAACAGACTTTGCAGGTTTGGGAACCACGGGGCGCTCACGCGCTCAGGGACTACAAGAATGGCTGACAGTTCTTCCTCCCAGAATCGGTTCAGAAACCGTGATATTAGAGGGACTGGAGGAAACGCGTAAAAGAGCATTTTTGGCCATGAGCTGTGGGCAAAAGCGTCCACTCCTAATGGTGGGTCATCCCGTGGGCTCAGTGAGAACCATAATTGACACTGGGCGTTCTCCCATGTGGCAAACAGATCCACTGCTGCTCGGCCGAACAAGCTCCAAATCCGAGAAATCAGCTCGGGATAGAGACTCCAGTCCCTGTGGCGCGGACCGCCCCTGGACACTATGTCCGCTCCTTTCCAAGGGAAAGTTCTACTCAGTAAACCCTCCACTCTGGTGATGGGAGCGAAGGTGGAGATGGGCACCTTCAGTTTACCAGGTCCTGGGAGCGAAGGTGGAGACGGGCACCTTCAGTTTACCTGGTCCAGCTGCAGCCTCGTTCCAGTAGGACGTCACTGCTGGGAAACAAGGCCAGATGGGGTCAGGGCGGCGAGCCGGGATGGAGCCAAACCTTCCCACTAGATCATCCAATCTGGGCGGGGGGAGGAGAGGGACTGAAAGTCCTTTTGTGTCAGCTGCCTCCTGGATTATGCCGGGCAGCTCTGAGAGGAGGGCACCGACGGCTGGGAGCGGTGTGTTCGCCAATGCGGAAAGGCCCGGGGTGGTGGGGGGGTTAGCATCCGCTCTGCCCCCCCTGTTCCAACACTATGCTCTCTAGGAGGGAATGAGCAGCGGGGCTGCTGCTGACGTTGCCTTTTCTGGAGGAATCATCCGACTCGCTCCGTGACTCGGCGTCAAAAAAAGTGATGGCGTCATCCAGCGAACAGTCCCCATCATGGAGAGACACTCCTCGATGTTAGCCTTGAACAAGGCTGCTCGCCTGTGCCTCCGCTCAGGAGGAAGGAGGCCACAGAGACGGCAGGAGGAGGCGAGGTCGGCGTGGCAGGGACCCAGGCAAACTTCACAAATGTCATGCCAGTCGAAGCTCAGCATGTAGCCGGTCTTGCAGGACGGGCACAGGCGGATGGTGCTGGACATCGTGTTCTTGTAAAAGCAGTGCTGGTTGCTTGCTGAAGAAAAAATGGGAGCTGATTACCCGGTCTCACTGTAATTTATATGGACCGGGGAGAGGCCCACACAGCAGGTGGGCGTGGACTAAAGATTTCAGTGCTGCGCTGCATGCGACGGGACAAAACCCACTAGCGACAGCCTTAAAGGGCGAAGCCTATATGAAATAGAACTGTGTTTCCTTACAAAATCCTAATAATGGTTTCTTTATTTTTCAGAGGTGCTGAGTTAAAATTTAGGTGTGCTTGAGCACCCCCAAAATGAAGCTACAATCACCACTGAAGTCAGTTCATATTTATAATTTATTTTTAAACGTTTTATGTGTGATTTATAAGTGTATTAATTGCAGGAACATTGCTTACTTAACTAGTTGTTTAGTATATGTACATGT
>NC_056510.1:33475547-33507289 GCF_014905685.2 Nematolebias whitei
ACAGACACACACACACACACACACACACACACATATATATATATATATATATAGTAACTGCGACTTTCCTTCCCTCCATTGACTACGGCGACATTATCTATATGAATGCTCCTACAAGCACCCTGCAGATGCTGGTTGCTGTCTTTCACGGTGCACTAAGGTTTACAACTGGCTGTAACTACCGTGTCAATCACTGCACCCTGTATTCACAGGTTAACTGGTCATCATTAACTTCACGCAGACTCTCTCACCGATACATTTTCATCTTTAAATCACATCTTGGTCTGCTGCCTTCATACATCTCCTCCTACACGTCTCTGCGTGAGTGCAGCTACAGCATGCACTCTCAGGACATTATTACATGCAGTGTTCCCTCAGTGTGGACTGAAGTAGGCGAAAGGGCCTTCTCCTACTCCGCTCCTGTTTCCTGGGATATCTTGTAACAAGATCTGAAGCTTTCGACCTTGTCCTCTCTATGTGACTTCAAACAGCTGCTAAGTTCATGGCAAAAACCATTGCAGACATGTTCCTGTTTTTAGTTTTCTACATTGTCTTACAACCTAGCTTTTTTTTTTTTAAATACCAATTTCTTTCATTTGTTCTTCTCAATTTGCATGCTTTCTTTCATTATTGTCTACTGTTGTCTTTGTTGACTTCTGTTGTCATCACTCTTTGTTAACATCAGGTCTCTCTTGTAAATGAGTCCCCGAGGATCAATGGGACTAACCTGTATAAATAAAGGTTGGGAAAAAAAATCCCACACTGTGGTCAGGTGCACCTCCTCATCCTCCTCCCTGCTCCTCACCATGGGACAAGCACTGCTTTAAGTTTTTGCTCACACTTTGAAAAAACTGCCTAATATTTTTAGCGCTTTGTCACTGGTTTAGAAAAGAGTTGCTCTCAATCATCCTCCTCAGTTTAGGAAAGCGTCCTGGTCGCTTCAACATTGTTTCAAATACTCTGACTGCACGACAAACAGCGTTATGAGCAGAGATCATCGTCTCTTTGTTGCAGTTCAATGAAAGTTCAGATAACTCCTGCAGTAATTCACACATCAGATTTTTCACAAAAGCACAGGAACTAATGCGTAGTGAAGAATGTTTAATTATATTTTGTGCTTTTTAATAAAATTGCCCATGACTTTGAACTTTTAGGATCGGAGATTTTTTTTAAGAGTAGAAGCGGAAATGTGAAGCGACAGCTCGAATGTGATATTAACGCTCATTGCGTTTAAAATTAAGTGTTTATGTAATTATTTTCAGTTTACATATCTAATATAGGTTTTGTTTGTTCAAGGCAGTCAAATTTGTTCATCCATCCATCCATTATCTTTACCCGTTTATTCCATTTTGGATCACGGGGGTCGCTGGTGCCCATGTCCAGCAATCACTGTGCGAGGGGCGGGGTACACCCTGGACGGGTCGCAAGTCCATCACAGGGCCACATAGAGACAAACGAGACAAACAACCATTCACTCTCCCACTCACACCTAGGGACAATTTAGAGTTACCAATCAGCCTAACATGCATGTTTTTGGCCTCTGGGAGGAAACCAGAGTACCCGGAGAAAACCCACGCATGCACGGAGAGAACATGCAAACTCTACCCAGAAGGCCCCTGGACCGGGGTTTGAACCAGGGACCTGTTCGCTGAGAGGCAGCAGCTCTACCAGTTGCGCCACCGTGCTGCCCAAACTTGTTCATAACTCTAATAATAAATAATAATAATGAATTTAATTTGTAACGCACTTTTCGTTAACAAAAATCTCAAAGTGCTACAGAGTGCAACTAAAATCAGTGATAAAATGAACTAAAATCTGTGATAAAATCAACTAAAATCAATGATAAAATCAACTAAAATCTGTGATAAAATCAACTAAAATCAGTGATAAAATCAACTAAAATCAATGATACAATCATGTGGAAGCAGAATAGGCTTGCTTAAAAAGAAAAGTCTTTAAGCCTTTTTTAAAGTCAGTCAATGATTGTAGAGCTCTCAGATAGTCAGGGAGGGAGTTCCAGAGGTGGTGGGGGGGGGGGGGGGGCAGCCACACAGAATGCCCAATCTCCCATGGTTCTTAATTTAGTTCGTGGAAGGTGGAGGAGATTACTGTTCTGTGATCGTAGGGACCGGGTGGATGAATATGGAGCAAGAAGGTCTTTCAGATAATCTGGTGAATTTCCGTATAAACACTGATGGGTGATGAGAGCAATTTTGTACTGAATTATGTAAGTGACAGGAAGCCAATGGAGGTTATGGAGAATGGGTGTAATATGTTCAAATTTACGAGCTCTCAATAAAATCCTGGCTGCACTGTTTTGAATATATTGAAGCTTCTGAAGGTTTTTGCCAGGTATTCCAGTAAACAGGGAGTTGCAGTAGTCGAGCCTGCAGGAGACAAAAGCATGGACGAGTTTCTCTGCATCAGCAAAAGTGAGAGATGGGCGCAGTTTGGAGATATATTCTATTATTATTTGGCCTGAGAGTTACCAGATCCAAGCAAACAGTTATAGAGAACATCCATCCATCATCTTTTACTCGCTTCTTCCATTTTGGGGTCACGGGGGTCGCCGGTGCCCATGTCCAGCAATCATTGTGCGAGGGGTGGGGTACACCCTGGACAGGTCGCAAGTCCATCACAGGGACACATAGAGACAAACGAGACAAACAACCATTCACTCTCTCACTCACACCTAGGGACAATTTAGAGTTACCAATCAGCCTAACATGCATGTTTTTGGTCTGTGGGAGGAAACCGGAGTACCCGGAGAAAACCCACACATGCACAGAGAAAACATGCAAACTCCGCCCAGAAAGGCCCCCAAACTGGGATTTGAATCAGGGACCTGCGTGCTGAGAGGCAGCAGCTCTACCAGCAGCACCACCGTGCTGTCTATAGAGAACATACCCTGTCAAAATAAGAGAGTTCCCGGATCTTGTTCCAGCAGGATCCGGATCAAATTAAGCCACACCTTTCATTGTCAGTTTGCTTACTCTGGCTTTAACTAAAGTAATCATTAAATTAAAAAAATGATTTCAGTTCAATATCTTGATTTGGAGAAAACAATAATTGAATTTCAAAAAGTGTTAATGTCTTCTTTTTTTTAAGTGATGTGAAGATCAAAAGTTTAACAGACTGGCATTTTAAAGATTTTGTTTATTTATTGATTAATTTTATTATTGATTGAACAATCATTGTCACTAAATGGCAATCATAACAATTCACAAATCACAAATCAAACTTCAGTAGGAACTTGCATCTGGCAGTAAATTTAATTAGAAGTTCTTGTGTAAACCTTTGCAGAAGTGCAAACTGCTTTCTTTTTTTCATAAAGGTACAAAGTACACTGTCTTGTTTTTCCCTCAATATAATGAATATGCAAAATGTATTTTGGGAAGAGACAGAATATTGTAGAAATTAAATACATATTGCACTAATAACAGCTTGGATAAAATAGAGATTAGATTCTTCCCACTTTTCACATGAGAGTCTAAATCAATTTAAGCTAATGAAAACATGTTTGTCGCAGCTTGAGAATCATTCATTCATTCAACCTTTATTTAGATAGGTAAATCCCATTGAGCCTCGAGGACTCATTTACAAGAGAGACCTGATTTCAACAAAGAATGATGACAACAATGGACAACAGCGACAACAATAAACAGTTATAAAAAGTCATACAATTTTTTTAATTTTTTTTTTACAAATAAGAAGGCTAAAAAAGAAAAGTAACAAAAAACAGCTAGATTCTAAGGCTGATGATTTAGTGTTTTGTGTAGATTTTTTTTTTTTTAGCGCGCAAACAATTCTAAGAATCAAAATTCAGACATTGAGTACTGCTGTTTCACTCAGCTGTAGAAGCGACTATATCATCGTGCGCGCGCTTCAACATGAACAATAACGGGAGCGCGCACACCCGATGATTACACACGGGTGGATTTGCCGCGTGCCCGGTAAAGCTGTTGCCAGTCTCCATAGCGACGAGATCCCGGAAATACATCGTGCTCGGATTACTGCTTGTTTATCAAGAAAGAAGCAAATTAAAAAGCCCGAAGTTTGTTTGTTTAGTGTTTGACTGACTTGTTCGTCGATTCTGTCAGTACCATGTCAGAGCTGTGTGACGAGGCGCAGGCAGAGCGGAGAGGTAAACAGAAGAAAAAGAAAAACTACCGGCATGACACGGAGGAGGAAAAGCAGCAACAGGAGGAGCAAAGGTGAGTTGTTGTTACTTTCACAGAGTCTGCAAACAGAAATTAAATTAATGCGGAGGAGGAAGTGCACCGATTTACACCGACATCCTTTCAAAGTAAAAGCCCCGTTGTTCAAGCGCCCCGCAGTCCATCCAAAAAACAACAACAACAACAACAACAACAACAACAAAAGATCAAAGAAGGTAGAAACCCAAATGAATGATACAGCATAATCTTTTCAGTAAGTAAAAAACGCAGCTTTCAATTGGAGATTCTCAACAACTGTTATAAAACTTCCAACATTTTTCAGTCAGGCCATCTGGAGAGTTTCTTTTTTTTTTTTTGGTGCTGAAACGTTTCGCCTTCGGTCCGGAAGGCTTCATCAGTCAAGGAAACACAGAAACAAAACTGATTCTGAACTGATAAAAAGAAACTGTCCAGATGACCTGACTGAAAAATGTTGGTTCTATTTCACATAGGCTTCACCCTTTAAGAGCTGTCGCTTAGTGGGTTTTATCCCGTCATGCGAAGCATTACATTAAAAGGTTTAGTCCACGCCCACCTGCTGTGTGGGCCCCACCCGGTCGTGTAATTGGCTCCCAATTTTCTTCTGCAAGCTATTAGCACTGGCCTTCAACAAGATGTCCAGCTCCAACACCATCCGCTTGTATCCGTCCTGCAAGACCGGCTACTTGCTCAGTTTTGACTGGCACGACACCTGCGAAGGATGCCTGGGTCCCCGCCACGTCGCCCGCGCTTCCTCCTGCCGCCTCTGTGACGACCTTACTCTGGAAGAAAGGCAGAGAAGAGCAGCCTTGTTTAAGGCTAACATCGAGGACTGCCTGTCCGTGGCGGGAGACTGTTCGCTGGACGATGCGATCGACTTCTTCGACGCCGGCTCTCGGAGCGAATCGAATGGTTCCTCTGGGACAGGCGACATCAGCAGCAGCCCCGATGCTCGCTCCCTCCCAGAGAGCGTAGTGTTGGAACGAGGGGGGCCGAGCGGATGCTCAACCCCTCCGGGCTTTCCCGCCTCAACGGCCACATCACTCCCTGCCGTCGGTGCCCTCATCTCAGAGTTACCCGACATTATCCGGGAAGCTGCTGACATGAAGGGACTTTCCGTCCCTCTCCTCCCCCCGCCCAGATCAGATGATCTAGCGGGAAGGTTTGGCTCCACTCCGGCTTGCCGTCCTGATCCCATCTGGCCTCGGTTTCCAGCGGTGACATCCTATTGGAACGAGGCCGCGGCCGGTCCTGGTAAATTGAGAGCGCTCGTCTCCACTTTCACTCCCATCACCAGAGTGGAGGGGTTCACCGAGCGGAACTTTCCCTTGGTACCCCCCCGGAGCCTTGCCTCGCGGAAGCCTTCGGAGCAAAGCTGTCCAGGCTGGAGCAGCGTCCCGTCCCTCCTGGGAAACACGACCAGACGGTGACCACGCTCTCCAATCGAGCTCACCAGTGTGCGTTTCAGGCAGCCGCAGCAAACAACAACGTGGCGCTGTTGGTGTACAGCGTGTCCAAGAGGCTGGAGGCCGCAGATCTGCCTGAGGAGACCAGGAACTCCCTCTGCAAGGCATCTGACGCCATTTTCAACATGTGCGCCTCTTCTGCGGTCTGCCTGTCCAGAATTGTAGCGTGGATGACAATGATTCAGAGGTCGGCCTGGCTCCGTCATTCCCCCTCTCTGCCGGAAAAACTGCACAGAGACCTGATGGAGGGCCCCATCACGGTGGATGCGCTTTTTGGGAGCAGTTTCAAGAGACCAGAGACCAGCCCTCTTAATCCTGGCAACCGGCAGTTCAGCGTTTTCCCAGAGATCGCCAACAGGCGGCGCCCTGGGCCAACAAATCGCTGAGCTCACGGGGGAAAAGAAAAAAAAAATGACGGTCTGCAGAGGGTATGTGTAAAAATGACAAGTGTTGAAATAAAACATGAACATCATTCAGTGATTAAAGTGTCTGTTTTTAGCCAGTCTGTAAGCTCGGATGAACTCACAGCGGCTTACAGGATCCCGCTCGCGGCAGGAGCGACACGCGTTTCACCGCAGTGGTGTCAAACGCGCGCCCCCGCGGCGTCATCAGTTGTCACACGCCTCTCCTCAACACACGCCACATACACATGAATGTGGACCCGCAGTCCGAGCGCAGCACACAGGCGCGTTCAGAGCCCTTTCGAGGAAGCCTCACCTTGGGTCACGCGGAACACATTCCCGTGACACATGACGGCGGTTGAGGCGGTGGACTGGATGACATCCGTACAAAACATGACGCATCACCTAAACGCGCGCCCTCTCCACGAACGTTACGCGGAGTGTCTGCGAACATGCTCACCAGACAGATGGATGACCAGGTTGTTACGCAGGGGCTACACGCTACAATTTGCAACCCGACCCCCTCCATTTGGAGGAATTTTAGAGACGGTCCTGTCATCACCAGACCAAGTCTCATTCCTAAATGCAGAAGTCCAAGAACTTCTGGTAAAAGAGGTGATCTCCAGGGTTCCCAACGGAGAGAAAAACACAGGGTTTTACTCACGTTACTTCCTGGTTCCAAAACGGACCAGAGGAACGAGACCGATTTTGGATCTGTCAGTTTTCAACAAGTCGATCATGGAATGACCGTTTCACATGTTGACAGCCAGACAGCTGTTGGACAACATCCAGAGAAACGACTGGTTTGTTTCCATCGACCTGAAAGACGCCTACTTCCACATACCGATCATCCCAAAACACAGAAAATTTCTGCGCTTCTCCTTTCAAGGGATGAAGTATCAGTACAACAGGCTACCGTTCTGGTATTCCCTCACGCCTCGTACGTTCTCAAAGTGTGTGGAGACGGCCCTGCAACCGTTACACAGAGCAGGGATAAGAGCAAGGACAAAAACATCATCATTCTCCCAGCAGATAAAGAAAGGTGCACAGTGATTTTGAACCAGAAAGACTATCATGAGAATGTTATGACACTCCTTAATAACTTAAACACTTATGAACCTCTGAAAAGAGATCCAGGAAGTGGTTACAAGAAGAAATTGATAGATTGCCTGAAAATTTTTGAGCAGGACAAGGCTATTGACCGTTTTCTGTACCACAGACTGTACCCAGGGGAGGCCACACCTAGTCTGTATGGTTTACCTAAAATCCACAAACAAGGTGTACCTTTAAGACCAATTGTTAGCATGATTAACTCTGTCACTTACAATGTTTCCAAATATCTGGCGTCTGTACTCATCCCTTTAGTTGGCAGCTCAGAACACCACATACAGAACACCATGGACTTTGTAGATAAGGTGAGGGATGTCATCATGGAGACTGATGAAACAATGGTCACTTTTGATGTCACATCACTCTTTACGTGCATTCCTGTTGATGATGCAGTAGAGGTGGTCAGTTTAAAATTAAAATCAGACACCACTCTGAGCAGCAGGACCACGCTTTCCACAGAACAACTGTGTCAACTCTTGAAACTGTGCCTGCAGTCAACCTACTTCACATATGGGGAGCAATATTATAGGCAGAAACATGGGTGTGCTATGGGGTCTCCAGTTTCTCCTATTGTTGCCAACCTGTACATGGAGGAGGTAGAAAATAAATCCTTGACGTCCTTTTCAGGGACACCACCAAGTCATTGGTTCAGGTATGTTGACGACACCTGGGTTAAAATTAAATCTCAGGAAGTCCAACATTTTACTGACCACATCAACTCTGTGGATAAATACATCAAGTTCACACGAGAAGATGTAAAAAATGGCAAGTTGGCTTTCTTGGACTGTGAGATCTCAGTCTCTGATAGAGGACATTTGCAAACTGAGGTGTACTACAAACCCACCCACCCAGACCAGTATTTGCAGTTTGACTCCCATCACCCTTTGGAGCACAAGTTAGGAGTCATCAGGACTCTATCACAGAGCAGACAGCGTCCCCACTAGCTCAGGAGCCAGGCAGAAGGAGAAATCCCACACAAGACAGGCTCTAGAGCAATGTGGATAACCTAACTGGGCCTTCCTGAAAGCAGAGAAGAAACCCAAACAGGACTCCAGTCAGCCAACAGGTGAAAAGGAGGAACCCAGACCCAGACCAGTGGTCATTCCGTATGTTGAGGGAGTATCAGAGAAACTGAGACGTTTATTTTCTAAACATAACATCCCAGTGGCTTTTAAACCCCAAAATACATTAAGGCAAAGACTGGTTCATCCCAAAGATCCAGTACCCCGGCACAAACAGAGTAATGTTGTGTATGCTGTTCAGTGTCAGGAGGGCTGTGATCAGTCTTACATCGGGGAAACAAAACAGCCACTGGCCAAAAGGATGGCCCAGCACAGAAGATCAACATCATCAGGCCAGGACTCTGCGGTCTACACTCATCTCCAGGCCAGCGGTCACTCTTTCAGGGATTAAGATGTGCACATCCTGGATAGAGAGGAACGATGGTTTGAGAGAGGAGTAAAGGAGGCCATCTTTGTGAAAAGAAATCGTCCATCGTTAAACAGGGGTGGAGGCCTCCGGGTTCAATTGTCCCCCTCTTACAAAGCTGTGATTGCTAGTATCACTCAGCCCTCTGTGAATAGTAAACAGCCATCAGTGTGCTAATGATCCATCGTTAGGCTGATGGTCCTTCTTGAGCATGTGATCAGCTGGTTTTGGTTGTCAGCAGCAAAACTGGTTGATCCACTCTGAGAAGGTGCTATTTAAGAGACTGAGCTGAATACAGCACCTCAGACTGAGGAAGTCTCTTGGATGAGAGACGAAACTTTTCTACATTTTTTTGTTGTTTTGCTTTGTTTTGTTTTTTTGAATGTCCAGAGGACCAGATTTAACTTTTTTAGATTTTTCTACCTGGATTATTGAGCATGCATCAGGATAAGAGTTTTGTTTCACCTGGACGACCTGCTGCTGCTGTCATGCTCCAGACAGGAAGCAGCGATGCAGGCTCAGTTGTTGACATCACACCTGTTAAATCTGGGCTTCGCCATAAATTGGAAGAAAAGCTTGATTCTCCTGGCCCAGACGATTGTTTATCTGGGAGTGGAGCTAAACTCGACCAACATGCGGGCTCGTTTGTCACAAACGAGAATCAACACTCTAAAAGACCAGCTCCGCCACGTAAGACCTGGCAGAGTGGTAACAGCTGTTTCTGTCATGAAACTATTAGGAACAATGTCGTCAGCTCACACAGTGGTCCCGCTGGGTTTACTACACATGAGACGCCTCCAGAGGTGGTTTGCACGTCTGCGTGTGGTTCCAGTAAAACAAAAGAGACTGATGATCACTGTTCCTCCCTCCGTGAGAGCAGACCTCCGACACTGGGGAAACACCCTGGCTCTGTCGGAGGGAGTCCCCGTCAGCAGACCCACGTCACACGTGTCAGTCTTCATGTCCCCCCCAACCGCTGTCAGGTTGGGGGGGGACATGCCTATCTTGAGCTGTAGGGGCGTTGTGGCCCCATCACACATCAGCTCACAAAAATGTTTTGGAGTGTTGCACGGTTCTGAACGTGATTAAACACTTTGCTCCTGTGCTACAGAATCAACATGTTTTGATTCACACAGACAACAAGGTTACTGCTGCTTACATAAACCGGCAGGAGGGTGTGTGCTCAGCCCAAATGTTACACATTGCAAGAAAACTACTGTATTGGGCACACCAAAATCTGCTCTCCATCAGAGCAGTGTACATCCCCGGTGTTCTGAATAAAGGGGCAGATGTGATGTCCAGCGGCGGTCCACGTCACGGGGACTGGACTCCATCCAGATCTGATGGCTCAGACGTGGCAGAAATTTGGCAAAGCAGCTGTGGACCTGTTTGCGACACGAGAAAACACTCAGTGTCAACTATGGTTTTCACTGAGCCCGCGAGACGAACCACTGCTGGGGGGTGAACGTGTTTGCTCATAGCCCATGGCCCAAAACGCTTCTTTACGCGTTCCCCCCACCTCCTCTGATTTTACGGTTTTTGAACCGAGTTCAGGATTAGGGATTGACAGCTCTCTTGGTGGCTCCTGAGCGCGTGACCACACCATGGTTCCCAGTTCTACAATGCCTGCTATTGGGGAGCCCGTGGAAACTGCCGTGGAGGGAGGACGTTCTTCTCCAGGCGGGAGGAGTGATCAGGATTTACCCAGAAATAGGCCAGCACCTGTGGGTCTGGCCGCTGAGCGGATCCGCTTAGAGAGGATGGGCCTCCTGCGAGATGTAGTGCGCACAATCCAGGATTCACGTGCTGCATCTACCACAGCGCTGTACACATCAAAGTGGGCAGCTTTTCAGCGCTGGTGTACAGAGAAAGGTGTAGAGGCCACTAGGAATGTTTGATATGGCATAAAATTCATATCACGATATGTATTGTGAAGGGTGGCGATATTGATTTTTAGTATAAAACTTGCTAAAAAAAAAGCACAGGGTGTCCTTTTGCCATCATATGTTTTGAATTAAGAAAATTCCACTACTAGGTCTAGAGAGTTTTTAAATAATAAACAAATCAAGTATTGGGCTTCTTTCTTGTAGTACAAAACAGTGTAAAATATATCAAATGTAGTTTTAGCCATATATTTTAAACAAAAAAATGTTGTTAACTCTTAACAGTTTCCAGTCTTAATTAAGAAATGAACAGCAACAGAGCAGCATTTTACACTGAAACACTTCACTCTCCAACCTGCTTATGGGCGCCTGCTTCTGCTTTAATGGAGAGCTGACACAAAATGACTGTGGCTTTGACCAGAGTGTCTCGCATTAAATTCACACAACACAGCATTCTTTTCACAGATCAGAGAGCAGGTTTCTCTAAAGCTGACCAACGCTTACTTTAACTTTCGACGTAAAAAAACAAAAACAAAACCCAAACAATAACTTTCGACGGAACTCAACGTTTTGCGCATGCATCCGAATATGGCAACACTAAGGCAAGCCGGCTGTAGTTAGCTTGTAGCTTCACCTCTAGCTCTCGAAGAAAATACTTAAACGTCACTTGCACACAGTTTTAAGATAAAAAATAAAACTATTAAATCTGACAGCTCTGATTTTACACTTGAACACCACTTATGCACAGTTTTCAACTAAAAAAAAGTAACGATTAAACTGACAACTCTTGATTTTACTTCAGACACAGCATTACTGCGGTTAGACGGTACAAGACAGATCTCTATCTTAGGCTAAATTTCTATCGTTTCTACTGTATACCGTTTATATTGCGCATTCCTAGAGGCCATCTCATGTCCTCTAGGCGACGTGCTGTCTTTTCTGCAACAGCTGATGGACAGAAATCTGGCGTTCAGCACGATTAAAACATACGCTGCAGCCATCTCTTCCTGTCACGAAGGGTTCAGAGACAGAACAGCTTTTAATCATCCGCTGATGAAGCATTTTTTAAAAGGTGTACAAAGATGCAGGCCTGTTTTACGCCCACTTGCTCCACAGTGGGATTTAACGTTGGTCCTGCGGGCCCTGATCAAAGCTTCATTTGAGCCTCTGGATCAGGTTCCAATTAAATTCTTGTCTCTTAAAACAGCCCTGCTGCTGGCTTTTAACATCCGCTAAGAGGGTGAGAGATTTATCTGCCCTCTCTGTCGCTCCGTCATGTCTCAGAATTCAGGCTGACGGCAGCTCAGCTGATCTAAGACCGAATCCAGCTTTTATGCCTAAAAACATCACGAGCTCTTTTAAATCAAGAGCGATATCATTGGAGGGGTTTTTCCCTCCCCCCCACAAATCAGAAGAAGAAGCATCTTCCCACCTTCTCTGTCCGGTGCGGGCGTTGATGTGTTACACAGCTGCAATGCGTCAAACTCAACATTTTTTGTGCATTATAGAGATGCATCTGCAGGCCGCCCATTATCCACCCAGCGCTTGTCACACTGGCTGTGTGAGGCCTTTTCTGAATCTTACAGAGCATCAGATTTAGAGCCTCCTGTCAACCTCAGGGCACACTCGACCAGGGGTATCGCATCTTTGACTGCTTTGCATAATGGTATGACAATGCAGGACATTTGCACTACGGCCGCATGGTCAACACCCTGCTCATTTATTCGTTTCTATTTACATGATGTGACGGTTCGGTCCATGACACATTCTGTCCTTAATGTTCTAACAGAATGAACATTATTGTTTTGATTTGGTTCTATTGTCACTAATCAGTTTATGACTATTGTTACCAATCAGTTAATTTGATTAATAATCAGTTCACTTGTTATTATTAATCTGTTCATACTGTTCAGCCATGAATCAGTTGGTTCAAGCCCCCCCCTTTTCAACATCCTCCCTCCCCATTGAAACTTTCCGGGGCGTTCATGCATTCATAATGCATAATTACACAGCATGCGTCTGTGCATGGTACACATAATTACACATTGCGTAATTCCGTACTTGGGGAGCTGAGTGACAAGACTTTTTTTGGGCAAGCTTCCGCTTCACACGGTGTTCGAATGGACCCAGTGAGGCGAGGACCACATTCGCTTCACCCTTAACCCACTAAGCGACAGCTCTTAAAGGGCGAAGCCTATATGAAATAGAACATTGGTTACGTACTGTAATTCTGTAATTCTTTGAATATAGGCGTAGCCCTTTAAGCCTCGAGCCTCACTGGCTCCTAAATGGCTGAAGAAAAAAGCTATTTGGGAGCCAATTACCCGGTCTCTACGTAACTTATACGGACCGGGTGGGGCCCATACAGCAGGTGGGCGTGGACTGAACTTTTCAGTGTAATGCTTCGCATGATGGGATAAAACCCACTAAGCGACAGCTCTTAAAGGGCTACGCCTATATTCATAGAATCTGGGGTTACAGTACATAACCAACGATTGTATACCTGGATTATTGAGCATGGACTTTGTTGTTATAAAATTTTTAACCACTAAAGGTTTTAGAGCTCTTCTGTTAAAATAAAAAAGTTTTTGCTAGTTAAACCACCACACCTTCCTCCTCTACACTTAAAAAAAGGCGTGACAATATTTAAAAACCCTTGCTGAAACTTGATTGAATTAAGACTGTTTTAGTTCTTCATTTGAAACCTCTAAGCTCTGTGGGAGTGGTGGTGCAGAAGTTAGAGCTTATTGCTGAATTATTTTTCCTGAAAGCAGCCCACTGAAAAGGTTTGGTCGCTAATCTCTTAATGTTAGTTGAATTTGAACAGCTGACGTTTGCTGAAAACAAGAAACTAAAATCAGAAAGCTGTAGAGAACTAGCACCTGGTAGAGCTGCTGCCTCTCAGCGAGCAGGTCCCTGGTTCAAATCCCAGTCCGGGGGCCTTTCTGGGTGGAGTTTGCATGTTCTCTCCGTGCATTTGTGGGTTTTCTCCGGGTACTCCAGTTTCCTCCCACAGACCAAAAACATGCATGTTAGGCTGATTGGTAACTCTAAATTGTCCCTAGGTGTGAGTGAGAAAGTGAATGGTTGTTTGTCTCTATGTGTCCCTGTGATGGACTTGCGACCTGTCCAGGGAATACTCCGCCCCTCGCACAGTGATTGCTAGACATGGGCACCGGCGACCCCCGTGACCCAAAATGGAAAAAGCGGGTAAAAGATAATGGATGGATGGATGGATGCAGAGAACTAACAGAAATGTTTTGAAAAAGCTGAATGGAACAGAGTTGTAGCTAAAAGGAGCAGAATAAGCTAAAATAGACAGTGAAAGGCTGAACAAACGAGACAAACAACCATTCACTCTCACACCTAGGGACAATTTTCAGTCTAACATGCATGCTTTTGGTCTGTGGGAGGAAACTGGAGTACCCGGAGAAAACCCACACAGAAAAGAGAGAACACGTAAACTCCACCCAGAAAGGCCCCCAGACCGGGATTTGAACTGGGGCAACCTGCTCGCTGAGAGGGAGTAGCTCTAACAACTGTGCCACCGTGCAGCCCAGCTGTACATTTTGATTGTTGAAATAGCACAAAAATTGCAGAACAAGTTAGTGTATGCTGAGAATTTCAGTCACACAACTAAGTTTCTCTTAAGGCTCCTACACACTCGGGTGTACTGTGTGTACTCCGTGAGCCACGCAGACACTGTGAGCACTCTACGCAGACAGTTGAGACTTCATACTCAAGCATACATCCTGATGAGCTGCAGCCCAGCTCCGCAGGCAAGGGGTGTTTACCTTCGGGATAAACTGAGGTCACCGACTGGCCATTTTCTGACTTGCCTAAAGCCCAACCATCAGACTGGCCCACCGGGAAATCAGACCCTCCCACAGCCACGCTGGGCCTGATTTTATTCTCTCGTGACAAATTCCTTCATTTCTCACAATTTCAGTCATGGCGTCAATGGACGAGGAGGAAGAGATCGCTTGCCTCTTGGAAAAAAAAAAGGCCATTAAACCAGATCAGGGATGAAGAAGGGGAATTTAATACATTGGTGTCGCATACAAAACAGTCCATCGCATGGCAGTTTATGTCTGTGCAAAGATCCATTTTTACAACCGTGTACGTGTACTCAATGTCGCACAAGAAAATGCCGTGCGACGGACTGTTTTGTATGCGAAATCAATGTATTAAATTCCCCTTCTTCTTCCATGATCTGGTATATGGTGTTTTCTTTTGTTTTTTTTTTGCAAAAAGACAAGCGATCTCTTCCTCCTCGTCCATTGATGCCATGACTGAAATTGTGAGAAATGAAGGAATTTGTCACGAGAAAATTAAAATCAGGTCCAGCGTGGCTGCGGGAGGGTCTGTCTATCACCATGATAGACAGCATCCAACATCTGCAGGGTTCTTATAGGAGCGTTCATGTAAATAATGTCACCGTAATCAATGGAGGAAAGGAAGGTCACAGATACAAGGCGTTTCCTAGCATTCAGAGTTAGACAGGATCTGTTTCTGAAAAAGAAACCCAGTTTAACTTTCAGTTTCTTTACTAGGTTTTCCACAGGGATCTTAAAAGAGATGCGAGTCGACCAAGATACCCAAATATTTATAGGAATCAACAAACTCAATCGGGACATCATTTGATGATAAAATCTGAGAAGAACTGCTAGGACTAACTTCCTATTTGAAAAAAGCATCCCTTTGGTGTTGTCGGCATTTAGAACAAGTTTGAGGTGGAACAAATCTGTCTGGATGATGTTAAATGCAGATTTCAAAAGCTGGAAAGCTTTATCAACTGTTTTAGCTCGACAATAAACAACTGTGTCATCAGCATTAAAATGCATTGATGCATCAGGGATGTTTTTATCTACATTATGTATGTAGATTTTAAAGAGGGTGGGTCCTAAGACTGAGCCTTGTGGTACACCATTGTTGACTGTTAAATAACTGGAGGAAGTATCATTTTGTTGAACACATTGCCTCCGGTCTGAGAGATAGTTAGAGAACCAACCAATGGTGTGATCTGAGAAACCGATTTCTGAGAGCTTATGACACAAGATGTTATGATCCACAGTGTCAAAAGCTTTAGACAGGTCTAAGAAAAGTGCAGCACAATAATCCTTAGCATCCAATGCTTCAACAACGTCATTAAGAACCTTCAGTGAAGCAGTCGTTGTGCTGTGTTGTTTCCTGAAACCAGATTGATGGGGAGGTAAGATGTTAAATGAGTCCAGGTAATTTTTGATTTGAGAGTTTATCAGTTTTTCTCGAACCTTGGCTAAAATGCAGAGTTTAGAAATTGGCCGATAGTTGTTCAGTGAGGTGGGGTCACCTCCCTTCAGTAAAGGAAGAACAAAGGTTGTTTTCCAAGCATCTGGAATGGAGTTTTGTCTTATGGAGAGATTGAAGATGTGGGTCACAGGGACTGTGATGATATGAGTGGCCAGACTTAAGAAATAAGGTGGAAGTTCATCTGGACCTGCAGATTTTTTAGGATCAAGATCTTTTAACAGTTTATTAACCTCACTGACTGAGAATGGAGAAAAAGAGAACGTGTGATTTACTGAGGGTTGACTTGTAGGAAGGATTTGATTTGTAGGAGTTTGATTATTAAGTGAAGTGGCTGATTTTCCATTAGTAACTTTATCAAATAAAGAACTAGAAGCAACAAAATGTTTGTTGAAACAGTTCAGGATCTCGTGCTTATTTGACACAGGAACAAAGTTAACGAAAAGTTGTGATGGGAGGTCAGATGATTGGGGGGTGCCTGAGAGAGATTTGATGGTTTTCCAGAATCTGTTAGAGTCATTTAGATATTTGGAGGTCTGAGATAAAAAATAGTTACATTTTGCAGCTTTGACAGCACTTGTGCATTTATTCTTCATCTGCCAAAAACTCAACCAATCAGTGTCTGAGTCAGATTTTCTCGCTGCAGCCCAAAGATGATCTCTCCTGTACAGGAGGTCAGCTAGCTCTGGAGTAAACCAGCGGCTGTCTCGTCCCTTTATTCTGAACTGACAAAAAGGAGCATGTTTGTTCACAAAATAAATTAAACTATTATGAAAATAGTTCCAAGCAGAGTTCACATCATCAATTAATAGAATATGATGCCAGTCAAAGTGCGACAGATCCCAGAGGAATGATTGTTCACAAAAACGTTTCAGATCCATTGTTTGAATTAATCTGGGCTTAGAAGGTGGAAGTTTAATGTCTCTCAGAGTCACTGTCACACAGTGATCACTCAAAATGTCAGCGAATACACCTGTACCAGGGAATTTGTGTGGCATATTAGTTAGAAACAGGTCTAAGATGGAGGACTTTTCAAGATGTTTTTGTTTGGTCTAGTGGGAGAGCCAATTAGTTGGGTTAGATTGAGAGACAGGCAACATTCCTTGAATTTATCACAGAGGGGGGTCAACTTATCCCAGTCAATGTTGAAATCTCCTGCCAAAAAAAAACCTCTTTGAATTTTAAATTACCAAGGAAGTCCATCAGGGAGGACAGAGCCTCAGGTGTTGCTGAGGGAGGATGATAACAACCCACTACAGATAAAATCTGGCCTCCATTCAAAGTGATGTTTACAGCTAAGGCATCAAACTGGTTTGGAATTGTTTTAGAAGACACAAGACTAGAAACCAGAGAATCTCTAATGTAAATAATGACTCCAACCCCCCTTTTTTGACGATCACAGCGGTAGATGTTTAATCCATTACCAGGTCATTATTCAGTACAGATTTGTTGAGCCAGGTTTCAGAGATGAAGATTACATCTGCCTCAGAAGAACTGATCAGAATTTTCAAGGCATCAAGTTTTCTCAGAAGGCTATGTGCATTTACATGCAGAAAATGAAGTCCTGACATGTTTTTAAAGTCATTTGGTGTGCTGTAATTAGTGGGGGGTCCAGGGTTGGGCTGAATCCCTGACAGCAGTAACAACATTATTATCAGACATTTTCTTGAGTTCTTCGTGACTGATGTGTAATTACAGGAGTTAACAGTGTGACAATTAGCCCCCATAATCGAACCATGAGAAACATTAATGAAGATGCAATCATTCAGAACACAGAAACAGTGAAAGTTGCAATGATGGGCAGATCCAGGTGTATTAACAAGATTCAGTGACTCCAGATAGTCTGAGATCTGAAAATAATGACAATAATATGAATGGTACAGAAAAGTCTCAGACCATAAAGTGTTACAAATCAAATGCTCTGGCCCCCCTGCGAATACGGATGGATGCTCCCATGGGAAACAGAAGCTGGGCCCAGAACCAACAGGCAGAAACAGATAATTTGTAGCAAATAGCAGAGCAAGCTGCCAGAAAATCCTCCTGAAATGAAAGGCATGGTCCTAGCTCATTTCAGGTCAACAGGGGCCAACAACGTGATCCGGAATAAAAATAATTATTATTATCCAGGTGAGTTTGGATGGAGGCCTGCAGCAACTCCGATGCAAACTTCGAACTTCTCTCAAGCACCACGCAGCACTGCTCCTCTGCTTCTCTGCACGTCACCTCCATACCCGACAGCACGAGAGGCACCCCCGGTGAAAACTACGAGACTGACCATAGAGGCTGAGGCTGAAGTCATCACTGGTCCGATCCGGTTCTGCTCCATTCCGGCTCTCCACAGCACGAGAGGCAAAGAGGCTGAAGTTTTCCCTGGCCCGGTTCTGCTCTGGCCCGGTTCCGGCGGTGCTTCAAAGCATCAGAGCGTCTCCTCCAGGCAAACACAGCGATTCCACGAAGGTGGACAGTCCTTCGTTAAATGTAATGGGCTGCTCACTGAAGCTGAGACCGGCTCTGTTTGAAGACGAAGTCCCCCAGAGCCAACTCGGTTCGGTTCTGGTCCACTTCAGGGGACACAGGTACACTTCCCCCACACCAATGAAGACACCACAAGGGCCAGTCCAGTAGAAAACCAGCAAAATACCACCCGGCAATTCTTGTCATAACCAGGTAGAACCACAAAGGTCCAGAGGAGAAGTTTGTTGGGGCCCAGAGAGAGAGAAAAAACACCGGACCTTCGTGCGACGACTCCCCAGCTCGAGGGGTCACCTGGCCTGCAGGGTGCGCTCAGAGTGACCGGTGGGGTGGGATCGGTCGGTCCTAGACTAAAATATATTATTGGATGGTCCTCTCCGGCTCTCTGAGTCACTGAACACCGAATGCAGTTGGAAGGGGGACCAACTTTAGTCCGGTTCATGAAACGGGTCAGTTTGATGATAAAAGACTACAGAGAAGCCGGAGGGAGCTGCCATCTATCAGCTTGCCGGAAGTACCCGAGTATGAAGTCTCAACTGTCTGTGCAGTGTCCTCATGGCTCACGGAGTACACACAGAATGCCCAAATATGTGTGAGCCTTAATCCGGTACACGTGGACCTCTGCAGAGTGAAGTATGTCCGAGTATGTGGGAGCCTTTACAGTTTAAAAAGCTTGAAATTCCACACTCTGTAGCCTCCCAGATGGGAAGTCAAACCTCTTTAACTACATAATAGAAGTCCAGTTGTTTTATTTTTATAAACAACACAATACTGTTATTGTTTATATCTTTAATCACTTCGTAAACATAAATATTCATAAATGTTTTCTTGTGGATGTAACCTGTGTGTTTGTGTGTTTTAATGCGTCAGTGGAACTGTGTTGCTGCGAGGAATCTTCAAAGTGGGAAAAAAGAGTCATGATGTCCTGCTCACTCAAACCAAACTGACCTGGATCCCCATCATCCCAGAGACCCCTACAGGTCAGTTCTGTGAGGAGGGGCTGCTATGGCATTCAGTAATCATGACGGAGGAGGTCTAACGTTTGATAACTGACATTTCTGACACACACTGTATATTCATATCCCTCTGTGTACACTATGAATAATATAACAATATGAATATAACAATATATAACAATAATAATAATAATAATATAACAATAATATAACGATATGAATTCCTTTTAAAATCAAAGTTTAGGCTACAAAACAGGAATTGAAAAGAAAACACATCTCATATTTGTGTGCATGTCTATGTTGGAGTGTGGTGTCATTGGGATATTGCTACTATATCTGCAGTAGTAGGCCTCCAGTATCAGAAGACATTACCAATATTTACTTTCTATGCATTGGCGTCAGAAGCATTTGTAATGTGGGGGCACACATTGGTGTGTGTGTGTGTGTGTGTGTGTGTGTGTGGGGGGGGGGGGGGGTGTTCTGGGGGTCATCCCCCATAAAATTTGGAATAGATGCAATTTCCTGCATTCTGGTGTATTTTAACAGGTTGTTAAACATCTATGTTTACCTGCATAGTAAACACTTGATTCATTAATTATTTTAGAGTGCATGGCACAATAAGAAGTAGTCTGACCAACAGTTCTCCTTGTGTGAATAGAGCACGCTCTGCTTCTCTCAAGCATCCTACCCCCACCCCACCTGCATGTTGAATACTGCCAGAACCATTGTAACACTAAGCTAGCAGCGCGCTATACAGACGTGTTAGCTAAGATGCTACAGATGTAGCGCTCCACTTCTCTCACACATCCTAATCCTCCACCCTCATCAACAACTGCCAGCAATAATGTGGTGCTAAGCTAGCATGCAAAACTGAAGTGTCTCCCCCTCCTCCCCCTGTAAGCGCCCTGCCAAGGCAGATGACCAAGGAGACACACTGCATGCGTTGTGAAGTTGTTGTTGTAGGTAACTAGGAAAACCTAGAGTGGATTTTAGTGGTTTGAGTATTGTCTTATTAATCAAGTGGAATGGATTTATTCATGAAGAAATATATAAAGCGCTGGGTGAACTAATATTTTATGGTGAAATGTGTGTGGTGGGGGGGTCAGGATTAATATCATTTCGGATCAGTTGAGACCTGGGTTAATGACGACCACCACCGGTGCTGTTGACAAGGGTACTGGTGTAAAATTGTGCTACTGTTAGTCAAAGACCACGAGGAGGGAAATGTGTCAGGAGACAGAGGGAGAAGAGGAATGTCAAGAATGTAGGACTGAGGGTTGCAACTCTAAATGTGGGGACAATGACAGGCAAAGGTAGAGAGCTGGCTGACATGATGCAGAGAAGGAAGGTAGATAATTTATGTGTCCAAGAAACCAAGTGAAAGGGCAACAAGACTTGCAGCATTGGAGCAGGGTTTAAACTGTTTTACCATGGTATAGATAGAAAGATGAATGGAGTAGGGGTGGACCTGAAGGAGGAGTTGACAAAGAATGTAGTAGAGGTGAAAAGAGTGTCAGATAGAGTGAGGTGCCTGGAGATAGAAGTAGAAGGTCTGATGCTAAACATTGTCAGTGGTTATGCTCCACAAGTTGAATATGATGTGGAGGAGAAAGATACATTTTTGAAAGATCTGGATGAAGTGATAGAGAGTATTTCCAGGGAGGAGAGAGTGGTGATCGGAGCAGACCTGAATGGACATGTTGGTGAAGGAAACAAAGGGTATGAGGAAGTGATGGGTAGGTTTGGTGTCAAGGAAAGAAACCAGGAAGGACAGATGGTGATGGATTTTGCCAAGAGAATGGAAATGGTTGTAGTCAACACATATTTCCAAAAGAGGGAGGAACATAGAGTGACCTATAAAAGTGGAGGAAGGAGTACGCAGGTAGACTACATTCTGTGTAGAAGAGGAAACCTGAGGGAGATTGGGGATTGTAAGGTTGTAACAAGGGAGAGCGTGACCAAATAGCATTGGATGATTGTGCTTAGAATGACTGTTGTTGTGAAGAAGAGAAAAAGAGTAAAATCAGAGAAGAAGACCAAATGTTGGAAGCTGAAGAAGGAAGAATGTTGTGAGAAATTCAGAGAGGAGCTGTTAAAGGCTCTGGGTGGTAAGAAAGAGCTTCCAGATGACTGGACTACTACAGTAACACTGAGGGTGAAGTCCGGAAAGCTCTGAAAAGAATGAAGAAAGGGGAGGTAGTAGGACCTGATGAGGTTTGGAAATGTCTTGGAGAGATGGCAATGAGGTTTTTGACTCAAATATTCAATGGCATATTTGAGGGTGAGAAAATGCCTGAGAAATGGAGAAGTGCGCTGGTGCCCATTTTTTAGAACAAATGTGATGTACGGAGTTGTAGCAGCTACAGGGAAATTAAGTTGATGACACACACAATGAAGATCTGGGAAACAGTTGTGGAAGCTAGACTTAGACGAGAGGTGACAATTTGTGAGCAGCAGTATGGTTTCATGCCAAGAAAGGGCACCGCAGATGCCATCTTTACTTTGAAGATGCTGATGGAGAAGTACAGAGAGGGTCAGAAAGAACTCCATTGTGTCTTTAGGAAAAGCATATGACAGAGTGCTGAGGGAGGAGGTGTGGTATTGCATGAGGAAATCTGGAGTGGCAGCGAAGTATGTTAGACTAGTACAAGACATGTATGAGGACAGCAGGACAGTAGTGAGATGTGCTGTAGGAGTGACAGATAGCTTCAAGGTGGAGTTGGAATACCATAACAGATTGGCTCTGAGCCCCTTCTTGTTTGATCTAGTGATGGACCAACTAACAGATGAGGTTAGGCAGGAATCCCCATGGACTATGATGTTTGCAGATGATATTGTGATCTGTGGTGAGAACAGGGAACAGGTGGAAGAGAACTTGGAGAGGTGGAGGTATGCACTTGAAAGAAGAGGAATGAAAATCAGCTGTAGTAATTCAGAGTACATGTGTGTGAATGAGAGGGAGCCCAGTGGAACAGTGAGGCTACAAGGAGCAGAGGTCACAAAGGTGTAGAACGTCAATTAATTGGGGTCCACTGTCCAGGAAAATGGGGAGTGTAGTAAAGAGGTGAAAAAAGAGAGTTCAGGCAGGATGGAGTGGATGGAGAAAAATTTCAGGAGTGATTTGCGACAAAAGGGTGTCAGCAAACATCAAAGGAAAAGTTTACAAGACAGTGGTGAGACCAGCTATGTTGTATGGTCTGGAGACAGTGACATTGACAAAAAGACAGGAGAAAGAACTGGGAGTGGCAGAAATGAAGATGTTGAGGTTCTCCTTAGGAGTGACAAGGATGGATAAGATTAGGAATGAGATCATCAGAGGTACAGCACAGGTTGAACAACTGGGAGATAAAATTAGAGGGGCCAGACTGAGATGGTTTGAACATGTGGAGGGACAGTGGGTATATTGGTAGAAGGATGTTAGAAATGCAGCTGCCAGAAAAAGACAAAGAGGAGCTTTATGGATGCAGTTAGAGAGGACATGGAGGTAGTTGGAGTGAGGACAGAGGATGCAGAGGACAGAGTGAGATGGAGGAGAATGACTCGCTGTGGCGACCCAGAAGAGGGAAAAGACAAAAGAAGAAGTAGGTTATACATAATTTTGATGAAAATAAAAGCTAGGTTAAATATTAAAGACTTAGATGAATATTCAATTCAATTCAAAAATACTTTATTAATCCCAGAGGATCCAAAAATACTACTATATACTATAACAATACTTAATCTCAGAGATTATACTGCTAAATCAGTCTCGTTTTTCACCGGGGGTGCCCCGTGCTGTCGGGTGCTGAGAAGCGGAGGAGCAGCGTGGAGGAGCAGGGCTGCGTGGTGCTCGAGTGAAGTTCGGAGTTTGTATCGGAGCTGCTGCAGGCCTCCATCCAAACTCACCTGGATAATAATTAATTTTATTCCGGATCACGCTGTTGGCCCCTGTTGACCTGAAACGAGCTAGGATCATGCCTTTCATTTCAGGAGGATTTTCTGGCAGCTCGCTCTGCTATTTGCTGCAAATTTTCTGTTTCTGTTTCGGCCTGTTGATTCTGGACCCAGCTTCTGTTTCTCATGGGAGCATCCATCCATCCATCCATCCTTCTTCACAGGGGGGCCGGAGCCCCCCTCAGCCCAACTCAAACTGCAGTTGGGCCAACTCGTCGGGTTTGTTTGCCCATTTGAACTGTGACATTTTATGGTCTGAAACTTTTTTGCATCATTCATATTACTGTCACTATTTTCAGTTCTCAGATTATCTGGAGTCACTGAATCTTGTTAATACACCTGAATCTGTCCATCACTGCAACTTTCACTGTTTTTGGGTTCTGAATGATCACGTCTTCATTAATGTTTCTCATGGTTCAATTATGGGGGATAATTGCCACACTGTTAACTCCTGTAATTACACATCAGTCACAAAAAACTCAAGAAAATGTCTGATAATAATGTTGTTATTGCTCTCAGGGATTCAGCCCAACCCTGGACCCCCGACTAATTACAGCACACCAAATGACTTTAAAAATGCCTCTGGGCTTCATTTTCTGCATGTAAATGCTCGTAGCCTTCTGAAAAAACTTGATGCTATGAAAATCCTGGTCAGTTCTTCTGGGGTTGATGTTATCTTTATTTCTGAATCCTGGCTCAACAAATCTGTAATGAATAATGACGTGGCAATCAATGGATTTAACATCTACCGCTGTGATCGTCAAAAAAGGGGGGGTGGAGTCATTATTTACATTAGAGACACTCTGGTTTCAAGTCTCGTGTCTTCCAAAACAATTCCAAATCAGTTTGAAGCCTTATCTGTAAACATCACCTTGAATGGAGGCCAGGTTTTAACTGTAGTCTGCTGCTATCGTCCACCATCCGCTTCTCCTGAGGCATTAAATGCCATTAAGGAATTCCTTGGTAATTTAAAATTCAAAGAGGTCTTTTTAGCTGGAGATCTTAACATTGATTGGTGTAAGTCGACCCCCCTCTGTGACAAATTCAAGGAATGTTGCTTGTCTTTTAATTTAACCCAACTGATCGACTCCCCCACCAGATTAAATAAAAGCCACCCTGACAATTCCTCCATCTTAGACCTGTTTCTAACTAATATGCCTCACAAATTCCCTGGTACAGGTGTATTTGCTGATCTTTTGAGTGATCATTGTGTGACAGCGGCTTTAAGAAATAGTAAACTTCCACCTTCTAAGCCCAGATTAATTAAAAAAAGGGATCTGAAACATTTCTGTGAACAGTCATTCCTCTGGGATCTGTCTCACTTTGACTGGCATCGTATTCTGTTAACTGATGACGTGAACTCTGCTTGGAACTATTTCCACAATAATTTCATTTATTTCCTGAACTTACATGCTCCTTTTCGTCAGTTCAGAATAAAAGGACGAGACAGCCCCTGGTTTACTCCAGAGCTAGCTGACCTCCTGCACAGGAGAGATCATCTTTGGGCCGCAGCAAGAAAATCTGGCTCAGACACTGACTGGTTGAGTTTTCGACAGATGAGGAATAAATGTACAACTGCTGTTAAAGCAGCAAAACGCAACTATTTCTTATCTCAGACTTCCAAAAATCTAAATGACCCTAACAGATTCTGGAAAACAATTAAATCTCTCTCAGGCACCCCCCAATCATCTGACCTCCCATCACAACTTCTCATTAACTCTGTTCCTGTGTCAAATAAGCACGAGATCCTGAACTGTTTCAACAAACATTTTGTTGCTTCTGGTTCTTTATTTGACACAGTTACTAACAAAAAATCAACCACTTCACTTAATAACCAAACTTCTACAAATCAATTCCCTCCTACAAGTCAATCCTCAGTTAATCACAGCTTCTCTTTTTCCCCATTCTCAGTCAGTGAGGTCAATAAACTGTTAAAAGATCTTGACCCTAAAAAATCTGCAGGTCCAGATGAACTTCCACCTTATTTCTTAAGGCTGGCTGCTCATATCATCACAGTCCCTGTGACCCACATCTTCAATCTCTCCATAAGACAAAACTCCATCCCAGACACTTGGAAAACAGCCTTTGTTCTTCCTTTGCTGAAGGGAGGTGACCCCACCACACTGAACAACTATCGACCAATCTCTAAACTCTGCATTTTAGCCAAGGTTCTAGAAAAACTGATAAACTCTCAAATCAAAAATTACCTGGACTCATTTAACATCTTACCTCCACATCAATCTGGTTTCAGGAAACAACACAGCACAACCACTGCTTCACTGAAGGTTCTTAATGACGTTGTTGAAGCACTGGATGCTAAAGATTATTGTGCTGCACTTTTCTTAGACCTGTCTAAAGCTTTTGACACTGTGGATCATAACATCTTGTGTCATAAACTCTCAGAAATTGGTTTCTCAGATCACACCATTGGTTGGTTCTCTAACTATCTTTCAGACCGGAGGCAATGTGTTCAACATAATGGTACTTCCTCCAGTTATTTAACAGTCAACAATGGTGTACCACAAGGCTCAGTCTTAGGACCCACCCTCTTTACAATCTACTTACATAATGTAGGCAAAAACATTCCTAATGCATCCATACATTTCTATGCTGACGACACAGTTGTTTATTGTCGAGCTAAAACAGTTGCTAAGGCTTTCCAGCTTTTGAAATCTGCATTTAACATCATCCAGACAGATTTGTTCCGCCTCAAACTTGTCCTAAATGCCGAAAAAACCAAAGGGATGCTTTTTTCAAATAGGAAGTTGGTCCCAGCAGTTCTTCCTCCGATTTAATCCTCAAATGGTGTCCCCATTGAGTTTGTTGATTCCTATAAATATTTGGGTATCTTGGTCGACTCACATCTTTCTTTTAAGCTCCATGTGGAGAACTTGGTAAAGAAACTGAAAGTTAAATTGGGTTTCTTTTTCAGAAACAAATCCTGTCTAACCCTGAATGCTAGAAAACGCCTTGTATCTGTGACTTTCCTTCCCTCAATTGATTTTGGTGATATTATTTACATGAATGCTCCTACAAGAACCCTGCAGATGTTGGATGCTGTCTATCATGGTGCACTAAGATTCATAACTGGCTGTGATTATCGTACCCACCACTACACCCTGTATTCACTGGTTAACTGGACATCATTAACTTCACGCAGACTCTCTCACTGGTACATTTTCATCTTTAAATCACTTCTTGGTCTGCTGCCTTCATACATCTCCTCCTACATGTCTCTGCGTGAGTGCAGCTACGGAGTGCGCTCTCAGGACATTATTACCTGCAGTGTTCCCTCAGTGAGGACTGAACTAGGCAAAAGGGCCTTCTCCTACTCCGCTCCTGTTTCCTGGAATATCTTACAAAAAGATTTGAAGCTCTCGACCTTGACCTCTCTAAGTGTCTTTAAGAATCTGTTGGACTCCTGGCAGGGTCCAATGCAGACATGTTCCTGTTTTTAGTTTACTACATTTGTCTTGGAATCTAGCTGTTTTTTGTTTTGTTACCTTTTTTCCTTTTAGCCATCCTATTTGTTAAAAAAAAAAAAAAAACTGTAGTATGAGTTTTTATAACTGTTTATTGTTGTTGCTGTTGTCCATTGTTGTCATCTTTCTTTGTTGAAATCAGGTCTCTCTTGTAAATGAGTCCTCGAGGCTCAATGGGATTTACCTGTATAAATAAAGGTTGATTGATAAATGAATTCAGGCCTCTTTAGTCTAATATGTGATGACAGAGTGCATTTGAGAAATTACAGCTTTTCAAAAACAATCTTTCTATAATCGTTTGGGTCCTTGTCTTTTGTAATCTTACCAACACATTTCACAAAGATGTACAGTATTTCATATTAATGTACTTTGTAATAAAAAGTAGTAAAAAATTAATTGTTCTTCATTATCAAAGTTCCTAATATTTATCTTTCTTCTCACACATTCATTCAGATAAATATCAGTTGTGTTTAACTTTAAAAGTTGCAACAACAATAAACTGTGGATCTTTTATGAACAGTGGTCCAATGTTTCCTAAACTGAAGGAGATTAAACAGGAAGGGCTTTATTGCCATCTCTATTACTTTCTTCTATCAATTACATTAGTGATTAGTGAGATATTTTGATGTCAGTGTCAATTGTCTACTTAAAATTGCACAGCTTGAACCATACTGTGATATACTAAACGAAGAAAACAAAAACAATTTCAAATCATTTCAAAACAACATGTAAACAAAACGGGTAAAATTAACAAAAGTAAAAAAAAAAAAAATCAAAACTTTATAAATAAGCATCTACCAAAACTCCAATTTAAAAGCACTAAACAAACACTATAGGTGTAGGTTTAACATTTATTGTCAATATAAAACAAGACTACAGTATTTTTTAGACCAATTTATTGTTTTTTAAACGGCAAGTAGAGATCAAACGTTCCTGGATTTGTTATCCAGTTAATTTCTAATGCTACATTTTTCACGGGAAAGTGTTTTTTTTATTTCATAGATCACGTGCTGTAAAGAATGGCTACACCGCCTCGTAATCTTGCTGTTTTTCGCTACGTTTCCTTTTAATGATGCTTTTAATTATCATTTTGTTTTCAACTGTAAAAAAAAACAAAAACAAAAAAAAATAAAAAAATTTGTATACATCATTTGGGAATGTCTATTGTTGTCATTGTTGTCCACTATTGTCATCACTGTTTGTTAAAATTCAAGTCTCTCTTGTAAATGAGTCCTCGTGGCTCAATGGGACTAATCTGTTTAAATAAAGGTTGAATGAATGAAGACATTTTTACCTGTGTAGTTTATGCTACGTTATGCTGAGGTATAATGTTTTAATCCACTGACTTGAACTCTTTAAACACTTTGATAGTTCAAAAAGTGTTCAATACAAAAACAACTGGACTTTATTTGTAACAGAAGACGTTTCGCTCCTCATCCGAGGAGCTTTCTCAATTCAAAGAGCAGAGAGTGAGAGATTCAGGTTATAAGGCTGAGTGAGATAAGACACACACACATATGTAAATTGGCAATTCACACCTAAACACCTTAACAGTAAGAGTCTTTTGTTCCTGTAATTCACAGACGAGGCCCCTCTGTTCCCATCAGGTGTGAAAACCGGCTGGGAATCAGTCTTAAAGTTGCATTATATGTTTTTGAAAGTGGAAATCTGAGGCCTCCTCCTCTGTTAAGAGATGGCTTTTCCCTTTTTACATGAATTGCTTCCTTCACCCCCCTCTCAAACCATATGTGTTCTCGGTCCAAAATGTGCACATTTTGGTCCTCAAAAGAGTGTCCCTTATCTGTGAGGTGGAGGTGAACAGCTGAATTTTGTCCAGAGGAGGTGGCTCTCCTGTGTTGAGCCATGCGTCTGTGAAGAGGCTGTTTAGTTTCTCCAATGTAGAAGTCTGGACAGTCCTCGCTGCACTGGGCCGCATACACTACACCACTCTGTTTGTGTATGGGTGTTTTGTCTTTAGGGTGGACCAGCCTCTGTCTGAGAGTCCTGCTGGGTTTGAAATGTACTGGGATCTTGTGTTTGTTGAAGATCCTTCTGAATTACAGGAACAAAAGACTCTTACTTTTAAGGTGTTTAGGTGTGAATTGCCAATCTACATATGTGTGTGTGTCTTATCTCACTCAGCCTTATAACCTGAATCTCTCACTCTCTGCTCTTTGAATTGAGAAAGCTCCTCGGATGAGGAGCAAAACGTCTTCTGTTACAAATAAAGTCCAGTTGTTTTTGCATTGAACACTTTTTGAATTCATCATGTCCTGGATGACTGAGAATCTTCACCAGCACTTTGATAGTTCTATTAAGTTAATAATGCTGGTCAGCGATGATGTCTAGTGTGGGAAAACCCGACAGTCCCGGATGTCAGGCAAACAATGTGCCAGACGGCATGAACAATGACCACCTCAAATGCTTTTGTTCATACCAGTCAGCGAAGACTGGAGTGGTGGCGCAGAGGTTAGAGAGGTGGGCTTGTGATCCGAAGATCGCCGGTTCACGCCCCGGCCCCGACAACATCAAAATTGTGGGTGGGGTAGGTGAAACACCCACACTTGCCCCCACCCTCACTCGCCCCACTCTGAGCCCATGAGCAAGGCCCTTAACCCCCACCATGTGCTCCCTAAACAGGTCTCTCTTGAAAATGAGTTCTCGTGGCTCAATGAGACTAACCTGGATAAATAAAGGCTAAATGAAAAAAAAAAAAAAACGACGTTCCCGGGACCAAAATCGACTTGGCTACAATGCAGGGGATTAGCATTGTCCGGCAACCAGGCCAAATTGATAAAAAGGTATGTATGGCGATCCTGGACTTTTTGGTGCTGAGCCTCTATTTCCCAGCCTCCGTGAAAAAGAGCCTGGATGACAGAAGTTTTTGTGCATAATGCATGTCATTGATTTGCCATGTATTGCGTAGGCTTTCAGCGGCAGGCCTGATGAATGATTTTGCTAGCCTCTTCTTTTATTTTACTTTGTTAGCTGTCAGCTATCAGTTCTTTTACTCTTTTTTTTCAAAAGTGAAACTGTTCTTAAAAATGATAAATTCTAAGTTCTCTTATTACCACAATCGATTTTTGTCTCGGAAAAAGAACGGAAATCTGGTTTCTTCAATTGTTTTGCTAATTTTAGATATTAACCACTTTTAGGCTGCTTTCACACTACTGTACTCTAGCTAGAGAATGCCAGGATGGTGTTTTTAAAAATTATTTACATTTTTAATATAACGTGCCATAAAAAAACATGTATGCACATGTTCCTGTTTACATTTGTCAGATAATCAGGTCTCTCTTGTAAATGAATCCCCGAGGCTCAATGGGATTAACCTGTATAAATAAAGGTTGAATGAATTAAAGATATAAGTCAACTTGTCGACAGAGTTAAATCCATCAGTCACATTTCTCTCTCTGAGAAGTTGGCTTTGGAAACGACACAAACCTTATAGTTTGCCAGCATATATCGGCTTCACTGTTGCAGGTCCCGTAGCAACAATACTTCTTGGATACATTTTTTTCTTCTGTTTTTATCGGCACAATTCACTACTACAACACTAATTGTATTGTACTCAAAGTTCAATTTGCCTGAGATCCCGGCACTTGCTGACATTGCTATTTTTAGTATCTGTCCATTGTCATTTTCACAGCTAAATAATTTTAATGAAGTGTGCAGCTAAACAATTTTAATAAAGAAGTGTGATTCAGTTTTAATCTTTTAGAACATAACCTTCTTTGTTTCATAAAACCTTTATTTATACTGGTTAGTCCGATTGAGCCTCGGGGACTCATTTACAAGAGAGACCTGATTTTAACAAAGCGTGATGACAACAGTAGACAACAAAGACAACAGTAGACACTCATAAAAGAAAGCGTACAAATTGAGAAGAACAAATAAAAGAAAATGGTATTAAAAAAAATGAAACAAAAACAGCTAGGTTGTAAAGCAATGTGGAATACTAAAAACAGGAACATGTCTGCATTGGTTTTTGCCAGGAACTTAGCAGATGTTTTACAACTTAGAGAGGTCAAGGTTGAGTGCTTCAGATTTTTTTGCAAGATATTCCAGGAAACAGGAGTGGAGTAGCAGAAGACCATTTGGCTTAACATTTTTCAGTCAGGTCATCTGGACAGCTTCTTTTTTTGTGCTGAAACATTTCGCTTTCAATCCGGAAGGCTTCATCAGTCAAAGAAACACACAACAAAACTGATTCTTCCCCCAACAGCTTACTCCAAAGTGGAACAAACCAGTTATGTTGGTGCTAAGATGCCGGCCCTCTTCCTTATTGACAGTCGTGTCAAACTGTTTAGCAAAGGCGTCAGTTTGATGGGTCCTGAAAAGGTCAACAGCTGTTGGTTTACTCATATTTTTTTCTATGTTTTTGGTATATTTTTGCTTTTATTTAGATAACTGTATTGTACCAGGATGAAGGTGTTAATTCATTGTGTGTGTGTGACTGAACCCAATCTGTTTTGTTGTATTTTATCCAAGCCAGTGTCACTAAACCAGCACTGTGTGTGTGTGTGTGGATGTGTGTGTGTGTGTGTGTGTGTCTGCTGGCAGTACTAGAGAACAGTTGGTTCAGCCAGTGGGGGGTTATTAGAGTCTTTCAGTGTGAGGGGATTAACACACACAAACACACAGTTGGCTTATCATCAACATACTGTGTGTGTGCTGATGAGATTTTTTTGTATAAATGGATACCAAGTTGTTGCTTAATTAAATATTTAAATTCACTTTTGGTCAGGAAAGTGAAACCTGAACTTTTGGACCCACTGATTGTGAAGTGTGAAAATTGTTCTAATTATAATGACCCAAAACAGGAGTTGAAGCACAAGAAAAGGGTTTTGGTCCATGTAGGGGACCGTACACGGACCGATTTTGCAATGAAAACCTTGAGTGAGCAAGTGTATGTCTACATAGTTAGAAATTGTAGGAGTTCAATTTTACAATTTACAGTGAATTTGTATTAGATTAACCAGAAAAAAAATTACATAACCTAGCTAAAATCCATCCATCCATCCATCCATCCGTCCGTCCGTCAATCCATCCATCTATCCATCCATCCATCCATCCATCCATCCATCCATCCATCCATCCATCCATCCATCCATCCATCCATCAAT
>NC_056510.1:33507689-33539611 GCF_014905685.2 Nematolebias whitei
TAATTATGCATTTTGATCTTCTGTCTGAAATGAGAAGTAGTGATGTCAGTTAAAAGTCGGAGACAGTCAAAAATAAGTTGTTAGAACGGGCTGTCGTGTTTTTAAAACTCTCAGACAGTAAATAAGAAAACTGGCACCTGCAGTGTTTCTCACTTCGCCAAAACATTTCTCTGTCTGTTCCTAAAACATTTCTGCTGTTTTCTTGACTTGTAATGACCCTCTGACCCCCTGTTGGTTGCTTCAACCATTCAGGACGTACTAAAGTGACCGGAAGCAGAACTCTTTAAAAGTCGACACTTCCCGGAACTGTAGTAGTTCAGGAGTGAAGTTCTGTTCTTCAGTTCTAGCAATTCTAGAGTTCTGGGGTTTTTCCACTGCTGAGTGGAACTTTGGACTCAGTTTTCCAGTCTGATGGAGTCATCCATCTCTGCTGTAGTCACGGCGCCTCGCTGTGACTTCCCCTGGGCGAACGCCCTACAACTTCTGAGGAAGTTTGTTCTGTTGAACGGAGTATCTCACGACTTCTGCCGAGTCGCAGCCGCCCTGAGGAGACGCTGAAAGGTATTGTGCCAGGGACCTCTTGACCGTAGCGGACCCATCCTCTGCCAAGGTAAAGAGTCATCGCGAGCTTCACGCATTAAGTGGACCGAGGGCGAGCTGCGTTTGAAAGGAGCGTGTTGTTCTGGTACACAGACATACATCTTCCTTCAACATCTTCCTTTAAACTCCTCATTTTTTCCCATCTTTAAACTTCTATCTTGCCAGTAATTAATCTAGATGCCTTCAGTTGCCATCTGTTGTTTTTATTAAGTAAAACGTGCCAAGTTTTATTAATCAGAACCAGATCAGTCTAATCAAGTGTACAATGTTTTGATGTTAAATTTTGATTCTGTTCAATAAATGACCACATTTATTTTGATGGGTCAAAGAAAATTAACATCTCATGTCACTGATTAAACCATCTACGCACAGTTACTTCTGTCACATGGCTGTAATTAGCTCAAAAAAGAGAGAACTCGTTATTTAAATATAATTGTAGTGAAGCTATGAAGCTAACCTAGCCCTTAGAACACTACATCTGGTGGCCCCGACAGGTCTCTAAAGACCTTCTAGTGGCCGTGTACGGTCTCTAAAAGATCTAAAAATGTCTCCAGAGGGAGTCCAGAGTCTCCAAAGAGGTCTCTAAAGAGATATTTAATGTCCCATTCTCCTCTTTAGACATTTTGTGGCCGTACGGATGTTTAAAGAGGTGTGAATTATATGTGACGAAGTCTGTGCTTTGAGATGGACGCTACGTGTTGGCATGGTGGTCCGTACTTTTGAGCTTGAGTGGACATAAGTCACGCTTGTGGTGTTCAGAGAGCTGAAATTAATGTCAATATGTTCTTGTTAAAGCTGAAGAGTGTACATCTGTTTGTGTAACTACGCTGATGCTGTGGAAAAAAATGCTTTTTTTCTGTTTTAAACTGTAGAAGGAAGGGTTCTGCATGTCTGACCCGGTTCTGTTTACTGGACTCGTTGAACAAGTGGTGTTTTGAATGGATAAAACGCTGTTTTAAAGCTGAGCGCTGACTCAGACCACTGTTATAGGCTGATCCGTTACATTTTTAACAGTAAATTGTACATTTTGGAGGTTTAATGGGCGATTGTTCGACCAGACTTTCCATGCTAACTGCTAGCTGGAGGCTAGTGTTCACGAGCTGTGATTGGTTGAAAACCGCTGTTTGGGTCGCTCTGATTCGCTGAGAAACTGGTGACGTATCTCTGTGCGTCCACTCCCTCTGATGTCAGATTGTAAAGCCCAACCTGTTGTTCGCGTGTCTGTAAAGTCACGTGACCCCGGAAATGATTCTCGGTTCAACCGAGCCCTCCTCTGTGTTTAAAATCGCTAAATAAAGCCTGCCACTGTTCCCAAAACTCATGTTTTCATGCAGATAAACGTGCTTGTTAAAGCAACGCCACGTTTAAGCTTTAAATCCGTTCAGGATGTGCTGATTTAACCGTGTTCGACCATGTACTACATCTAGCTAGTGGCTAACAACCGGATGTCAACAGGACGGTTCACAGGAAGTTGTTATAGACTTCTGCTGGTAAAAATAAGCTTACACCGCCACCTGCTGTTGAAAGAGGGGTATAACAGTTTTCCTGAAAGGAGGCTGCTCACTGCCTTTCATTTAATTTTTTTGTTAATCCAGCCTGGTTTATGAGTTACTGTTTAAATAGCAAATTCTGGTAAATTAAACTGCTTAAAAAGCATTTGAAAACTACAGTTGCTGTAAGACTTCTTAGAAAAATTGCAGGTTTATTTAATTTTAAGTGCTTTGGAGTAAAATGGCCTGGTTCATTGTATCTGTTACAAAATAAGCACATTAAGTAACTAGCTAAAACGGCATTTACTTAGATTATTCATGCATTGGGGTGAATCCTACGAATAGGTGCCCATTCATTTGAAAAAGTTGGCTTATAACAGTACTGTTGATTGAACCCAGAGCTAAAATAGTGTATAAACGCTCACTGCTCACTTAAATACAAATATTTACCTGTTAAAACCTCTAAAGGTTGCAATTGTTTAACCAGATAAGTGCTGAACAGTGAATAACAATGGCAGATGTGACAGAAAAGAATATTACTCCTTGTGAGGAGAAGGACTGGTTGGAGAAAGTGTTAACGCTGCTAACAGAATCCTTACATCCATATGGTGAACAGGTAGACAGCATGAACTCAAAAGAGTTATTGGACGAGCTGAAGGAAGTTGCAGAGAGTGTGACCTCTACAGCCAGAACAAAGTCAAGCTATGACCAGCTGGCTAAATTAGCGCTCTTATTGAAAGCAACATTTTATAGGGAGGCAAGCAAAGCTGACGACCTTGCAATAAGGTTAAACAGCGGAACAGAGGAGTACCTCAAACTCGAGGCACAGTCTAAATTTGATAAGGAGACCTGTGCAAATGAGTTACAATGTGAGAGGGAGCTCTCACAAGCTCAGCTGTCATTACAAGCTCACTCATATGAGGAGAAGCTGAGTGAGGGACAGATTAAGTACCAGGCACTGTTTTCAGATAATGATGTTCTACAGCGAAAGTTGCAGCTCACATCAAAAGATCTGGATGAGTGCAGAATGGAAAAGGCGGCGTTAGTCCAACAAGGCATGTGTTTGCAAAGTGAATGTCATACATCACAGGAACGCTTAAAAGCCTGTGAGGCGAAACTAGCCGCTGCAACAAATGAGATTTCTGACGTGGGGCAAGGTTGTCTGGAACTCAAAGACGAACAAGGTCAGAGTCCAGGTCACCCACCACCACCTCAGAAAGATTTTGGTGTACCTCTTGCTCTTAATCCACTTCCGTCACCTCCACGTGTCCAGAGACACACCTCCACGTGCCATTTTGGTTCCTACGATACCGATAATACAGCCTTTGCTCCCAATTTCGGATTTGCACAAAATTACAAAATATGTCAACCGCTTTGAGCCAGGGCCGTTGGGTTCAACTGACACTAAGGCCTATCTGGACGACCTTGACTTCTAATTAAGAAGCTATCCCAACGCTACAGTTGAGGACAAAGTAGGTTTGATCAGGCTCACTTCATCCAGGACGGTGTTTTCCTTCATAGAGCGTCAACCTGATGCCACAAGAAAGGATTAACGCCTGTTATGTGCTGCTCTTATGAAAGAGTATACCCCTTGCACGGGACCTGGCGGTTATCCAGCCGCCGACAAGGTCATGCAAGGTAAGAATGAGCACCCCAGGGCACATTATTCCAGGATTTTGCAGGCTTATTTTGGTTACATGAACGAGGCCAACATGGAGGAAGAGGAACCGTTTAAGTATGTGTTCAGCAAAAATCTCCACCCTGACATAAGGATGTTAGTGCAAATGATGGCTAATTTCAAAGAGAAATCCATCAGTGAGATAAAAAGTTATGCTTTTTGAAGCACGTTCACAGGCCGAAACACCCATTGAGGTGTTCCCAGGTGAGAGGATTCCTGCCCAGTCATTAGAATTGGAAGGGACGAGAGCTTTGACTCCCCCTCCCAAAAAAGGCGAGAGGAAACGAGGTTTCCCAGCAGCCAAACCACAACAGGTGAGTGCCCCCTGGTCCAGACGAGATCCTAAATGGTTTCCCAAGGAACCTGAGGATGAACAATCGTAACAGAAGGGGGTCGAACGCCCTAAGGGTAAAAAGTATGGCACCAAGATTGGCCCATACAACCAGGGATCCCACTGGGAACCCCAAAGTGGGGGTACAGTTTCCCCACCAATGTCGGGCTGAACATCCTGACACAAAGAAGAAACAGCAGCAGGTCCAGAAAGAGAACAGCAGTCCTCTGAGCTCGGACGAGACAGACAGGGTGCGTCGATTGTTGGACTTGTTGGAAGGTGTTGCCACGGACAAACAACCTAACGCTTTGTTTGGCGATATCATTGCTGATAAGTCAGAGCACACAGATAACACCGTTACTGCTGTCACAGACGGTCACCATGACGCTGTTGTTGTAAACTCTGACACGCCCTCACCTGAGATGGGGGGGGGGGGGGTACAATCACACGTCACCGACTGTGACCCGTCACAAACTGAAACCTCAGAAACAGCAATGGCTGTGCTGACGGTTCAGTCAAACCAGGGCTACAAACAACAATGCTGCCGCTGTCATGGACAGCCACCAGGACCTTGTTGTTACAAACAATGAGAGCCCCTCAACACACAGTGGGGTGGGGGGGTGATCTCATACATCAATGACGGACGCCCGTCAAAAGCCGAACTCTCAGGAGCAGCAGCAACTGCACCAACGGTTCGGAAAATCCGGGATTACACAGGTAAAGGTAAACGTGTGAAGAAACGTTGGCCAAAACCTACAAGGTTCCTGTGTAACCTGATCAGAAAGGGGGTCGCTAATAAAGCTTCCCTGTCAATCACACTTGAAGAGGTCGTCACACATGAAGCCCTACTGGATGGTGGAGCCGACATAACTATTATGTCAGCTCAACTGTTCGAGGAGCTCAGGACTGCCGCTAACGGTGTTCACAGGGAAATACCTCTCATAGAATGTGAGCAGCTATCATCCAGGATAGGATAGCTAGAGCTATGGTTCACATGCAGGTTGGCCAGATGACACTATACCACCCGGTATATGTGTCTATGGTTGACTCATTCCCATTTTTGGTCGGCCAGGATTTTATAAATTGCTTTGAAGCAATTATAGATTATTGTAAACAGACAATGTGGGCTTGAGTGAGCAAACCCCTGCCAATTCTCATGCCTCCTGAGACAGTCACCGACTGCCCAACAGCAGGCACCGCAGAAGGCACCGAGGACCTCTCAGCAGAGAACTCAGTCCCGGTAAGTTATCCTTCAAAAGCATGTGGAACCGAAAACACCCAACCGGTGAACCCGACTCTGACTGAATTACAAAGCCTCCTCTGCGAGCTGAGACAGTCAGGGCCCACCGGATACTACCTACCATTGGTAGTTCAAGGTGTAGAGATCCAAGGATCCCACGCCAAAGATGCTGTACTGTCGTCGGGGACAGATAAACCAGCTATCAAGGACGGAGCCGTGGACGGCCCTCAGTGGTCCTCTGACCCCTCCGGGCTGCTCGCAACTCTGTCAGTACAACCTACAGCCGAGGTAATGGCAGTCACATGTGCACAGGCTACAGCCAAGCCGGCTGACAACACAGTCTCTGTACAACCCGTGCTGACTGACCCAGACATCATCCAACTTCAGAAGTTGGATCCTACAATAAACTCGACTGCTGTAGTACAGCAGTACAAGTACTGCTGTACTTGATTGACCCAGAGAAAAACACTCCGTTCGAAGCCAACCTGGATTCCAATCCAGGCCTTAAAGCCCTCTTTCAGCTGTGCAAACAGCTAAAACTACTCAAGGGCATCCTAACTTTAGCTCATGGAGCGACGTCCTCACCCGTGTTCGTGGTCCCCCATGACCAAAGGGGGGTGACGTTAGTTAGGGTAATGTTACCAGACGCGATAACGTGATCAAATCTGACATTCAGAGTGAGTGACGCACCAAAACGTCGTTTTCTAATTGCTTAATCACTACTTTTGTCAATGTTGAAATGTTGTTTTTCTGGTTGCTTAGTCACTATTTTTGTCGATGTTGAGACATCGTTTAATTGGTTTTTGGTATTGTTTCTGAACACCCCGGCAAGAATAAATTTTGTGTGTACTTTAGTTAGAGACTAAGAGGACTTTAACTATGCCAACATGCAGTTCATTTGTTAAAATTCAATCTTTGCGGAGTCTATGTAGATTAATGTTACATTGGTCTCACGACGCTCAAGCCAAACCTACTCGAACAATCCTATTGGGGGGCTAGCTAATCCTTCAATTGAGTCTTGCCATAGACTCCAAAAACATTTAGGGGAAAACCAAAAAACCAAACCTCAAGTCGTTCGTCTAAAAGGACAACAGACAATTGAACCAAACTATATTTTGCCATGTAAATCTAACTTAAACCAAGTTAGGAATGGAAAAATAGTTTGGAATGCCCTTCTATAGGTGTAAATCCCTATATATCATTTTTCAGCATGGCCCACCCTTTAAACTGGTAACTTTAGCTGATCTAAACCATGATAGCTTACACACCAGGTGCATATAGGTTAAGGTCTTATGTAAAATCCCACTCATAAGCCCAACTAAAACCACATAAATGCATGACACATAGAACCAGAATGGCACCCACTGGGAACCACCAGCAGCAACCTTCGCTGAAGGGACCTACAACTCCAACGTGGGTCTCCAATCTCCATCCAGTGGTCGCCTCTGCAGTTCAATCGAGGGAACCCCTCTGCATGCTGATCAATGAACACCTCCAATCGTTGTGGATTTATCGTTGTGGATTATATGACTTTTTCCAATGGATTACAGACTTTGTTTCCAAGGGGTTAAAGCATTGCTACAATGGAATTACCAACAACATTATGGAATTACCAACAACATTATGGAATTACCTAAACCGTTGTGGGATTACCTTCTTTGACTTTTGTTTTCCTCTTGCTGGATTACATCAAGATCAAGGACATTCGGAGGCGTAAGTTCATGTTGGAATTCATCCCCATGGACAGGCGATGATTTCCAAAGGGGGGACTGTAGTGAACTAGGCCTCCGACCAAAACCTGCCTCTGAAGACCTTCATGGGACAGGAACTGTTATTTCATTGATTTGAATCCAGAAATACAAATGAGCTCATCCAGAGACTGTCTAATTTTATCCTGAAGTAATCAATTGAAAGAACACTCTTCTTTTATATTATCATCACTATTTTACAATATCTTGATAATCAAGTGTGTTTAGTTCATACCATTTTTAAATGTTGAAGTGAACCACTCATTTTAAATCAACTGTGAAACAGTATTAATGATTTTTAATCCTCATTTAAATTAGAAATCAAGTTAAATGTCTATTTACAAAGTAATTATGCATTTTGATCTTCTGTCTGAAATGAGAAGTAGTGATGTCGGTCAAAAGTCGGAGACAGTCAAAAACAAGTTGTTAGAATGGGCTGTCGTGTTTTTAAAACTCTCAGACAGTAAATAAGAAAACTGGCACCTGCAGTGTTTCTCACTTCGCCAAAACATTTCTCTGTCTGTTCCTAAAACATTTCTGCTGTTTTCTTGACTTGTAATGATCCTCTGACTTCAACCAATTAGGACGTACTAAAGTGACCGGAAGCAGAACTCTTTAAAAGTTGACACTTCCTGGAACTGTAGTAGTTCTGGAGTGAAGTTCTGTTCTTCAGTTCTAGCTATTCTAGAGTTCTGGAGTTTTTCCACTGCTGAGTGGAACTTCGGTCTCAGTTTTTCAGTCTGATGGAGTCATCAATCTCTGCTGTAGTCACGGCGCCTCGCTGTGACTTCCCCTGGGCGAACGCCCTACAACTTCTGAGGAAGTTTGTTCTGTTGAACGGAGTATCTCACGACTTCTGCCGAGTCGCAGCCGCCCTGAGGAGACGCTGAAAGGTATTGTGCCAGGGACCTCTTGACCGTAGCGGACCCATCCTCTGCCAAGGTAAAGAGTCATCGCGAGCTTCACGCATTAATTGGACCGAGGGCGAGCTGCATTTGAAAGTAGCGTGTTGTTCTGGTACACAGACATACATCTTCCTTCAACATCTTCCTTTAAACTCCTCAATTTTTCCCATCTTTAAACTTCTATCTTGCCAGTAATTAATCTAGATGCCTTCAGAAATGTCTGTTGTTTTTATTAAGTAAAACGTGCCAAGTTTTATTAATCAGAACCAGATCAGTCTAATCAAGTGTACAATGTTTTGATGTTAAATTTTGATTCTGTTCAATAAATGACCACATTTATTTTGATGGGTCAAAGAAAATTAACGTCTCATGTCACTGATTAAACCATCTACGCACAGTTACTTCTGTCACATGGCTGTAATTAGCTCGAAAAAGAGAGAACTCGATATTTAAATATAATTGTAGTGAAGCTACAAAGCTAACCTAGCCCTTAGAACACTACACCACCGCGAAAAGCATCTACAACTTTGTGGCCACAGCTCAAATCAGCCACTTCAACAATTGATGTGCGGAATATGGCTACTCAGGCTCAATGTCCCCCACTCATGCTGGGATGCGGTTAAAGCTCTCCTGGAGGTGTGAGTTGAAAATCTTTCTGACAGGTTCTTCTGCCAGCATTCCCAGCAAACCATCACTACTCATTTGGGTCTATTGGGTCTTCTCCTGTTTTCTTCCCCTGCCAACTCACTATCAGGTGGTGATCAGTTGACAGCACAGCTCCTCTCTTCACCTGAGTGTCCAAAACAAATGGACGCAAATCAGATGACATAACTACAAAGTCAATCATCAATCTACGACCTAAGGTGTCCTTGTGCCAAGTGCACTTATGGGCACCCTTATGTTCGAACATGGCGTTCATATTGGACACACTATGACTAGCACAGAAGTCCATTAACAGAACACCGCTCGAGTTCAGATAAGAGAGGCTGTTCCTCCCAATTACACGCCACCAGGTCACACTGTTATTACCCACTTGAGCATTGAAGTCCCCCAGCAGAATAAAAGAGTCCCCAGTTGGCACACCTTCCAGCCCCCATACCAAGGTCTCCAAAAAGGCCAGATACTCCAAAGGCACAACGACGCCACCCTCTCATCTACCGGGGAAAACTCCAATACACAGGCACCAAGTCGGGGAGCTAAGAGTAGACACACACCAGCTTAGCACCTCTCACCCATGGGCAACTCCAGAGTAGAATAAAGTCCAGCCCCTCTCAAGGAGCCCAACTATATATCTAGTCTATATCAAGGTTAGCCCAACTATATGTAGTAGGTACCTCTCAACAATGTGCACAAGCTCAAGCTCCTTCCCCGCCAGAGAAATTATGTTTCATGTCCCAAGAGCCTACTTTGGTAAGCTAGGGTCAGAGCACCAATGCCCCTGCCTTCGGCCACTGTCCATGGAATCATGCACGCGACTCATATGGCCCCTCGTGCAGGTGGTTGGCCCACAAGAAGGCAAACCCACGTTACTCGTTAGGGCTCAGCCCTATGGGTAGATACCCAGTCGCAATGTGCTCGGTGATGAGCCCCTCCCCCAGAACTGACTCCAGGGTGGGGCCCTGGTAACCCACGTCTGGGCAAGAGACACTGAGCTCCTTGTTTTAACTGTCCATAAGAGTCTTCTGAACCACTCTTTGTCTGGCCTGTCATCTAGGACCAATCTGCCTTGGAAGACCCTACCAGGGGCCCCCAACAGCATAGCTCCTAGGATCATTCAGGCGCACAATCTCCTCCATGATGATAAGGTGGCGATTCTAAGAGGAAATGATTGATTTAGTTAGAAATTTGAAATTGAATATGAGTGAGAATTTATCATTTTTTGTCTCATTGGTTTTTGTAGTTACTCTGCAACTGACATGCAAGTGGGAGGGCATTCACTAGATAGGTAATTAAATTTGATTATGATGAGCTCCAACCATTTCTGTTTTCTGTCAGCTGAGCTTCCTTATTAGGGGTTGCCACAGTGGGGATAAGCATGAACATTTTTTAACCCCGTACATTTCTGTGCACTTTTCACCAAACTCAACACACACACCTCATCTTGCATAAGGCTCACTCAGCACAAATGATAGTTTTGGTCAAACTACAAAAATTTAAATGCAACAGGTCAACATTTCTTATTTGGCAACCCTTCCTGGCATGGAAATCTTAATCTGGGCTAAATCTGAATCTTTTAATGGGAATTGTCATGCAACCTTTGCTAATGTACTTAAGAAAGTAGCTTTCTTTGTTTTTGAATTATTCCTTGTATTCCAAATTTTTTGTGCAGGGGTGTGTTGTGCTTTGTGTTAACAACAATGATAATAGTCTTCAATGGTAAACTCAAAAGTAAAATAAGTATTAACGTAGGCTTTAATACTGCATATGCATGTATGATTGTGAATGTGACAAATAAAGTTTATCTTTATCTTTAAACATCTGCTTATTGATTTTTTCCCCAAGTTGTAGAAGGGGGAAGATGCACAAAAGTGAGGTATTACTGTATTTCTTTGACTAAGGGGAGTTGCAAAGCATCACCAGCTTATTTTTCCATCAACTGACCAAAGCAGAATGTGTAAGGATGGTACCATTTGCTGTTTCTGTTTGTCTATTTCCTCGTCAGTTTAATTGGTGTCACCTTTGTCTCGTCACAGCTGTTGTAATCACGTCTTGTCTTGTCCTTGTATATAAGCCTCCTGTTCTGTGTTGTTCCTTTGTCGGGTCGTATTCGTTGGGTCTCTGCGTCCTCCTGCGTCCTCCTGCGTTCTCCTGCGTCTCCCCTGAGCTCTCCTGAGTCCTCCCTGAGTTTCCCTCTGAGTCCTCCATCTTTATGTAAGTTTTGCTGCCACGTCAGCTGTTTGTTTTGTTCTTTATTTACTATTAAAATACTTATTTTTGTATTTGCCGAGTTTGAGTCCTGTCTGCACAATTGGGTTCGTTCCTGTCCAACAAATCCTGACAGAATGTACTGACTGATCAAGACTACAGTACTGTCTTAATCTTCCACGACGTAATCAGACTCTTAATCTGGGTGGTGGCACAAGTTTTACTGAGTACCATTGAAGGAGCTACAGAGTTTGGGTGTGTTTTCATAGTTGTCAGGTCTTGAACGACTATACCAAATACAATGTGGAAACCAGCTTTCCTTAAGGGAAGAAATCCTTAAAAACAAACTGTAAAATAAATTATTAAACAGCACAATACAAGCAATGCTTTGTCTCCAGGAAATGAAAGATTGTCCCTAAAACACAGTTCAATGTTTGTGTGTGTAAACTATGATCCAGAACTCCCTACACTGACTACATGGCTTGGTCACCATGAGATTGGACAACCACTGTGTGCATATGTGGGGGGGGGGGGGGGGGGGGGATTGTTTGCAGAGTCTCCATATGTTCTGTCAGTGCGGGTCTGTCATCTTTATTGTTTTGAATGGAAATTGTGTTTCTGTCAGATTTTTTTAATTTCCATTTCTGAATTTCAAGTGTGTTTAAAGTGCTTCATTTTTTTTCATAGAAAACAAACAAAACAAAAATAATAAAACAAATATGATCATTCTTTGTACTGGCAGGAGGAATGCTTGTGTTTTTTAGTCGGCAGATCTTCAAAATCAGGAGGTGAGATCTGGGTATCTGTTCAATACCCCCCACCCCCTGCAAATACATGTTCATTGTGATTAATCAAAATAAGTTAAATGTGGACGTTATGCCCAGAATCCAAAATCCTGTTAATGGACTTTTAATGAACTTTAGTTCACAGAGTGAGAGTTCTGCAATGGATTAAACTCCAAGCAGTCTGCTTCTCAGATAAATAATGTTAAATTATTATTTTTAAATATTAATGTTTCTGTTAACTTATTTCATATATGAATATTTCTGTTCAGTGCCCTGAGACGACTTCTGTTGTGACTTGGCGCTATATACACTGAATTAAATCTGATGAACCAGATTCTACAAAAACATGTATATTTAAAATTCCATATTTTTCATCATTTGATGTATTTGCACTCGTGCCTACTTTTATTGTTAAATTTTTTGGATGTGTGGTATTGTTTCTTGTATACAGATTTTATTTTAGTGATTTAAGCAATGATCAGTGATCGGTGTTATTTCTCACTTTACTGACTTTGTCTATAAAATAAGAAAGAAAAAGTTGGCAATACTCATTTGAAGAGATAGGAACAATCAAACAGTGATTTAAAGTGTAATTCTTGTATTGTGATTTGTACATCTGTGGGTTAGAATAAAGTTGAACCAAAGGCTCTTCTTTAAACATGTTTGAGGGAAATATTCCTGAGAGATCCAATAATTTAGTCTTTTTATGATTTTTCAGCTGAGTTATCTTTAATTAACAGATTATTTAATAAAGTCAAAGTAAAAACAGGATTTCATGATAAAGCCGGCACCATTTATTTATTTTTTATTCTTGACTGATAAAAAACACATTTTTTTTTATACATAAAATGCAAAAAAAAAAAAAAGTTTCCACCCTCCGTCCTGGACTCCTGGTCCTCCCGTCTGCCAGGACTTGGAATCCGGCTTTTGTGAGCACGCGAGGCCGGGGCTCGGGGTCCGGCCTCGCGTGCTTCAATGGGTCGGCAGCTCGTATGATCCATGATGATAAAATCAAAATATGAAACTGACATGCGGGCGTTTCAAAGTAGGCTCACACAAGAAAAGGAAGAAGCCTTAAAAACGCACACAGAACTCCAAAAAGCATATGATCAAATAGAAGGGTTTAAAATTAATGATACAGCATACTTTAATCATATAGCTGATAAACAGAAAGAGATTCAATTGCTGAGAAACCAAATCTCTGAGCTAGAGGAACAGGTTAAAACCCTAACAACTAGAGAACATCTAGTTCTGAGTCCCGAACCTGCTTTCAAAGATCTTCACTCACCTCCACCGGTGAAGAGATCCACTGAACAACCTTCTTTCAGAGGTCTCACAGTCTCACACCTCCTCTGGGAAGGAGATCTCCTGAACAACCTTCCTACAGTCACCTCCACACTCCCCCTCGGGTAAGTGGACCTCCACCTCTACAGTCTTATCCAACTCGAGTTGATGAACGAGGACCAGGAAGACCCTCAGGTATGTACACTCACAGACCTTTGTCCCGCCTGGTAGGTCATAGACAACCTCTGGTAACATCAACAGTTGTGAAGACTGAACCATTCTCAAGCCAAATGAGAACTCAAGCCCAACATGATCCAACAGACCGTGACTTGGACAAAATTGCCAAGAACATTTCTTGTTTTGATCCCACACCAGGTGGTAAAAATGATATTAAAGCCTATCTTGATGACTTAACATTCTACCTAAGAAGGTTTCCTGAAGTTACAGCTCAGGATTACATCTATCTGATTAAGTCAACAGCTAGCAGAGAGGTCACTAAGTTCATGGACCGTCAACCAGCCCATGTACTAGCAGACCTGCGTTCCCTAAGCTATTCTCTAGAAAGAGAGTTTTCAGACGAAACAGTACAATCTGGTCTGACTTCTGCTCTAAACACCAGACAAGGTAAACAAGAGCCACCAAATAACTATTACTACAGACTCCTAAATGCCTATTTTGGGTCTAATAACTATCCAGGGATGGAAGAGGATGTTAACTTCAAAACTCTCTTCGTTCAAAACCTCCATTATTCAGTCAACACTCAACGTGGTGTGATGGCTAACCCACGAACAGCCACAATCCACCAGTTGCGTGAATGGGCGTCTTTAGCCTTTCAGAAGGTGAGACAGTCCAAACCAACTGACCCAACAGTTCTAGCTGTAAACACACGTTCTCTACCTCTGGAACTTGAAGGAACACGAGCAAACCCTGACTCCTACCGAGCCAAATCTGCCCCTTCATCACCCAAGTTTAAGAGAACGCAACAGCATTTTCAGACTGAAAACCCCCACCAAGGTAAAAATCAGAACAGGTACTCAGATTCTTGGAGAGACCATGGTTATCCAAGTCCTGATCACCAAAAGTATAACAAGGATTATCAAGGAGGAAGATGTTCTCCTAATTATAATCGCAAATTTTCAGGTTATGATCAACCTGACAGAAGGCAAAACCATCAGTTCCAGAACCGTCACTACAGATCTGAAAGAGAACCACGTTCACCAGGTCAAAGACGTTCTGAAAAGATGAAAGAATCAAAACCTGAACGAGATGAAGACGATAAAGGTTTCACTTCCAAAGAGATGGAAATGATCCGACATATAATAGAAGACATGTGTAAACAGGAAAAGTCTAAGAAGGCTGATCTGTCTATAAAATCTTCTGCTCCAAAACCTGAGTCTCTAAATGTTACCAACGAGCCATTGGAACCACAAGCTAAGGAGTTGAACCTGAGTTGTGGTGGCAGATTGTGATCCCTCTCCTGTAGCTGAAGTAGAGACCTCAAATGTTGACATGTCTGGTCCAGTAAAAGAAACTGACCAGTCAAACATAACCAATGTTGTTTTAACAGTACAGACAACTGCTGAAGATCCTTTGTTTGAAAACAATGACTCCAGGATCTGAATAAAACCTCCAGTACACAAGTTTTTGTGTGACCTTACTGAAAAAGGGGTAGCAAAAAATTTCTCTCTTTCGCTGACCCTGGAACAAGTCCCGTCTCATGATGCTCTCCTGGACACAGGAGCTGACATCACTTTAATATCTGCCACACTATTTGAAAAACTACGGTTAGCAGCAAATCGTGCTGGCAAATATTTGATCCTTCAGAACTGTTCATTAGAAGTACGATCATACTCTTTTGAAGAAACCACCTTATCCCAGGTGGCACTGGTTGAGATTCAGATTGGCCCACTGATTCTTATACACCCTGTATATGTGTCGCAAATTGAATCAATCCCTTTCCTAATAGGACAAGATCTTTTAAACTGGTTTCAGCCTTTGATCGATTTCAAGAAGCTCAAAGTCTGGGCGCAAGTACGCCAACCGTTATCCATCACTTTCTCTCCAGAAGTAACCTCTCAGTGTGCCACACTGAATACTTCTGATAAAACCAACAACCTGATAACAACTCTCAGAAAAATGAGATCCTGCCCCAAACTCGGGTAATGCCAGCCACGCCAGCCACACATTATCAACCGTTGAAGCTAGCACTAGCCCAACGTGAAAGGTTCTTGTGTTCACTGAGCCAATCACCATCCAGTGAATATTACCTCCCACAAGTGATTAAAGGTATTGAGGTTCAGGAATCTCAGGTGCATGATGTTGTGTTGTCTCTTTGGACTGACAAGTCTGTCATCAGCCAAGACCTTTATGAGGCCTTAGTGCTTAAACACTCTAACCTCCAAATGGTTAGAAAGACTTTTTATTTCCAAAATGATTTAAGATCATCTCATACCTTAAAAGCTGTGGGTATTTGTACCCTCAGGCTTAAATGGAACCTTAGAGAACTGAATCACTCATTTCTTGTGGTCCCAGGCTTAATACACTTGGTATACATAAGCCGTGACGTCCTAGTCCGACTTAGTATTTGGGTGGACACCATAAATGATGTTGTGTGGTCACTGACAACCATTCCTCAGGTCACCTCTGTCCCTGATCTAGACAACCTCAGATCCAGACAGACATTTCCTGAAGTTCATCAGGGAACCTCCAACCAACAAGTGCAAACCACCTCCGCTTTTGCTCAAAAGCATCTCAATGAAATGACTGAAGGATGCAAAACCTACCACGAAGCCTCACATGAAGAACTTCAAGTGGGGGAGAAGGTCTGGTATTATGTCTTTGCCTTAGTCACAGGACAAAAAGCTTCCCAAACCGGACCGCTTGCCCGTAAACTTCTACCAAGGTGGACTGGACCACATCTGATAACGGATAAACTGTCCCCAGTTGTGTACCATATAAAAATCAGCAAAGGTCAGAAAGAACCTGTCCTTAAGTGGGTTCACCGAAACCAGGTCAAGCCACACAAGGCTTGAACTAAAACATCAAATGGTAGAGAAGCTTTAAACAACCAAAACATAGACTCAACAAACTTAAGAAGGTAAAAAAACCCTATCCTTCTCAAATTAGAGCCTTAAATTCACAAACCCACAAACAAATGGGTAAGGCAAAACACTTGAGACCTAATAACAATAAACCTTTAAGGAAAAATCAACTTTTCTTGACTACGAGATCAGACTAGACATAAAACAACTATAGATGGGAAAAGATTGGAACCTACAAGTGGGGGTTGAATAACTTTGGGTTGCCGTCAAGATTATGTGTTGTTTGTGCTCAAACTCAGCTGATTAGCGTGTTAAAAGTTTGGTTTTTAAACTCCACTCAACACTAACCACTGGAGTAATCCACTCCAACAAACAGAATTATTAGACATAGAAGCCCAACCATCATCTATGTCTATGAAGTGTGGAACTCATATAGACCCATAGTTCCAAACTTCCAATTTTTATTTTTATTTTTCCCAAATTCTCCTACTGCATGTTTAATTCCCATTTAACATTTAATCATTAACCTATACAACCCCTATGCCACGGATGCATATACAAAATCAGTGGCGTTAGAGTCCTTTATTTTATTATCAGTACCTTTTGATTTAGTGTACTTAACAAACTTAGAACAATTTAGTTGTCAGTTAAGACAATAGACTTATACATTTTAAGATTTATTTTACTTATTACATTATATAGACAAATAGTATACTGAGTTGGCACTAGTCACCAGACGAACCATCCAGTCTACACCATGAACATCCTTGGTCTACACCATCGTCCTTGGTCTACTTCACCATGCCCTCCAGAGGACATTGTGGATACCAGTTGGAATACTTTTGTTATTTTTATTTCCCTTTCTATGGATTTATCCTTTGGACTTTGTGGAATATCCTCAACTTCCTTTTTCGTTATGGATTTATCCGTTGAACTTTGTGGAACATCCTCGACTTCCTGTTTCATTCATGGAACTGTCAACCGTGACTTTTGAACACTCCTAAAGCAAGGACGCTGTTAGTTGCGATTCACCAACAAGGTACCCAAGTTGTAAATCGCAAGTGGGGGAATGTAGCGTCCATCCTTCCAAGAAACTTAAGACAAATGTCCTCAGAGACACTACGTCTACTCTACCTCCTCCTTTCCTGCTAATCTGGGACAGATACTGGCATCCTGCTCTGTCACAGGAAGTTTCTTCGTTAACCTTCTCTGTGTGTGTTAAAATCTACAGTTGGGACCACCCTGACATGTTAAATGATTCTGGACCCACTTCGTGTAATTCACCTTCTATGCTGAGTCACCAGACTTTGAGACTCCTGAAGATCAAAGAGCTTCACTTGGCCTTATCAACAGAGACGGGTCGCCATGACAGTAAAGGAAGTAAACCCCCCAGTTGAAGTTCTGATTCAAAGAAACCCATTTTGTTTGTATCAGCATGGTGTCACACACCCTTAAAGGGTCATTGTATTATCTTCTCTGAATAACTTTGAGAAGGGAGATTTTAATTAAATTAATTGTACAGTGGGATACTCCTACTGTAAGAAGCCCTCTGATTGGTTCCCCTACACATCCATCCATCCATTATCTTTTACCCACTTCTTCCTTTTTTTGGTCGCGGGGTTCGACGATGCTCATGTCCAGCAATCACTGTGCGAGAGGTTGGGGACACCCTGGACAGGTCACAAGTCCATCACAGGCCCAAATAGAGATGAACGAGACGAACAACCATTCACTCTCTCACTTCATGGACAATTTAAAGTTACCAAAATAGCCTAACATGCATGTTTTTAATCTGTGGGAGGAAACCAGAGTACCCAGAGAAAACCCACATCTGAACAGAGAGAACATGCAAACACCACCCAGAAATGCCTCTGGACTGGGATTGGAACCAGGTTAACCTGCTCGCTGGGAGGCAGCAGCTCTACCAACTGTGCCACCGTGCTGCCCTGTTAGTAGTTGTAAACATTTAAAAGAATACATAAAAGAAAAACGGGTACAGTATAAGATAATTGATGGATGGATGGTTTAGTGCTTACCTATACTGTAACCTAAATATTTAAGGAGTAAACATTTGTGATGCGCCACAGGAAAAGCAGGAACAAGTCGTGCATGTTCAAACTGATAAAAGCAATAAAACCTTCAATTTCTGGGAAAATACTGAAAGTCGTTTTTTTGCAAAATAGACTAGTTGAAGTTATGAAGAAACCACCCCATACTTTTAAAAACAGATTTGAAGTTTTTAAACTGGTAAACTTTGTGTTTGAATTCAGCTTGTTTTCAGAGTAAAAAAGAGCTGGCCGGGATTTGCGTATCGGGGTGGGGAAACTCACAGCTGATTAACATGTGGACTTTGTTTGGCTGGTTTCGGAGGTTTTCACACTGTTTGTTATTGGTTTCGGACAATCATATGCAGATTTGAAAGAAACACATGGCTACTTAAACAGGTAGGTTTCTCGTACTGTTGGATTTCTGTTTTTGAATGAAGATGGTACGAGCTGAACGCGTTGCTGAAGAACTGAACCGAGGCTGTACAGCAGGCGTACAGTTCTGACTTTGGAGATGACAACATCCACCAGAAAGATCCCGATGAAAAGAAAACACTCCAGGACCACTTATATGATGGGAGGCGTTGACATCTGCAGGAATACTTTTCATTTTTTGATGGGGTGAGTTTAAGACCTTTTTTTTTTTGTTTTTAGAACACAGTTAAGATGTAACTAAATAATATTCAGTGATTTATTCAAGGATTGTAATGTAATATGATGGATTTGGTTGGCTTTAATGTCCATGTTTAATAAGAACAATAAAGCCGATCAAATTAGAGCCGTCAGCTGTGTTTTTCCAACCCGGAAAAAAAACCCAACATTGTTTTATTAAGCTTTTACTGCTTTCGTAAGCAAATCAGTTTCCATCCATCCATTATATTTATTTATTATTATACCAAGCTGACACGTGTAATTATTGCACAGTGTGCCCGACGGCTGGGGCGCATTGCGCAATAATTACGCGCGTCGGCTTGGTGAGGTTTTACAAATCAGAAAAGAAACTAAATAAGAATGCACAATATAAAATGGTGTTAATATTGAGGAGACGGCAGGTCCGATTGGCCATTTGAAAAGGTAAAAAATGTATAGTTAGGCTCAGATGGATGAGCAGTTCACGCAGCTCCTCCTGTCATCAGGAAATAACAGAAAAGCTGAATCGAGCAGCGTGTTGAATTAAAATAGTCTTGTTTTTCCAGATAATTTTGCTCTAAAATATTTTTTTTCATCTGTATAATAGATTACCTGTAGAGTTGATTTTTAATGTTAATATCTATTCGGTGAAACAAGAAATCTTATCTTCCTTTCTTTGAAATACATTTTTAAAATATAATGTCGGGTAAAGATAATGGATGGATGGATGGAAACTGATTTGCTTACAAAAGCAGTATAAGCTTAATAAAAAATGTTGGGCTTTTTTCTGGGTCGGGCCTGTAATTACAGGAAATAATTGGTTCCATTTGGTTCGGAAAACAAACCTATGGGTTTGGACCGGACTGGGTTTTTTAGCCCCGATGACAGCTCTGTTAGAAATGACAGCTCTAGATCAAATCAAACATTTTAGCAAGGAGTGTAACACTTGGAACTGTAAAGCCATTATCTGAAAGAAGTATTGTCTTTGTTTTTTCCTTTTCAGAATTTGCAAAGCAACAATAACTGACATCATCAGGCACTTCGATGAGAACAGGGCAACGCCGCACTTCAGAAAAAAGGGGCCACGACCACAGACACCCCGGATCATCAGCCGCAGTCACATTGACAGAGTTCTGGATTTTATTAAGAATTACAGTGAAGACCATGCCATCATACTGCTGGGTCGACATCCTGGTCACAGGGATTGGCATGTGAAATTACTGTCAACTCAAGTGTCCAAGGCTTCAGTGTGGCGTCTCTACAGAAAGTCTGCACAGCAGCTTGGCATGTGTAAAGATTTATTTTTACAGAACAGTAAACAAGCTTTTAACAACAAGTAATGCTAAACTATTGACAATTAAAATGTAATAAAATACAATATTTATTTCAAGCGTATAATCTCAAAATCAAGCTTCAAAGCGCTGTGGACCCAGCTGCTCCCGCACATCAAAACCTGCAGGCCCCGCACAGATCTTTGTTGGCCATGCCAACAGAATAACAAACACCTGATAAGAAGTGCAAACCTTCCAGATGAGAAGAAGACTTAAGTAATCAAAAATTGGGTTTTTATTTTCATTGTTGCCCTTGCTGTCATCAGGTAGTGGAAAACGGCTCTCCTGAGAGTCTGCTCAACATCCCACAGTTGGTTGGACTGGAAGATGGTGCAGTGAAAGTCAAGACCTTTGACTGGCAGGCCCACCCGAGTCCCTACTTCCGAAAACTCCTGCAGATAGAGTTATCAGCACTTCAGGTATTTATATACAAACTTCCACACTGTCATCATCATCAACTTTATTTATAAAGCACCTTAACCACTAGCCACAGCTGAAATAAAGTGCTGAACATCTGATACACTGGTTTTACTGTCCAGTTGTGTCCTTTCATTCACAGTTTTGATACCAACAGACCAGGAGTGGTTCTTGCTAAAACTCACAGTGATGCAGAGCCTGTCAGCTTTCAGCTACTGCGCGACCCTGAAGTTTTACCCCCTCTGCAGTGCATTCCTGTTCTGCCCGCACCTGGACTAATCATCGACAGGCAGACCTATCTCTATGCAAAGATAAGATCTTTCTGCTCTGATGAAAAAAAAGACATTACTTGTCCAGCACCAAAACTTTGCTAGAAAGCTGTGTGACATCTCTAAAATAAGTCTGTGCTGGAGTTTGATGTGTGTAAAGACTTATTTTCTTTTGGTTTTCCTCTTTCTAACCTCATCAGATGCAATATAAGCATCTCCTGAGTTTACTCAACATCTTCAGATATTTATACAAACTTCTCCACTGTCATCAACTTTATAAAGCGTTTAACACCAGCCACAACTAATAAAAATATGTTTGAACCCAGTTGAATCAGTTTCCGTGTCCTCCTTAGTTGTGACTCATCTTTTTTGGGGTGGGCTGTAACAGTAATTATTGTGACACAACAATCAACATTATTTGTGAGATATACTGTTTATATTTGCACTACTGTTGATAAATATATTTTTTACTAGCCTTATTGCATATGTCACTTTACCTCTATACCGATATCAAGACCTCATACATATACTGTGTACATTCACTTCATATGCTGCTTTGTCACTTTACTACAAATGTCAATGGCAGGACCTTCATTTTATTTTATATATATACTTTTTTATATTTTTATACTGCTATATTACAATTTAGGACAGTATCATACTTTTATTTCATGTTATACTAATGTTTATTAAATGTTTTAATGTTTAATGATTATTGTTGCACCAGGGGTCTGAGAGTAATGTATTGTCAATCCTGTGTATGTCCTGTACATATTGCAGTTTTGACAAAAAAGTTGACTTAAAAATGTGTAAAACATGTCACAGTAACATAAAATACAATTATTTGTATTAATGTTTTTTGTTATTTTTTCAAAAGATCAAAATGAATTTTGCCAGCAAAGCTGAAGGTCTGCATACCTTCCAAGGCAGAGTCTGTGTTGACAGTCAGTGCTGGGGGATGGGGTTAAGGCAAATTAATATAAATGATCAGCAATTGTTAACACCCCCAGATAACACTTCAGGAATGGGGACATTCTTCTGAAACTTTGAGGCCTGTATTCTCCCTAATCTTATTTGCAGATTGCCAACATTGAAATGGCCGTATCTTCTTCAGGTTTTTTTGGATTGTCATATGTTTGACATCATCGGATAGCGTAGAACCCACACTTTCAGATTCTGTAAATAACTCAAAATGACCCAGGGGAGACTTGTTCCTGGTTTTGCCGTGGCCAGTCACATTTTTAAAAATCATGTTAAAAGTTACAAATGTTGTCTTTGGTGACTGTTTTCCAAATACAGTATATTAGTATGTGTGTGAATGACAGGCATCAATCAATCAATCAACCTTTATTTATACAGGTAATTCCCATTGAGCCTCGAGGACTCATTTACAAGAGAGACCTGATTTCAACAAAGAAAGATGACAACAATGGACAACAGCAACAACCATAAACAGTTATAAAAAAAGCATACTACAGTTTTTTTTTTTTTTTTTTTTTTATATAACAAAAAGGATGGCTAAAAGGAAAAGGTAACAAAACAAAAAACAGCTAGATTCCAAGACAAATATAGAAAACTAACAACAGGAACATGTCAGCATTGGACCCTGCCAGGTGTCCAACAGATTCTTAAAGACACTTAGAGAGGTCAAGGTCGAGAGCTTCAAATCTTTTTGTAAGATATTCCAGGAAACTGGAGCGGAGTAGGAGAAGGTCCTTTTGCCTAGTTCAGTCCTCATTGAGGGAACACTGCAGGTAATAATGTCCTGAGAGCGCACTCCGTAGCTGCACTCATGCAGAGACATGTAGGAGGAGATGTATGAAGGCAGCAGACCAAGAAGTGATTTAAAGATGAAAATGTACCAGTGGGAGAGTCTGCGTGAAGTTAATGATGTCCAGTTAACCAGTGAATACAGGGTGCAGTGGTGGGTACGATAATCACAGCCAGTTATGAATCTTAGTGCACCATGATAGACAGCATCCAACATCTGCAGGGTTCTTGTAGGAGCGTTCATGTAAATAATGTCACCATAATCAATTGAGGGAAGGAAAGTCACAGATACAAGGCGTTTTCTAGCATTCAGGGTTAGACAGGATTTGTTTCTGAAAAAGAAACCCAGTTTAACTTTCAATTTCTTTATCAAGTTCAACTTAAACACTTTGTAGAACGGTGCTTTATGTTCAGTCCATTTCCTTATATTAGATGACTGGCAGATCTGCTACATCCAATATGGCACATGCTCTGACATACCGCTGCAACGGGACAACCCGCCCAACAAGGCATCTACTTATTTATGTATGTGTGTCCACCTCCTGTGACATTTGTTCCTGACGTCAGTTAAACTGTATTGTGAAAGTCAAAGTTTTGCCAAGCTCATGGACATGTACTGTATGTATGCAGTGGTGGGCAATGTTCCCTCTAATTTTTCATGTGTCTGGGCAAACACACAAGCTCCCTGAGCGCACTGAGGACCACTATGAGCAATATCAGATGTGCACGCTGTGACCACACAACAGTGTCACACATGTTCAAAACCTGGGATCATAAGTTACATGTCTTATTAAAAGAATCTGTAGTGAACTAAGCCTCAGGTCAAAATCTGGCCTTGAGGGCCTGCCTGGAACAAGAACTGTATTTCATTGATTTGAGTCCAGAAACACAAGATTAAGTTCATCCAGAGACTTTCTAAGTGTCCTGCACTGATCAATTGAAAGAACACTCTCTTTTTCTATTATCATTACTATTTTTACAAATGTTTGATAATCAAAGTGTGTTTAGTTCAAACCATTTTTAAATGTTGAAGTGAACTAATCATTTTTAATCAACTGTGAAACATTATTAGTGATTTTTAATCCTCATTCAAAGTAGAAATCAAATTGGAATGTGGTACGGAGTAATTCATGCATTTTCTGATCTTCTGTTTGAAATGAGCACATTGTGAAGTTGGTCAAAGGTCGAAAACAAGTTGTTGGAATGAACTGTCATGTTTTTATATCCTCTCAGACGTAAATAAGAGGCTGGCACCTGTTTTCCCCCAACTCGCCTAAATATTTCTCTCGTCTGTCTGAAAAACATTTTCAATCTGTTCCATAACATTCTTGCTGTTTTTCTGACTTCTAGTGACCTCTTACATCACAAAAACACACCCCTGTCTGGTCGAGTTGACCAATCAGGAACCTCCCAAATGAACCGGAAATAGAGCTCTTTAAATGTCGGTACTTCCTAGTTCAAACCAGTCGGGTGGAGAGTCGTTGGGCTTCAGTCGTTTGCAGCTCCAGTGCTGGGGAGAACAGAAGTCCAGGCATGATCCAGAGCTCTTCCGAGTCTTGTGGGAATTATGCAATCTTCCACACCTGAGTGGAACTTCTGAAGGACTCCACTCATGTGAAGTCCACTCGTGAGGTGAACTGTTGTTGATGAAGTCCCGCCACCACTCCGGACGGTTCTCTGCCATCCTACGGAGACGCTGGACCGGTAGCTTAACTGGAGCTCCGTTTCCACTGATTCATCGTCAGAGAGGTAATGAGTCGAGTTTACTACCGAGCATACCGAGGAAAGCTGGGTTCGAATGGAGGGTGCCGTTCTGTTCAACACTTTCACTCACACACACCATCCCCCTCCCTCTAAACTTCATCTTTCCATCTTTAAACTCTTCTATCTGCTAGAAATCATTCCAGATATTTTCAGAAATGTCTGTTGTGAAGCAAAGAAAACCATCGCCGTATGGTTTTTCTAATTGTAAGCTTGCTAACTAAGCCATGTTGTTATTTTCATTCTGCCAAATTAATGTAAATGTGTGATGTGTTTAAATCGTTTTTAAATAAATGACCCACTGTTGTTGGTGAGTCAAAGATAAACACGTTTCCGTCCACATTTAATTAAATTCAATGCACGACATTATTCAGTCCAGAAAAATGAAAGAATCCGTTTAATTTATGAATATATCACAGAATATGTTCATCTACAAATCAAATTACAGCAGTAATTTCCATTAATTTACTTCTAATATAAGTGATTTGGCCCATTTAAAATGAAAAAGACAAAAATCTTGTTCATGAGATGTGTAGTATGTTATATGTGAGAAGCCTGCAGCTCGGACTGAAAACGAGTTATTCCACTGGACTCGTTCTGTGGACCACATTCGCTTCGACTGTTGTGTCATGCGAGCATCTCGTGTTTATTTTGGAGCTGCGATGATTCTGAAAACCCTTTTTTTACGGCCACCGGCTCGTTTTGTGTGGAGGATGTGTGAGGAGCCGCTGTGAGGTCATCCGAGCTGACAGACAGGCTAAAATCAGACACTTTAATCTTTGAATGATGTTTTATTTCAAAGCTCGTGTCATCATTACACACATCCTCTGCAACCCGTCATTTTGAATCTTCTCCCCCGTGAGCTCTGCAGTTTGTTATCCCAGGGCGCTGCCTGTTGGCGATCTCAGGGAAACGCTGAACCTCCAGTTGCCAGGATGAGAAGGGCTGATGTCTGACGGGCGGGGCTGGCGGCGGAGCGGGGAGACGCTGCTGCAGCCGTGGAACGTCGTTGTTGTTGTCTTGAAATTGGTCCCGAACAGCGCGTCTGTCGCTGATGGGGCCCTCCAACAAAAAGCCTTCTGTAGCTCCTCCGAGAGGGAGGGGGAGTGGCCAACCAGGATGACGTCAGCTGCCTTGCAGAGGGAGCTCTACGTCTCCTCCAGCCTCTTTGAAACACTGTATGCCAGCAGCGTAACGTATTGTTTGCTGTGGCCGCCTGGAACGCACACTGGTGAGCTCGGTTGGAGATCGATGTCACCGTCTGGTCATGCCTACCCGGAGGTGCAGGACGCTGGTCCAACCTGGACATCTTTGCTCCAAAAGCCTCCACCAGGCTCGGCTCCAGGGGGGCACCGAGGGAATTTCCGCTCGGTGAAACCCCTCCACTCTGGTGATGGGTGCGAATGTGGGAACCGGCGCCCTCAGTCTACTGGAACCGGCTGCGGCCCCGTTCCCGCAGGACGTCACTGCTGGGAAAACGAGGCCAGATGGGATCAGGACGGTGAGCCGGAGTGGAGCCCAGAATACTTTCCGCTAGATCATCCAATCTGGACGGGGGAAGGAGAGGGACGGAAAAAGTCCCTTCATGTCAGCCGCCTCCTGGATTATGCCGGGCAGCTCCAGAGGAGGGCACCTACGGCTGGGAGCGGTGTGGTCACCGATGCGAAAAAGGTCCGGGGCAGTGTGTGAGCATTTGCTCAGCCCCCCTCGTTCCGACACTATGCTCTCCAGGAGGGAGTGAGCAGCGGGGGGCTGCTGCTGACGTCCCCTGTCCCGGAGGAGCCATCCAATTCGCTCCGAGAGTCGGCGATAAAAGGAAAATTACAAAATGGCGTCATCCAGCGTGTAGCGACCCGCCACTGAGAAATATTCCTCGGTGTTTACCTTAAAACAAGACTGCTTGTCTGCTTCTCCTCGTGGAGGAAAACTCACCGGGGCAGCAGGAGGTTGGCGTGGTGGGGTCACAGGCAGGCTTAACAAAGGTTGAGCTGGTCAAGCTGGACAGCTTCCCTTCTTCGTTCTTCTGACAGTGCTATTAGCTTGCTTAAGAAAAATGGGAGCTGATTACCCGCTCTTAACGTAATTTATACGGACTGGGTGGGGCCCACACAACAGGTGGGCGTGGACTAAATTTTTCAGTGCAATGCTTTGCATGACGGGATAAACCCACTAAGCGACAGCTCTTAAAGGGCGAAGCCTATACGAAATAGAACTCTGGAAGATTGTCTATATTAGATCTCTCTTTAACAAATATGCCTAATAAATTTCCTGGGTTGGGTGTTTTTGCTGATATGAGTGACCATTGCGTTTTCTGAGTCATCAGGGACACTAAATTGCCTCGCACCAAGCCCAGACTAATTCTAAAAAGGGACATGAAACATTTCATTGAACAGGCCTTCCTTTGGGACCTGTCTCATTTTGACTGGCAATGTATTCTCCTAACTGATGATGTGAAAACTGCTTGGAACTACTTTTGGACCAGTTTCATCCACTTTGTAAATGAACATCTTTGGGGCGGCTGTGGCTGAGTGGTTAACGTAGTCGTCCTCCAATGCGAGAGTTGGGGGTTCAAATCCACCAGCAATCACATGCTGAAGTGTCCCTGGGCAAGACATTGAACCCCTCATCACCTCTGATGTGTGTCCCATCAGTGTATGAATGTGATCTAAAAGTACTGATTAGTCTCTTTAGAATGATTTGTTCAATTAGCTTTGTAGAGATCTAGTAGAGTGCTGTAGAAATGGGTTAATGAGGACACAGATTGTAGTGTAAAGTGCTTTGAGTATCTTAAAATAAGATAGAAAGGCGCTATATAAGTACAGTCCATTTACCATAACATACTCCTTTTCACCAGTTCAGAATAAAAGGTCGAGACAGACCCTGGTTTACTCCTGAGCTAGCTGACCTCCTACACAGTAGAGATCAGCTTTGGGCTACAGCAAGACATTCTGGTTCAGACATTAATTGGATGCATTTTCAACAGCTACGGAATCATTGTACAGCTTCCATCAAAGCCGCAAAACATAATTACTTCTTATCTTAGATCTCCAAGGATCTAAATGATCCTAAAAGATTCTGGAAAACCATCAAATCACTCTCCTGCAGCTCTCATTCATCTGATTTGCCACCACAGTTTCTTGTTAACTTTTTTCCTGTGTCAAATAAGTATGAGATCCTAAACTGTTTCAACAGACATTTTGCTGCTTCTAGTTCCTTGTTTGTCACAGTTACTAATGGAAAACCAGCTACTTCTCCTTTAAGCTTAACATATACTAATCAAATCTCTCCTACAAGTCAATCTTCAGAAAACCACATCTTTTCATTTTTACTGTTTTCTGTTAGTGAGATTAACAAATTGTTAAAAGCTCTAGATTCTAGAAAATCTGCAGACCTTGATGACCTTCCACTTTATTTCTTAAGGATTGCTGCACACTTCATTGCAGAACCCATGTCTCACATCTTTAATCTGTCCATAACACAACTGTTCCAAATGCTTGGAAAACAACTTTTGGTATACCTTTATTGATGGGAGGAGACCCCACTATACTGAGTAACTATCGGCCACTCTAAATTCTGTATTCTTGCTAAGGTTTTGGAAAAACTGATAAACACTCGAGTGAAGACGTATTTGGTTTATTTTAACATCTTACCTCCCCATCAATGGACTTCCGGGAAGATGGCACCCATGTACATGGCTTGCAATCCACCTCTGCTGATGGTGTTCGGATTATTTGTGTTATGTTCGTTTTTTTATCTGGGACATAAACTCACTGCTGGTGTATGACCGACAACAGCTTCTGGATCTTCGATTTTCTGCTGCCAATGTCATTTATTTGGACCAATATGAGCGTACCTCTGGACACCCCCCCCCCCCCCCCTACCCCCGCTGCTGGCAAGCGTGCCTGTTTACCTTGGCTGCGCTCCTCACCTGCCTGCCCGGAGATATCGCTACAGACGCCGAGGAAAACGTGCCTACAACACATTTGTTTATCGTCTAGCTAAAACAGTTGCTAAGGTTTTCCAGCTTTTACAATCTGCGTTTGACATCATCCAGTCAGATTTGTTCCAACTCAGGCTTGTGCTAAATGCTGATAAAACCAAAGGGATGTTGTTTTCAAACAGGAAGTGAGTTCTAGCAGTCCTTCCTTCTATTTTATCTTTGAATGGTGTTCCTATTGAGTTTGTCGATTCTTACAAATACTTGGGTATCTTGGTCAACTTGCATCTCTCTTTTTAGTCCCATGTTGAAAACTTAGTAAATATATTGAAAGTAAAACTGGGTTTCTTTTACAGAAATAGATCTGGTCTAACCCTGAACGTTAGGAAACACCTTGTAACTGCTACTTTCCTTCCCTCCATTGATTACGATGACATTATTTACCTGAACGCTCCTACAAGAACCCTGTAGATGTGGATGCTGTCTATCATGGTGCACTAAGGTTCATAACTGGCTGTAGCTATCGTACCCATCACTGCAACCTGTACTCATTAGTTAATTGGTCATCATTAACTTCCCACAGACTCTCACACTGGTACATTTTCATCTTTAAATCACTTCTTGGTCTGTTGCCTTCATATATCTCTTCTTACAAGTCACTTCACGAGTGCAGCTACAGTGTGCACTCACAGGATATTATCTCGGGTATTGTACCCTCAGTGTGGACCGAGCTGGTGAAAGGGCCTTCTTCTACTCCGCTCCTGTATCGTGGAACACCTAGAGCTGGACAATAATTTGATATTGATATATCTCGCGAAATACTTTTATTCAATAACGATGATATGAGTATTAAGCACATTTTCAATATTTCGATAGGATTACAGGGTTTTCTGTTCGGTTTGAAGCGGTCACTTCTGTTTCAACCCGGACAGAAAAAAGTGCGACACAACTACGTAAGTGCGTGGTGACGTAATGTTACGCAGAGCTAGAGTCCAGAAGACGTTAGTGGTAGCAGGATAAGCTAGGCTAATCTCCAACACGCATTAAGTTTTCTCTTCAAAATGAGTGCCCATGATCGTCAGAATGTGACTGAACAAGCTTTCACAAGCGAAGCGAAAGCAGATGACATCACTGATAAGAGAGAAAAGACCAATTTGCTGGTTTGGAAGTGGTTCGGCTTTCTAAGATCCAATAAACTGCAGGTTTCAGTCAGTGTGCTGCAAAATGTGACGGAGAGTCGTTCTAACTAGCGGTTGGAACATCTAACTTGTTCTACTTGACAGAATATGCTGAGTCACAAGTTGAAGCACAATAAAAGTTTGAGCCAACGTGTCCCTTAAACACCCCCAGCGCTGCATGTTTTTTTTTGTTTGTTTTTATCATTTATTCATTCATTTAAAATAAAACAAATTCATCAGAAAGAAAAAAAAAACAGTGAATGAAAAGGGTACAGAAAGAAGAAAAAATTATTATCTGCCCCTAATTTAAAACATACAAAATACCTACAAACAAACAACAACCTTGACTTGAACAATCTCCTAACTGAAAACAAAAACTTCAGGTATCCTTCACCTGGTACTATACCTTCCCAACAACTTTAACTTAATCATCTTTTTAAACATATAAATTATTTTAGAAATTTTTATGGTGATATCAAGACAATTCCATAATCCTATTCCCTGAATTACAACACAGCTCCTTCAGAGTAGTGTAGTGAATGTGGGGACACAGCTTTGCTGTAGCTTCACTACAAATTAATTATTCTTAAAGCTAGTTCAAGCACAAAGAATATTAATTATTTAAATACAACAGATTCTTTCTTTTTCGAGTTAAATTAATGCCATGTGACCGAGATAACTGTGAGGATTGTTTAATCAGTGACATGAGACGCCATTTTTTCTTTGACCCATCAGAGTAAATGCGGTCATTTATTTAACAGAATCAAAATTTAACATCAAAACATGTACACATTGATTTGCTGATCTGTTTCTGATTAATAAAAACTTGGCACACTTTACTAACAAGACAACAGAACATTACTGATGGAGGCATCTAGATTACTGGCAAAATAGAAGTTTAAGGGAAAGAATAGATAAGTTCAAAAGGAAGATGGATGAAGGAAGATGTATGTTTGGTTGACCAGAATTAGCACGCTTCTTTCAACACCAGCTCAAACCCCCGGTCCACTTAGTGCGTAGCAACTCGTGACATCTCTTTACCTTTGCAGATGGATGGATCAGCTCCGGCCTAGATGTCCCTATGCACGCCCTTTTATAGAGTCTCCGGTCAGGGTGGCTGGTCATCGTCAGAAGTCGTGTGGTTTTACTCCGTTCAACAGAACAAGCTTCCTTCCAAGTTGTAGGGCGTTACACCCGGGTGAGTTCACAGCGAGGCGCTGTGACTCCAGCTGGGATGGACGGACCCTCGTCTCACGGTCAAATCCATCAGCTATTGATTAAATCTGAAATTTCCTTAGGAACTCTCAGGAAGACTCCATAGTCCCAAGAAAGCCTCAGGAAAACTGAGTAAGACTCTAGGAAGACTGAAGAAGACTCAGTCCGAAGTTCCACTCAGAAGTGGAAGACTCCGGTCAAAGACCCTAGGAAGACTCTAGGAAGACTGAATAGTTCCAGGAAGTGTTGACTTTTAAAGAGTACTCACTTTCGGTCAATCGGTACTTCCTGATTGGTTGAAACAACCAACAGGGGCGGTGTTTCATTGATGTCAGAGGGTTATTTGTCTCGGAATCTAGCAGTTTTTTTGGTTTTGTTACCTTTTTCCTTTTAGCCATCCTATTTGTTAAAAAAAAACAAAAAACAAAACTGTAGTATGAGTTTTTATAACTGCTTATTGTTGTTGCTGTTGTCCATTGTTGTCATCTTTCTTTGTTGAAATCAGGTCTCTCTTGTAAATGAGTCCTCGAGGCTCAATGGGATTTACCTGTATAAATAAAGGTTGATTGATTATTAGGAGTCAAAAAGACAGCAGAGTCAGAGTCAGAGAGTCAGAGATTCTTTATTGTCATTTGCACCTCGTGTGGTACATGTGGTGGAGCGAAATCATGTACACAGGGTCCCAGTTACATCCAACAATAAAATGTATAAGAAAAACAGTAATAACATCTAAGATATGAACTAAGAAAATCATCAACTAAATATACACTAAGCACTCATAACATAAAACATTGAACATCAGCACAAACATGAACATGAGTCTGTGTGAGCGGATGTGCACGCATGAACACATCAACATTGAAACAGATCAGCAGCAGCATGATATGGTTTTTCACAGTGAATATTCTGGGTAGAGATTCATGAGTCTAACAGCCTCAGGGTAAAAGCTGTTCCTCAGTCTAGTGGTTCTATACTTAATGCTCCTTAACCTCGGGGGGCTCGGGGGTGATGCGGTGTCGTGTCGTTGGCTCTGAGGACTGTTGAAGCCGTGAGGCCGATCTTCTGGCGTCGGGTCTGTGGCTGCTGGTTGACGGCCTGCCTTCGAGGGCCTGGTGGACCTGGGTGCTGTGTGTTGGCTTTCGGCTGTCGAGTCTGGGGCTGCTGCTGTTGTGAGGAAGTGCGGCGGTGTGGGAGACTGTCGCCGTTGGATCCGCGTTCCTGTTCAGAGCCGAGTTACCGCCGTGGATCCTGGGAGAGTCTGGGGCTGCGGTGTCTGATTTCCTTGAGTCGGACGTCCGGAGGCCGTTGGGCTGCGGTGGAAATCGAGGCGCTGGTTGGATCCGTGATCTGACATAGGCTCTTGGCTAACGACTTGATAAACCACGGCCATCGGGCAGGTGGT
>NC_056510.1:33539711-33546290 GCF_014905685.2 Nematolebias whitei
AAAAAAAAAAAATAGTTGCGACATGGACAAGAAATGGAAAAATCTGGATTAAAGCACAAGAAGGATCGCAAGCAAAACTAATAAAAGAACTGAAGGATTTGGAAAAATTTAGATGAGTCTAGAAGATGACTAATTATAGGTCTTCTAAGATTCTCCACATTAAAGTAGATAAAGTGAATACCCTGATGAACAAATACACTGAATTATGATGACGTACGATAAATCAGAATTCAAAATATATAATGTTGAAGAGGTGATATATAGAATTTTTTTTCCAGTTAATAAAGACAGTAAATGTTATAATGAAGAACAGTTTAACGATGTAAACATGGCAGATGAAGGTCTTTCTATTGTTCACCTGAATTGTAGAAGTATAAATGCAAATATATCCTACATATTAGATTATTTCAAAAGATTAAATAAAACTTTTAAAATAATAGCATTATCTGAAACTTGGCTTAATGATGAGAATATGGATAGTGCATATGTGGAAGGGTATGAATTACATCATATGAACAGAAAAAATAAAAAAGGTGGAGGAGTGGCTCTATTCATAGATAAGGAAATAAAATGTAAAGTAATCAGTGAAATGTCTACAATTGTTGATAATATGATGGAAATGATAACAATAGAAATAATTAATAAAAATGGAAAAAACATTATAATAAGTTGTGTATATTGATCACCATGCTCAAAGATAGAAATGTTTACTGATAAAATATTGGAGTTACTAGTAAAGAGCAGAAATAAAAAAGTTTTTTTTATGTGGAGACTTCAATATTGATTTAGGAAATAAAACTGATTCAAATAACATCAGTATATTCATAAATTCAATGTATAGTTCAAATTTTTATCTGTTAATATCAAATCCAACAAGAATCACAACTCAAAGTGCAACAATAATTGATAATATCTTCACAAATATAACAGATGGTGATATGGTGAGTGGTATTTTGATGACTGATATTAGTGATCATTTACCAGTGTTCACTATTTATAAAAACGATGTCAGTATATCAAAAACACTTATAAGAAAGAATAAAATAATAAACACATCCAAAAAAGCATTAGATAAATTTAAAGATGACTTAGCTAAACAAAATTGGGAAGAAGTGTATATAGACGATGTGAACAAATCTTATGATTAGTTTATGAAGATTCTTGAAGTCTTGTATAAAAAAAATTGTGTGCAAAAAAATTATATAAAGAAAAATACAGTTGATCATCCATGGATGACTAAAGGATTGAGAAACGCATGTAAAAAAAAGAATTATCTGTATTCTTGTTTCCTGAAATCCAGAACTCAAGAGGCTGAAGATAAATATAAAAAGTATAAAAACAAATTAGTAGGGATTATAAGGAAACATAAGAGAGAATATTATAGTGAATTATTACACAAATGTAGTGGTGACATGAGGGCAACATGGCGAGTAATGAACAATGTTATAAAACAACAAAAGAATAATATGGGACTTTCACAACATTTTGTGGAAAATAATGTGGAAATTCACGATGAAAATGAAATTGTTAATGGATTTAATAATTATTTTGTAAATGTTGGGTCTAATCTTGCAGCTTCAATTCCTAAAGTGGATAAAAACGTGAGTTATTTAATCAATGGTTGTGTAAACAGTATGTTTCTAGATGGAACTGATAAAGAAGAAATAATGAAGGTAGTTAAAAAATTTATTGACAAAAGATCTAAAGATTGTGAAGACATGCATATGATGGTTGTGAAAGAAATAATGGGTCATGTTATTGAGCCATTCACATATATCTAATTTATCATTTTCAAAAGGAATGTTCCCTGACAGAATGAAAATAGCTAAGGTAGTTCCTCTTTTTAAAAATGGTGAAAAATGTATATTTAACAATTATAGACCTATATCTTTGTTGCCACAATTTTCAAAAATTCTTGAAAAATTATTTGTGACCAGATTAGATAAATTTCTTGATAAACATAATATTTTAAGTAATAGTCAGTATAGTTTTAGATAAAAAAATTCAACATCCTTGGCTCTTATGGAGTTGATAGAACAAGTTACTACAGCGATAGATCAAAAACAACATTGTATAAGCATATTTGTTGATTTAAAAAAAGCATTTGACACCATTGACCACACCATTCTACTTGAAAAATTGAAAAAAATATGGTATTAGAGGTCCAGCTCTACAGTGGATATCTAGTCATCTGAGGGACAGAAAACAGTTTGTACAGATTGATGATGTAAGCTCTAATCTATGCAGTATCTCATGTGGAGTACCTCAAGGTTCAGTACTTGGACTTAAGTTGTTTATTTTATACGTACATGATTTAATTGAGGTGTCTGGTATCCTCAAATGTGTTTTATTTGCTGATGATACCACATTCTTTTGTTTGGGTAAAAACTTGGAACAGATGTTTGAGTTGATGAAGATGGAGTTTGTTAAAATACAAACTTGGTTTAAATTAAACAAATTATCATTGAATGTTGCTAAAACAAATTTTATGATATTTAGTAAAAAAAGATAATTGTGGATTTTCCTTTCAAAATTGATGGTGTTGAGATATGTAGAGTGAATGAGGTAAGGTTTTTGGGTGTAATTATTGATGATAAACTGTCATGGAAACAACACATAAATTTTGTAAAAACTAAAATATCTAAGTCCATGGCAGTACTGTATAAAGTAAGGGACCTTTTGAATGATAATGCTTTGTGTTTGCTGTATAATACTTTTATAGTCCCACATTTAATTTACTGTGTTGATGTTTGGGGAACAGCTTGTAAAACTATAACTAAGCCTATTTTTGTGTTACAGAAAAGAGCTATAAGAATTATAACAAGAAAACATTACTGTCATCCTACAACTACTCTATTTTATAAATTGAAATTACTTAAGTTTTATGATCTGGTGGATTATAATATTTTCTTACATATGTAGAATGAACATATGCAGATATATATTCATAAATTAAACGGATTCTTTCATTTTTCTGGACTGTATAATATCGTGCATTGAATAATTAAAAATGTGGATGGAAACGTGTTTATCTTTGACTCACCAACGACAGTGGGTCATTTATTAACAGAATCAAAATTTTAACATCACACATTTACATTAATTGGCAAAAATTGAAAATAACAACATAATTAATCAGCTTTACAACCAGGAAAACCATACGGCCATGATTTTCCGTTGCTTCACCACAGACATTTCTGAAAAATATCTGGATTAATTTGCTAGCAGATAGGAGAATTTTAAAGATGGGAAATGAAGTTTAAGTTGAGAGAGATGGGGAGGGAATTTGTCTGTTATAACCAGAAACAGCACGCTCCTTCTAGACCAGCTTGACCCAACGGTACATTTTGGTTGAGAACGACTCTTTTACCTTTGCAGATGATAGTTCAGCGTTGGTGTAGAGCTTTCCTTTCAACTCTTTCAGCGTCTCCGTAAGAACAGCTAAACCTCGGGAGTCGTGAGATCATCCAGAACAGACATTTCATAATTCCCTGATCTTCTCTCGTTCAGCTTATTTTTTCTTCCTCCAGCATCCTGAATTCCAGCCTTCTGAACTCTGGAACTGCCGAGGTTCAGAACTGCAGAACTGCTCGAGCTCCTGCAGAACTTCTTCATCTACTATGAACTAGGAAGTGTTGCACCTTTTAAAAAAGCTCACTTCCGGTTCATTTGAGAACTTTCTGATTGGTCGATTGACCAAAACAGAGGTGTGTTTTGTGATGTAAGAGGTTATTGAAAGTCAAGGAAAAAGATTAAGATTGTTTAAGAACAGACAGAAGATATTATGAAGAACTCAGACTTCGTGGAGTCACTTCTCTAGTATCTTGCTGTAAAAGTTAAACATGACATTTCTTTTTCAGTAAACTTGCAGTCGACCGAAACTTGAACTTTGACCAACTTACACAACTTGCTCATTTCAAACAGACGATCAAGAAATTGAATCATTACTCTGTAACATATTCCAACTTGATTTCCACTTTGAATGAGGATTAAAAATCGTTATTACTGTTTCACAGTTGATTTAAAAATGAGTAGTTCACTTCAACATTTAAACATTGTTTGAACTAATACAATTTGATTATCAAACATTTGTAAAATAGTAATGATAATCGAAAGTAGTGTTCTTTCACTTGATTAATTCAAGAAAGAAAGTCTCAGGATGGGTCAACCTGTATTTCTGGATTCAAATCAATGAAATGACAGTTTCTGTCCCATAAGGTCCTTAAGGTCAGGACTTGACCTCAGGCCTAGTTCACTACAGTCCCCCCTTTGGAAATCATAGCCTGTCCATGGGGATGAATTCCAACATGAACTTACGCCTTCGAATGTCCTTGAGCTTGATGTAATCCAGCAAGGAAAACAAAAGTCAAAAGTAATCCAGCAAGGAAAACGAAAGTCAAAAGTAATTCCACAATGTTCTTGGTAATTCCATTGTGTTGATGATAATTCCATAATGTTGTTGGTAATTCCATTGTAGCAATGCTTTAACCCCCTTGGAAACAGAGTCTGTAATCCATTGGAAAAAGTCATATAATCCACAACGGTAAATCCACAACGATTGGAGGTGTTGATTGATCAGCATACAGATGGGTTCCCTTGGATTGAACTGAAGATGCGGCCACTGGATGAAGAGTGGAGACCAACGTCAGGATGCAGGTCTCCTCCAGCGACGGTCGTCTCTGGGCGACGTCCAGTCTGTGCTGTTCTGGTTCAATGTGACATGCAATTATGTGGTTTAAGGTGGGCTTATGAAGGGGATTTTACATAAGGCCTTAAACTATATGCACCTGGTGTGTAAGCTATTATGATTGGGAACAGCTACAACTACCAGTTAAGGGATGGAACATGCTGAAAAGGGTAACTATAGGGATTTATACCTACAGAAGAGTGTTCCAAACTATTTTTCCATTCCTAACTTGGTTTAAGTTAGCTTTACATGGTAAAATATAGTTTGGTTCAATTGTCTGTTGTCTTTTAGACGAGCGACTTGAGATTGGGTGTTTGGTTTCCCCATAAATGTTTTTTGGAAGTCTATGGCGAGACTCATCAAAAAGAATTAGCTATCCCCCCGAATAGAATTGTTCGAGTAGGTTCGGCTTAAGCGTTGTGAGATCAATGTAGATTATGGTACTTAAGGTAGCATTAATATACATTGACTCCGCAAAGATTACATTTAAACAAATGAACTGCATGTTGGCATGGTTAAAGGCCTCTTAGTCTCTAACTTAACTACACACAAAATCCATTCTTGCTTGGGGTGTTCAGAAACAATACCAAAAACCAATTAAACGATGTCTCAACATCGACAAAAACAGTGACTAAGCAACCAGTAAAACAACGTTTCAACATTGACAAAAGCAGTGATTAAGCAACTAGAAAACGACGTTTCGGTGCGTCACTCACTCTGAATGTCAGATTTGCTCACGTTATCGTGTCTGGTAACATTATCCTAACTGGCGTCACCCCCCTTCGGTCATGGGAGACCGCGAACACGGGTGAGGACGTCGCTCCATGAGCTAAAGTTAGGCTGTCCTTGAGTAGTTTTAACTGTTTGCGCAGCTGAAAGAGGACTTTAAGGTCTGGATTGGAATCCAGTTCGCCTTTCGATGGAGTGTATTTGTCTGGGTCAGTCAGATACAGTATCATCGAGTTAATTGCAGGATCATCCAACTTCTGAAGTTGGATGATGTCTGGGTCAGTTGACAATGACTTTTCATATTTTAAAAGAACTTGGCGAAGTTTGTCTCTTTCTTCATCAGATGTCAGAGTGTCGGCTTGGGCGACCACCTGTTCAATCTGTGATGAGACTGATGAGGGTTCTTGCTCCTTGGGGAGCTCCAACGAATCCCTTTCTGAGTCGTCGGACCTGTCTATGGGTAGGACACCATAGGTTTGAGGTCCTTGGTCGACGTCGTCGGTTGAGAAAAGAGCTATGGCCTGTGTTGGTTTTGTTAACCATACTGGCCCAGTTTCTTGACTCGGTACCAGGTTATCTGGGAGTCCTCCCAGAACTGGAATGCCTAGTTCAAAATCATGAAAATCAGGTTCTGAGTGTTCAGCTTGCGATGACTCATCATCGTTTGTGTGTGAGTTTACCCCCCTTTTGTCCGATGAGGGGTTGTTGGAGGCAACAACAGCAATGTCTTGGTGTGTTTCACCGACATCTGTAATGTTGTCATTCGCGCCTTCAGATTTAGTAGCGATCACATCACTACATAGTGTTCCTGGTTGGTATCCCATTTCAGCGTGTTTCAAAGTTTCTAACAACCTGCGTATTTTCTCTGTCTCTTACGAGCTCAGATGTGTAGGGCCTCGTTTCTGGAACCTTTGTGATCTTATCGCCTCGGCTCGTTTCGTCCTAGGTGGGGGAGGGTTAGGTACGTCTTTTGGGGGTTCCTTTTCGAACTTCCCCTGACAATATGGGTCCTCTTGGATCCCATATCTTTGCGTCCTACGCACACCCCATTTACGATAATCACGTTCATCCTCTGAAAGAGGAGCCTTTTTGTCCTATCGTGCACCTTCATTACGTGGTTTGTTAGTTTGAAAATACTGCTTTTTCTCGCCTGTTTTAGGAGG
>NC_056510.1:33546390-33583720 GCF_014905685.2 Nematolebias whitei
TTCATTTCCGGGTCACGTGACTGAATCTATCAATGACAGAGCAGCAACGGGGTGGGTTCTTATATCGCTGACTCAGAGGAAGTGACGCAGCCACGTCACTCACTTCTCAGCGAATCAAAGCGTTCCACAGCAGCTGATTTCAACCAATCACGGATCGTTTTTCCAGCTAGCGTGTAGCATTAGCCTGAACAAGTCCGGTCAACTTTTCGTCTTTTAAGCTGTCAAAATGCACTATTTTCTGTTAAAAATGTAACGAATCAGCTCCCAGCTGCACGGAGGCGGCGCTCCGGTCTCAAAACGTCTTTCCAACCATTTAAAACAACTCGTTCGAATTTATCAGAACCGAGCCGGACCAGAGTCACGTCTGGACCACAGTTCAAACAGAATAATGTTTCCACAGCTCAGCAAATTTGTCACACACCACAGACGTACAATTTCAGCTTTCATAAAGACTCATTGACACTATTTCAGCTTTCAAAACATCACTAGCTGCAAGCTTTCTCTGAGCATCTCAGCTCAAAACAGCGTTTCACTCCGCAGAATCTGCACTTTTTTCATGCCAACATGATAATTCAATTGTCACACGAATACAGTCCATTTTATGAACCCGTCACGGGCCACCAGAAGTTTAAACAACTTATGGGCCACCAGATGTAGAATGAACATATGCATGATATATTCATAAATTAAACGGATTCTTTCATTTTTCTGGACTGTATAATGTACGTGCATTGAATTTAATAAAATGTGGACGGAAACGTGTTTATCTTTGACTCACCAACGACAGTGGGTCATTTATTAACAGAATCAAAGTTTAACACATCACACATTTACATTAATTGGCAAATTGAAAAATAACAACATAGCTAATTTAGCAAGTTTTACAAGGAAGACCATACGGCGATGGTTGAAAAACCTTGCTTCCAGCTTCACACAGACATTTCTAAAAATATCTGGAATGATTTGCTAGCAGGATAGAAGAATTTTAAAGATGGGAAATGAAGTTTAAGTTGAGAGAGATGGGGAGGGAATTTGTCTGTTATAACCAGAAACAGCACGCTCCTTCTAGACCAGCTTGACCCAACGGTACACTTTGGTTGAGAACGACTCTTTTACCTTTGCAGATGATAGTTCAGCGTTGGTGTAGAGCTTTCCTTTCAACTCTTTCAGCGTCTCCGTAAGAACAGCTAAACATCGGGAGTCGTGAGATCATCCAGAACAGACATTTCATAATTCCCTGATCTTCTCTCGTTCAGCTTATTTTTTCTTCCTCCAGCATCCTGAATTCCAGCCTTCTGAACTCTGGAACTGCCGAGGTTCAGAACTGCAGAACTGCTCGAGCTCCTGCAGAACTTCTTCATCTACTGTGAACTAGGAAGTGTTGCACCTTTTAAAAGAGCTCACTTCCGGTTCATTTGAGAACTTTCTGATTGGTCGATTGACCAAAACAGAGGTGTGTTTTGTGATGTAAGAGGTTATTGAAAGTCAAGGAAAAAGATTAAGATTGTTTAAGAACAGACAGAAGATATTATGAAGAACTCAGACTTCGTGGAGTCACTTCTCTAGTATCTTGCTGTAAAAGTTAAACATGACATTTCTTTTTCAGTAAACTTGCAGTCGACCGAAACTTGAACTTTGACCAACTTACACAACTTGCTCATTTCAAACAGACGATCAAGAAATTGAATCATTACTCTGTAACATATCCCAACTTGATTTCCACTTTGAATGAGGATTAAAAATCGTTATTACTGTTTCACAGTTGATTTAAAAATGAGTAGTTCACTTCAACATTTAAACATTGTTTGAACTAACACAATTTGATTATCAAACATTTGTAAAATAGTAATGATAATCGAAAGTAGTGTTCTTTCACTTGATTAATTCAAGAAAGAAAGTCTCAGGATGGGTCAACCTGTATTTCTGGATTCAAATCAATGAAATGACAGTTTCTGTCCCATAAGGTCCTTAAGGTCAGGACTTGACCTCAGGCCTAGTTCACTACACATATGTATAAAGCTCAGAATTATATACTACCCTTGAACATTCAATTATATTTTGTGAAAAGGAAAAGTTGTTATAATCTAAAGGGAACAGATATTTTTGTGAAACCAAAGTATAGGACTAGTTTAAGGGGTAGGTCTACTTCAATACAGGGAATAGGTTTTTGGAATAGTTTGGATGATGATGTAAAAAAATCAAAGTCAATGTTTATATTTAAGAAAAATATTAAGAACATATTGTTGAATAGATACATATACATTTAAGTTAGTTAATATCAAACGAAATATAAATGGAAAAATTGTGATCAGTTATGTAATTTTGTTGTATTATTTATAGATGATTATTGATTGAATTGATTGTTTGAATTGATTTTGTTTAAGAAGGGGCAGAAATAATTAGATTTTTTTTCTTCTTCTGCTGCCTTTGTTTTGTATTTTTTGTATTTTACTCTCTTGTTTTGAAATTGTTATTGTGTTTTTAATTTGAAATGAATAAATAAATTAAATAAATAAATAAATAACCTCCTTCCTGAGGGGAGTGGGGCAAAAATTGTGTGCTGGGTGAGTGTGGTCCTTCATGATGCAGGTGGCCCTCTTCCTACATCTGGAGGTGTAGATGTCTGTGATGTGGGGAGGCTGATTCCGACAGACTTCTGTGCAGCCTTCACCACTCTCTGTAATGCTTTTCTTTCTGCAGCTGTGCAGCCTCCATGCCACACGTTGATGCTGGAGCACAGGATGCTCTCCCCTGCACACCTGTAGAAGGAGGTGAGGACTGAGCTTCCCAGACCAGCTCGCCTCAGCCGTCTGAGGAAGTAGAGTCTCTGAATGCAGGAATGTTTACAAACGTTTAGTACAGACAGAGGACTGTTATGGCAAAGTGAGACAAATGCAGATGCCAGTTGAAGTTATTTACTGTCTGTTAGGTTTAAAAACAAGACACTTCGTTCTAATAACTTGCTTTTTGACTTTTGACCGACATCCCTGACTTCTGACCGACATCACTACTCCTCATTCGGACAGAAGATCAAAATGCACAATTACTTTGTAAATAGACATTTAACTTGATTTCTGACTTCTAATGAGGTTTAAAAATCATTAATACTGTTTCACAGTTGATTTAAAATGAGTGGTTCACTTCAACAGTTAGAAATGGTATGAACTAAACACACTTTGATTATCAAGATATTCTAAAATAGTAATAATAATGTAAAAAGAAGAGTGTTCTTTCAATTGATTACTTCAGGATACATAAATAGTCTCTTGATGAGATAATTTGTATTTCTGGATTCAAATCAATGAAATAACAGTTCCTGTCCCATGAAGGTCTTCAGAGACAGATTGTTGTCGGATGCCTAGTTCACTACAGTCCCCCCTTTGGAAATCATCGCCTGTCCATGGGGATGAATTCCAACATGAACTTACACCTCTGAATGTCCTTGATCTTAATGTAATCCAGCAAGAGGAAAACAAAAGTCAAAGAAGGTAATCCCTCAATGGTTTAGGTAATTCCACAATGTTGTTGGTAATTCCATAATGTTGTTGGTAATTCCATTATGTTGTTGGTAATTCCATTGCAACAATGCTTTAACCCCTTGGAAACAAAGTCTGTAATCCATTGGAAAAAGTCATATAATCCACAACGGTAAATCCACAACGATTGGAGGTATTGATTGATCAACATGCAGAGGGGTTCCCTCGATTGAACTGCAGAGGCGACCACTTGATGGAGATTGGAGACCCACGTTGGAGTTGTAGGTCCCTTCAGCGAAGGTTGCTGCTGGTGGTTCCCAGTGGGTGCCATTCTGGTTCTGTGTTCATGCATTTATGTGGTTTTAGTTGGGCTTATGAGTGGGATTTTACATAAGACCTTAACCTATATGCACCTGGTGTGTAAGCTATCATGGTTTAGATCTGCTACAGTTACCAATTAAAGGGTGGGTCATGCTGAAAAATGATATATAGGGATTTATACCTATAGAAGGGCATTCCAAACTATTTTTCCATTCCTAACTTGGTTTAAGTTAGATTTACATGGCAAAATATAGTTTGGTTCAATTGTCTGTTGTCCCTTTAGACGAACGACTTGAGGTTTGGTTTTTTGGTTTTCCCCCTAAATGTTTTGGAGTCTATGGCGAGACTCAACTGAAGGATTAGCTAGACCCCCCCCCGAATAGGATTGTTCGAGTAGGTTCGGCTTGAGCGTCGTGAGACCAATGTAGGTTATGGTACTTAAGGTAGCATTAATCTACATTGCCTCCTCAAAGATTGAAGTTTAACCAATGAACTGCATGTTGGCATAGTTAAAGTCCTCTTAATCTCTAACTAAAGTACACACAAAATTCATTCTTGCTGGGGGTGTTCAGAAACAATACCAAAACCAAACAAAGTATGTTTCAACATTGACAAAAATAGTGATTAAGCAAGCAGAAAAACAACGTTTCAACATTGACAAAAGTAGTGATTTAGCAACTATAAAACGAAGTTTCAGTGCGTCACTCACTCTGACCGTCAGATTTGATCACGTTATCGCGTCTTGAGTTGTTATCTTAACACTTAATTAAGCTTAAACTTATTTAGTTTCTTCTTGGACGACCTTTTTTCCCACTAGGTCTGAGTTTGTGAGATCTTTGTCTCCTGTGGAGTTATTGAACGCCTTGTGTAGTTTAACCTGGTTTTGATGTACCCATTTAACAATTGGCTCTTTTTGGCCTTTGCTGATTTTGATCTGGTAGACAACTGGAGACAGTTTGTCTGTTATCAGGTGGGGTCCAGTCCACCTGGGCATCAGTTTGCGGGCAAGAGTTCAGGTCCCGGACTCTCTTTTCCCGGTTGTGGGGGCGAACATGTAGTACCAGACCCTATCTACCACTTGGAGTTCCTCGTGAGAGGCCTTTTGGTCATAATACGCCTTTCGTCCTTCAGCGGATTTTTCCAGGTTTTTCTGGGCAAACGCAAAGGTGTTCTTCCAAGTCATTCATGTATTGTTGTTTGGTGTAGGCTGTTGCCATGGCGACATCGCCTGGTTGGTACAACAGGTGTAGAGGGAGAGTCATTTGTCGACCCGTCATCATCTCGAAGGGAGAGATGCTAGTCAATGTGTGTGGAGTGGCCCTTATGGCCATGAGGACCAGAGGAAGTTTCACGTCCCAGTCCTTGTGGTTTGTGGGTACGTATTTCTTCAAAATACTTACCACAGTTCTGTTTGCTCTCTCCACTTGGCCTGAGGCCTGTGGGTGGTAGCCAACATGGAAGTTGACTTTGATGCCTAGCATCTTCCATAGTTCTTTCATCACTTCAGCTGTGAAGTGTGTACCTTGGTCTGAGTTCACCCTGAGGGGAAGTCCAAACCTTGAAAATACATGATTCATTAGTAACATAGCAGTTGTTTGTGCTGTGTCGTTAGGAGCTGGTAGGCATTCTACCCATTTGGTAAATGCACAAGTTACCGTGAGAAAATATTTATTTCCTCTAGTGCTCTTAGTAAGTGGTCCAACCCAGTCGATCTGGAGGTCGGACCATGGGAATGCAATGCCTCTACTTTGCAGTGGTGCTCTGTGGAGTGGTCTGGATGGCTGAAACTGGCCACAGACCAGGCACCCTTTTATGTAGTTCTTGACATCCTTTTTCAATCCAGGCCAATAAGCAACTCGTTTTAATGCTTTCAGCGTGGCGTTATCTCCCTTGTGTCCTGCGGACGGGAGGTCATGCGCATGAACTAACATCACCCCCCTGTGGTCATGGGGGACCACGAACACGAGTGAGGACGTCGTTCCATGAGCAAAAGTTAGGCTGCCCTTGATTAGTTTTAGCTGTTTGCGCAGCTGAAAGAGGACTTTAAGGTCTGGATTGGAATCCAGGTCGGCTTCGGACAGAGTGTTTTTCTCTGGGTCAGTCAAGTACAGCATCATCGAGTTTATTGCAGGATCCGACTTCTGAAGTTGGATAATGGCTGGGTCAGTCAGCACGGGTTGTACAGAGGCTGTGTTGTCAGCCGGTTTGGCTGCAGCCTGTGCACGTGTGACTGCCATTACCTCGGCTGTAGGTTGTACTGACAGAGTTACGAGCAGCCAGGAGGGGTCAAAGGACCACAGAGGGCCGTCCACAGCTCCGTCCTTGGCTAGGAAGTCTGCAAGGTCATTATACCGCTTGTCATCGCCTAGGACTCTCGAATGTCCTGGAACCTTTTTCCAGTAGACCTGTAGGTCATGTGATGTCACCAAGTGATCACATGCCATGAAAAGCTCTTTGTGTTTGACCACTTTCTTGTTGCTTGTGAGAAAGCCGTTCTGTTTCCACAGAGCGAGTTGACACAAGAAACTAAGTCGAGCGTAATTAGAGTCCATGCAGATGACTAGCGTTTGGATGGAGCGTTCTACTGCCATCTGGAGAGCGATTAGGATTCCTGCTATCTCAGTGTACTGAGAAGTCTGAGAGCCTAATTTATAGCTAAAAGTGACCTCTTCTCGGTCTTGGAGGAGAATCCCTCCAACACCTGATTTGTAGGTTTGTTCGTGATGGAATGAGCATCCATCCACGTTTAATGTTGTCATATCTTTGCAGATATTGTCATCAAAGTAGTGGTGATTTGGGTCCTCATTTACTGAGGGTTTTTCCGCAGCTGGCAGATGGGTGGCAGGTACATCTTGTGTACACTCCAGGCAGAGTGCCAGGTCGGTGCCCAAATGTGACTTTTTGTTTTGTCCGTAGCGGATGTCTAGGTCAAAACTTGGAAGCGCCATGAGCCACATGGCTACCCGTGAGTTTGTCACCGCCCCATCTCTGATGCGTTGGCTATTCAGGAAAGTTACTGGCTGGTGTTGTGTTTCAACAATGATTTTTTGTCCACCGATGTAACTGGAGATATGTTTAACTGCCCACACAGTGGTCAGTAGAGCTTTCTCACAGTCTGAGAACTTTAATTTGGGACCTGCCATTGTCTTACTGGCGTAGGCCACCACACGCTTGTCTTTGTCGTGCATCTGGTACAGACCTGCACTCATGCAGTGAGCTGAAAAGCCCGCTTCCAAGTGAAACTCTTTGTTGTAGTCTGGATAGACTAGACATGGGGCTGACTTGAGTCTGTCCCTGAGAGCATTCATTGCCTGCTGTTGGTTATCAGTCCAGACAAATGGGACGTCTTTCTTTAAGAGTTCAGTCAGTGGTTTCGCAAGGTCTGCATAGTTCTCTATGAATTGGAGTGAGTAGTTACACACACCCAGAAAACTTTGTAGTTCTCTGAGATTGGTGGGGACTTTGAGATTGTCTAGGCCTTGGGTGCGAGTCAATTGTGGTTGTACTCCGTCTGGACCTACTAGTAGGCCAACGTAGTCCACCTTGGTCCTGCACCATTGGCATTTTGACAGTGAGATTTTAGCACCAGCAGTAGTCAGTTGATTCAGAACGTGGTCGATCTCAGCCAAGTGCAAGACCAGTGTTGGCTGCCTCCAAAGGACATTGTCCACGTAGATCAGTGTCCCACGTTCGTGGGCATCTGGACATGCTTTGTTCAAAAAGATGTTGAACTCAGCTGGTGAGTTAGCATAGCCAAAGGGGCACCTGGTGAAGGTGTATTGTTGGCTACCAAAAGTGAAAGCTAGTTTGTGTTGGTCCTCGGCACGCACAGGAATGGTCCAAAACCCAGAGGCGACGTCGAGGGTGGAAAAGTACTTACCATCGGTGACCTTGGGCAGTTCCTGTTGGATCTGGGTCATTGGCCACCTAGATAAAGGAACTTGTTTGTTTAGCTTTCTGTAGTCTATGGTAAGTCTCCACTTACCATTTGGTTTCAAAACTGGCCATAAAGGCACAGAGTAAGTGCTATTACAATGTCTGATTATGCCTTTATCCAAAAGGTCATCAATGATTTCCTTGACAGGTTGATGTGCTGCCAGGGGAATCTTGTATTGTCTGACAAATGTAGGCGGTGAGTTTGGCGGAGTTGGGATGCTCACTGTGTGAAGCGAGGTCAACCCACAATCCATTGAGTCAGTCGAGAATGACTTCTCATATTTCATGAGAACTTGGCGGAGTTTATCCCTTTCTTCATCAGTTGTCAGGGCGTCGGCTTGGGCGACCACCTGTTCAATCTGTGAAGCGATTGCTAAGTGTTCTTTATGTTTGGGGAGCTCCAGTGAGTCCCTTTCTGTGTCGTCAGACCTGTCTATAGGTAAGACACTATAGGTTTGAGGTCCTAAATCGACATCATTGGTTGAGAAGAGAGCTATGGCCTGTGTTGGTTTCGTGAACCAAAGTGGACCAGTCTCTTGACTCGATACCAGGTTGTCTGGGAGTCCTCCCAGAAATGGAATGCCAAGTTCAAAATCATGAAAATCTGTGGAGATCAACCATCCTAGCCTTGTGTTTCTCAGGATCAGTACCTCCTCTGTGCCTGTGTTACACACAGCAACAGATGTAGTTCTGGAGTCGAGGCTCACTTAGCTTGCGGCCTCAATGGACAGTCCTATTTTGAAAAACGTAGGAGATGGTTAAAAGTACGCCTGTTTGAGGCTAATAGCTTGTCTCGCCACAATGCAGACTCGTACCATTAGGTTTGTTACCTGAGGTGGTACTGAGGTGTTTTGGTTGGTAGCAACCTGGCAGACCTCTGGAATGGTCTGTCCAGCCATAAGGTTTGCTGTGTCTAGCACAGGAGGATCCTTTTTGGCTGGTTTTAGTGACCACAGTACATTGCGGTTGGTGTCCACTCGGACACCTAATCTTACCAAGGTATCAGAGCCTATGTAGGTTGCAAGTGGAAAGTCTGGGACCACGAGGAATGGGTGGACCAGTTCCCGTTGGTTCCAGCTCAATTTCAGGTTAATGACTCCTTCCGCAGTCATTACTCATGAACTGTTGGGATACAATGGAAAGGGGTAAGATTTCCCAATCAGAACTGGACCGAAATGTTTCTTAACCAATGTTTCGTAGAAAGCTTGGTTAATAGATGATTTATCTGTCCACAGCGACAGTACAGCATCTTCGGTGTGGGATCCTTGGATCTCTACACCTTTAACTACCAATGGTAGGCAGTATCCGGTGGGCTCTGACTGTCTCAGCTCGCAGAGGAGGCTTTCTTGTTCAGTCAGAGTTGGGTCCACTGGTTGGGTCCCTTCGATTTCACATGCTTTTGAAGGCTTACTTACAGTGACTGTGTTCTCTGCTGAGAAGTCCTCGGTGCCTTCTGCGGTACCTGCTGTTGGGCAGTCTGTGACTGTCGCAGGAGGCATGAGTATTGGCAGGGGTTTGCTCACTCTGGCCCACATTGTCTGTTCACCATAATCTATAATTGCCTCAAAGCAATTTATAAAATCCTGGCCGATCAGAAATGGGAATGAGTCAACCGTAGACACATGTACCAGGTGGTATAGTGTCATCTCGCCAACCTGCATGCGAACCATAGCTATAGCTGTCAGAGTTGTCCTCGTCTCTGCGAGGCCCTGCAGTTCTATAGCACGTTCTATGAGAGGTATTTCCCTGTGAACACTGTTAGCGGTGGTCCTGAGCTCCTCGAACAGTTTGGCTGACATAATAGTTATATCGGCTCCACTGTCCAGTAGGGCTTCATGTGTGAGGACCCCTTCAAGTGTGATCGACAGGTAAGCTTTTTTAGTGACCCCCTTTCTGATCAGGTTACACAGGAACCTTGTAGGTTTTGGCCGACGTTTCTTCTCACGTTTACCTTTACCTGTGTAATCTTGGTTTATCCGAACCGTTGGTGCAGTCGCTGCTGTTCCTGAGAGTTCGGTTTTTGACGGGCCTCCGTCATTAATGTATGAGATCACCCGCTCACTGTGTGTTGAGGGGCTCTCATGTTTGTAACAACAAGGTCCTGGTGGCTGTCCGTGACAGCGGCAACGTTGTTGTTTGTGTCACCCTGATTTATCTGAACCGTTAGTACAGCTGTTGCTGTTTCTGAGGTTTCAGTTTGTGACGGGTCACAGTCGGTGACGTGTGATTGTACCCCCCCTTTTTTGGTGAGGGCCTGTCAGAGTTTACAACAACAACGTCATGGTGACTGTCTGTGACAGCAGTAATGGTGTTGTTTGTGTGTTCTGACTCATCAGCAATGATATTGCCACACAACGCGTCAGGTTGTTTGTCTGTGGCAACACCTTTCAACATTTCCAAGAACCGACGCACACTCTCTGTCTCGTCCGAGCTCAGAGGTCTGGGGCTCTCTTTCTGGACCCGCTGCTGTTTCTTTTTCATCTCAGGCTGTTCAGGCCAACGTGGAGGGGGAGCAGGACCTCTCCTCTGGGGTTCCCAGTGGGATCCCTGGTTGTATGGGTCACCTTTGATGCCACACTTTTTACCCTTAGGGCGTTCGCCCCCCTTCTGGTACTTTTGTTCATCCTCTGGTTTCTTGGGAAACCATTTAGGATCCTTTCTGGACCAGGGGGCACTCGCCTGTTGTGGTTTGGCTGCTGGGAAACCTCGTTTCCTCTCGCCTTTTTTGGGAGGGGGAGCTGAAGCTCTCGTCCCTTCCAATTCTAATGACTGGGCAGGAATCCTCTCACCTGGGAACACCTCAATGGGTGTTTTGGCCTGTGAACGGGCTTCAAAGACATTCACAGCACAACTTTTTATCTCACTGATGGCTTTTTCTTTGAAATTAGCCATCATCTGCACTGACATTCTTATGTCAGGGTGGAGATTTTTGCTGAAAACGAACTTAAACGCTTCCTCCTCCTCCATGCCGGTTTCATTCCTGTAACCAAAATAAGCCTGCAAAATTCTGGAATAATATGCCCTTGGGTGCTCTTTCTTATCTTGCATGACCTTGTCGGCGGCTGGATATCCGCCAGGTCCTGCGCAAGGTGTATACTCTTTCATAAGAGCAGCACATAACAGGCGTTAATCCTTTCTTGTGGCATCAGGTTGACGCTCTATGAAGGAAAACACCATCCTGGCTGAAGTGAGCCTGATTAAACCTACTTTATCCTCAACTGTAGTTTAGCTTCTTAATTGGAAGTCAAGGTCGTGCAGATAGGCCTTAGTGTCAGTCGAACCCAACGGCCCCGGCTCAAAGCATTGGACATACTTCGCTATTTTATGCAATTCTGGCTGAGGAATTGGTGTTGTTGGAACAAAAATAGCACGTGGAGGTGATTCACTAGACTCACGTGGAGGTGGCAGAAGGGGATTATGTGTAGGAGGTACAACAAAATCCTTCTGAGGTGGTGGTGGGTGATCTGGACTCTGACCCAGTTCGTCTTTGAGTTCCAGACATCCTTGCCCCTCGTCAGAGATTTTATTTGTGGCTGCGGCAAGTTTTGCCTCACAGGCTGTTAAGCGTTCACGTGATGTATGACACTCACTTTGTAAACGCACGCCTTGTTGGACTAACGCCACTTTTTCCAATCTGCACTCATCCAGAGATTGTGATGTGAGCTGCACCTGTCGTTGCAGAACATCATTGTCTGAACACAGTGCTTCATACTTAATCCCTCCTTCACGCATCTTTTCCTCATATGAGTTTGCTTGTGACAACAGCTGAGCTTGTGAGAGCTCTTCTTCACGTTTCAATTTATCCTCCCAAGTTTCCTTATCAAATTGAAACTGTGTCATGAGTTTTAGATACTCCTCTGTCTCACGTTTCAACCTAATTGCAAGGTCTTCTGCCCTGTTAGCCTCAAGGTAAAATTTAGCCTTCAGCAAGAGCGCTATTTTAGTTAGTTGTTCATAGCTTGACTTCGTTATGGCTGCAGAAGTCACACTTTCTGCAACTTCCTGCAGCTCGTCCAATAACTCTGTTGAGTTCATGCTGTCCACCTGTTCACCATATGTCTCTAAGGACTTTGTTAGCATATTTAGGGCAGTCTCAAGCCATTCCTTTTTATCACATGGAGCAACATCAGCTTCTGTTAAATCTGCCATGGTTATCCACTGTTCAGCAAAACCTATCTGGTTAAATCGTCACAATCTCAGAGTTTTTCAACAGGTAAATGTTTGTATTTAAGACAGCAGTGAGTGTCATACACTATTTTAGCTCTGGGTCTCATCAACAGTACTGTTATAAGCCAATCTTTCAATAAATGGGCCCCTGAGTTTAGGCCTTACCCCATAAAATTGTAAGTAAATGCTTCCTGTGTCAGTGTAACTTAATGAGCTTAAATCTAACAGATACAAGAGCCAGTCTATTTCAGTGTTCATGTACTCCTAATGCACTTAAAATTAATAAACCTGCAATATTTTCTAAAAAGTCTGACAGCAACTTTGTAGTTTTAAACGCTCTCAAGCAGTTTAATTTACCAGAATTTGCCATTTAAACAGTACCCATAAACCAGGCTCTGATTAACAGGAAACAATTTTTTTAAATGAAAGGCGAGTGCACAAGCTTACTTTTACCGGTAGGAGTCACTGACGACTTCCTGTGAACCGTCCTGTTGACATCCGGTTGTTAGCCGTTAGCTACGATGTAGCAACGGTCGGACACGGTTCAAATCAGCATCTATGGACGGATTTAAAGCTTAGACGATGCGTCGCTTTACAAGCACGCTTTTTCTGCATATACTCATGAGTTTATGAACGAATGTCAGAGCTTTATTCAGCTTTTTTAAACACAAAGGAAGACTCCGTTAAAACGAGCTTCATTTCCAGGGTCACGTGACTTCACAGACACTTGAACATTGGGGGTGGGCTTTACGCACTGACACCAGAATGAGTGGGCGTACAGGGCGTTACGTCACCAGCTTCTCAGCGAATCAGAACGACCCAAACAGCGGTTCTCAACCAATCACAGCTCGTGTGTACTCGCCTTAAGCTAGCAGTTAGCATCAACAGTCTGTTCAAATTATTGCCAATTAAAGCGTCAAAAATTGCACAAATTTACTATGGAACGTAACGAATCAGCATTGGAGCAGCTCTGAGACGGCGCTCAGCTTCAGACAACGTATCACCATTTTAAAACATGACTCGAACGAATCCAGTAAACAGAACCGGGTCGAACATGCAGAACCCCCCGGTCCATGCTAGAGTTTCAAACAGAATGAATGCGTTATTCCTACAGCTTACAGCTTAGTTACACAAACAGATTGACAATTTCAGCTTTAAAATGCACACATCGATGCCATTCTGCAGCTTTCTGAACACCACAGCCATAAATCATGTCTGTACCAAGGTCAAAACTCGGACTTTTTTATGCAAACATGACGCGTTATTTCACAATAACACAGGTCTCGGGTCACAAATAACTTATCTCTTTAGAAAGCGTACGAGCCACCAAATATGTACTGAATGTGGGGACACAGCTTTGCTGTAGCTTCACTACTAATTAATTATTCTTAAAGCTAGTTCAAGCACAAAGAATATTAATTATTTAAATACAACAGATTCTTTCTTTTTTGAGTTAAATTAATGCCATGTGACCGAGATAACTGTGAGGATTGTTTAATCAGTGACATGAGACGCCATTTTTTCTTTGACCCATCAGAATAAATGCAGTCATTTATTTAACAGAATCAAAATTTAACATCAAAACATGTACACATTGATTTGCTGATCTGTTTCTGATTAATAAAAACTTGGCACACTTTACTAACAAGACAACAGAACATTACTGATGGAGGCATCTAGATTACTGGCAAAGTAGAAGTTTAAGGGAAAGAATAGATAAGTTCAAAAGGAAGATGGATGAAGGAAGATGCATGTTTTGTTGACCAGAATTAGCACGCTTCTTTCAACACCAGCTCAAACCCCCCGGTCCACGTAGTGCGTAGCAACTCGTGACGTCTCTTTACCTTTGCAGATTGTTGGACCAGCTCCAGCCTAGATGTCCCTATGCACACCCTTTTACAGCATGTCCGGTCAGGGTGGCTGGTCATCGTCAGAAGTCGTGTGGTTTTACTCCGTTCAACAGAACAAGCTTCCTTCGAAGTTGTAGGGCATTACGCCCGGGTGAGTTCACAGCGAGGCGCTGTGATTCCAGTCGGGATGGACGGACCCTCATCTCACGGTCAAATCCATCAGCTATTGATTAAATCTGAAAATTCCTTAGGAACTCTCAGGAAGACTCCATAGTCCCAAAAAAGACTGAGGAAAACTGAGTAAGACTCCAGGAAGACTGAAGAAGACTCAGTCCGAAGTTCCACTCAGAAGTGGAAGACTCCGGTGAAAGACTCTAGGAAGACTCTAGGAAGACTGAATAGTTCTAGGAAGTGTTGACTTTTAAAGAGTGCTCACTTTCGGTCAATCGGTACTTCCTGATTGGTTGAAACAACCAACAGGGGTGGTGTTTCAGTGATGTCAGAGGGTTATTAGGAGTCAAAAAGACAGCAGGAATGTTTACAAACGTTTAGTACAGACAGAGGACTGTTATGGCGAAGTGAGACAAATGCAGATGCCAGTTGAAGTTAATTACTGTCTGCCAGGTTTAAAAACAAGACACTTCGTTCTAATAACTTGCTTTCTGACTTTTGACCGACATCCCTGACTTCTGACCGACATCACTACTCCTTATTCAGACAGAAGATCAAAATGCACAATTACTTTGTAAATAGACATTTAACTTGATTTCTGACTTCTAATGAGGTTTAAAAATCATTAATACTGTTTCACAGTTGATTTAAAATGAGTGGTTCACTTCAACATTTAGAAATGGTATGAACTAAACATACATTGATTATCAAGATATTCTAAAATAGTAATGATAATGTAAAAAGAAGAGTGTTCTTTCAATTGATTAATTCAGGATACATAAATAGTCTCTTGATGAGATAATTTGTATTTCTGGATTCAAATCAATGAAATAACAGTTCCTGTCTCATGAAGGTCTTCAGAAACAGATTGTTGTCAGAGGCCTAGTTCACTACACTAGTTCTAAATGGAGGTTTTACAAACATTTCCATTCTCTTAAGGTTATTTTTACAAATTTTAATTGAATATTTGGGGCTAATAATTTTGAGCTTTATACATGTCTTGTAAAATACTACATTCAACCACATCATAACATTTTAATAATTTCAACTGATGAAATAATATATTTGTTGGGTGACCATAGCACTTCATACTTTTAATAATTTTTATAGCTCTTTTTTGTAAAATAAAAATAGGATTTGTAATTGTTTTGCATGCTTTTCCCCAAACTTCAATACAATATATTAAATATGGAACAATTATTACATTATACATTATATACAAGCTTTTTCATTCAAAAAAACTTTTACTTTATACAGTAATGCAACTGATTGTTATTTTTATTTTTAAGTATTTTACATGAGATTTCCATGTCAGCTTCTCATCAATAACGACACCCAAAATTTTTATTTCATTAACTACAAATTTCAATGCTGTCAATTTTAAAGTTGTTGTTTAAAGTTAAAACTATTAATAGAGAATTTTATGATTTTTTGACAGTGATTTCAATATTTTGAAGGCTAAATACAAATAAAAGGTGAACATTAATTTACTTGTACAGTTTGTAGTTTTTCTGAGGCTTTTATATTGTTTATATCAATATCGAATTATATCGTTATGATCGAAAATAAGAAATATATTGTGATAAAAGTTTTGGCTATATCGTCCAGCCCTAGGAACACCCTGCAAAAAGATCTGAAGCTCTCTACCTTGACATCCCTAATGGACTTTAATCAACTGCTAAGTTCAAGTCACAAACCAACGCAGACTTGTTCCTGTTTTTTAGTATTTTGCATCACTTTATTATGTTGCTGTTTATATATATATATACACAAACCGGATTCCAAAAAAGTTGGGACACTAAACAAATTGTGAATAAAAACTGATTGCAATGATGTGGAGGTGCCAACATCTAATATTTTATTCAGAATAGAACACAAATCACAGATCAAAAGTTTAAACTGAGAGAATGTATCATTTTAAGGGAACAATCTGTTGTTTCCAAATATCATGGCATCAACAAATCCCAAAAAAGTTGGGACAAGTCCATTTTTACCACTGTGTGGCATCCCCCCTTCTTCTTACAACACCCAACAGATGTCTGGGGACAGAGGAGGCCAGTTTCTCAAGTTTAGAAATAGAAATGCTCTCCCATTCATGTCTAATACAGGCTTCTAACTGTTTAATCGTCTTGGGTCTTCTTTGTCGCACCTTCCTCTTTATGATGCGCCAAATGTTCTCTATAGATGAAAGATCTGGACTGCAGGCTGGCCATTTCAGTACCCAGATCCTTCTCCTACGTAGCCATGATGTTGTGATTGCTGCAGAATGTGGTCTGGCAATATCGTATTGATAAATACAGGGTCTTCCCTGAAAGAGATGATGTCTAGATGGGAGCATATGTTGTTCTAGAACCTGAACATAGTTCTCTGCATTAATGGTGCCTTTCCAGATATGCAAGCTGCCCATGCCACAAGCGCTCATGCAACCCCATACTATCAGTGATGCAGTCTTCTGAACGGAGCGTTGATAACAACTTGGGCTGTCCTTGTCCTCTCTGGTCTGGATGACATGGTGGCCCAGTGTTCCATAAAGAACTTCAAATCGTGACTCATCTGACCACAGAACAGTCTTCCATTTTGCCGCACTCCATTTTAAATTACCCCTGGCCCAGTCTGAGCTTATGGAACTTGCTTAGAAATGGCTTCCTCTTTGCACTGTAGAGTTTCAGCTGGCAACGGCAGATGGCACGGTGGATTGTGTTCACTGACAATGCTTTCTGGAAGTATTCCTGAGCCAACTCTGTTATTTCCTTGACAGTGGCATTCCTGTTTGAGGTGCAGTGATGTTTAAGGGCCCGGAGATCACGAGCATCCAGTAGAGTTTTACGGCCTTGACCCTTACGCACAGCGATTGTTTCAGATTCACTGAATCTTTTGATGATGTTATGCACGGTTGATGATGATAACTTAAAAGTCTTTGCTATTTTATGCTGGGTAACACCATTCTGGTATTGCTCCACTATCTTTCTGCGCAACAATGGTGGAATTGGTGATCATCTTACCATCTTGGCTTCTGAGAGACACTGACACTCTGAGAAGCTTTTGTTATACCCAATCATGTTGTCAATTGACCTAATTAGTGTTAATTGGTCTTCCAGCTGTTCGTTATATGCTCAATTTCCTTTTTCCAGCCACTTGTTGCTACTTGTCCCAACTTTTTTTGGATTTGTTGACACTATGAAATTTTTAATCAACATATTTTTCCTTTAAAATGTTACATTTGCTCAGATTAAACTTTTGATCTGTCATCTATGTTATATTACGAATAAAATATTGACATTTGCCATCTCCACATCATTGCATTCAGTTTTTAATCACAATTTGTTTAGTGTCCCAACTTTTTCGGAATCCGGTTTGTATATATATATATATATATATATATATATATTTAATTTCTTCCATTTACTTGTCACTTTATATGCTTTTTTATGATTTTTTTATTCAACCTTTATTTAGACAGGTAAATCCCATTGAGCCTTGAGGACTCATTTACAAGAGAGACCTGATTTCAACAAAGAATGATGACAACAATGGACAACAGCGACAACAATAAACAGTTATAAAAAGTCATACAGTCAATCAGATTTTTTTTTTAACAAATAGGATGGCTAAAAAAAAGAAAAGTAACAAAAAAACTGCTAGATTTTAAGGCGAATGTAGAAAACTAAAAACAGGAACATGTCTGCATTGCTCCTTGCCAGGAGTTTAGCAGCTTCTTAAAGCCACTTAGAGAGGTCAAGGTCGAGAGCTTCAAATCTTTTTGTAAGATATTCCAGGAAACAGGAGCGGAGTAGGAGAAGGCCCTTTTGCCAAGTTCAGTCCGCACTGATGGAACACTGCAGGTAATAATGTTCTGAGAGCGCACGCTGTAGCTGCACTCACGCAGAGACATGAAGGAGGAGATGTATGAAGGCAGCAGACCAAGAAGTGATTTAAAGATGAAAATGTACCAGTGAGAGAGTATGCGTGAAGTTAATGATGTCCAGTTAACCAGTGAATACAGGGTGCAGAGGTGGGTACGATAATCACAGCCAGTTATGAATTTTAGTGCACCATGATAGACAGCATCCAACATCTGCAGGGTTCTTGCAGGCGCGTTCATGTAAAATCAGGGGTGCCCAACCTTTTTTGAACCAAGAGCTACTTTTGAAGTCGGCAATTTGCCGAGAGCTACTCGTCCAGTCTCATTATCAACAAACATAATTTTTCATCAATCCCTACTCCTCACTTCTTTAAAGTAAATAAAACAGAACGTGATGTGTCTATAGGAGACAACTTTTTATGCAAGCTGTATAAAATAAATGTGTCTCTACCTTAGTGGGACTTCTGACACTGAGAGTAGGAGGCCAGGGTCTCATAAGCTGGGCAGTATGAGGTGGTTGCGAGGCGCAGGCAGGTCTCCAGATGATCATCATTCATTGTGGATCTGTTTTTGGACTTGATGATTTTCATGTGTGAAGAAGCAGACTCACACAGGTAGGTAGATCCAAAAAGTGCTGTTAAGTTCAAAGCACATCTTCGGATGTTAGGATACTTTTCTTCTGACAGCAGACTCCAGAACTCTCCATCCACGCCAGGTGATGCTCTGGATTTGATCCCAATGTCATTTTGCAGAGTCAACACCTCATTTTCAACACCAGAGCTGTCCAGCTGAAACACGGACACCAATTTGGACACAATGTCATCCACATCAACATTTCCAAAAGGATAACACATGTAGCTGGTAACAGGCTCGATGGAGGAAAAGTCAGTAAATCGTCTCTCAAATTCTGCTGAGATGCTCTGAACCTGCTTAGAATAGTGTGCACTGTCCAGTTGTGGGACCTCTTTCCCTTGGCACTGTAGCTCTGCCTCCATGTGTGGGAAGTTTCGCAGGTCCCTGCATTGCAGCCGACTTGTGAGCAGTTGCAGCCTGCTTTTGAAGGTGCTCACAGAACTGATCATGTGGATTATGTTTTTGTCCTTTCCCTGAAGCTCCAAATTCAGTTCATTGAGCAGGCTGGTGAGATCTGTGAGGAAGGCTAAATCCAAAAGCCACTGGGTGTCCTCTAGTTTTGAATGTTCACCATGATCTGACAGCTTCAGAAAATCCCTGATCTTAGGCAACAGCTCACTCAATCTGTCCAGAAATTTACCTCTGCTTAGCCACCTGACGTCCATGTGCAGCAGCAGGTCTGTGTGGTCTGCTCCTGCCTCCTCCAAGTGAGCCTGGAACAACCTCCTCTGCAGACTCCTGGCCCTTATAGAGCACACAGTTTTCATGGCAACATCCATCACTTCCTTCATGTTTAAAATCTCCCCACACAGGGCCTGTTGGTGGATGATGCAGTGATAGTGCAAAATGTCTGGGAAAGCATAATTCTGCTTGCAGAGTGCAACAAATCCACTGGTGTGACCAGTCATTGCTGGAGCGCCATCAGTTGTTATATAAATTAGTTTAAAGAGGGGCAAGTTGCTTTTATTAACAAACTCCATAAACACATTAAAAATATCTTCTCCTCTTGTGTGTCCCTTCAAAGGCAAGATGGTGAGCAGCTCCTCTTTTGCACTCATGTCTGCAAAGGCCATTCTAATAAAAACACACAGCTGGGCTACATCCACCATGTCTGTCGACTCATAAAACTGAAGAGAGAAACACTCACATTGTTCCACGTCCTTTTTTAGCTGCTCCTCCGCATCCACAGCCATTTCCTCACATCGCCGTGTCACTGTTTGTCTGGACAACTGCACGTCTTTAATAGCAGCTACGATCTCACTTTTATTTTTAAAATCATGAAAAAGCGCATCTGCAGCCTCAATAAACGCTTCTTTCATAACTTGTCCATCGCTGAAAGACTTCTTATGTTGAGCCAGGATGCGGCTAACATGGTAGGAAGCTATCGTAGCAGCTTTACCTTTTGTGCTGGGCCGAGTGAAGACTGATTGCTGGGCTGCAAGCTTGTTTTTTAGCTCCCGCACTTTCTGAGTCCGTAAAGAACTTTTAAGAGGGAAATCTGTCTCAAACCATTTGTGCATCGTCTTGAAATGCCTCTCCAAGTTACACTTTTTGGGTAAGGCAACGCTCGAATTACAGATGAGGCAAATGGACTTCGAATTAGAATAAACAAAAAAATACTCCTCCTCCCACTCTGTGTGGAAAATATTAAGTTTTCGTTTGCTTGTTCGCTAGTTTTCCATCCATGTTTTCTGCGCACCGACATTACTCCACTACTGAGACTAAAGTCTCGTGAGAGCGCTGTGTCACCGCACCCAAAACTCGCGAGACTATGTCTGTGAGAATACAAGTCAAGGTTTCGCGGTCGCCCGCGAGCGACTGGTTGGGCACACCAGATGTAAATAATGTCACCGTAATCAATGGAGGGAAGGAAAGTTACAGATACAAGGCGTTTCCTAGCATTCAGGGTGTCGATAAACCTGGTGTCAAGTGATGATGTAACGGACAACCAGCTTTAATAAAGGTGAAGCCTGATCAAGTTCTCCTCAGCAGCTGAAACAAAAGGACTGAACTTCTGTTTTAAGTCAAGCTAAATATAAAAATGTGTAATCAAAAGTGTTTACCAATAATCAACAAGTAATCAATTAATGATATGTATTGATTTATAAGAATTGTATAATCCATTGTATAATTGTGTGATTTACTTGAAGAAGTGTTGAAGTGAGAAAAGCAAGAACCGAGGCCTAATGTAACCGTCTGATGTGACCATAGGCAAGTCTGAACATGTCTTGAGCAGAAGATTTTACATGTGTTATTTTGAACTATTAGTGAAAAGCATGTGTAATTGAAGAAGCTATAGTAAGAGAACAAAAGGTCATGAGGTTCAACTCAGCTCATCAGTAGGAAACACAAAGTGAATAACAGGTTCTGGAAAGTTCCTAAAGCAGAGCAAAGCAGCTTGGTGGAAAAGTACCCAGAGTAAAAACAGGAAACAGCTTGTTTTTCTCAAGTTCTGGAAAGTACTAGAAGCAGAGCAAAAACAATTTTGGGGAAAAACCCAAAGAACCGGTTAGAACCGGTTGAAGTGCAAAACAATAGTCAGTTACTGGAAAAAAAGATGATATCATTTTCTAGGAAAGGCCTCTAACCCCTCCTTAAGAGGAGGGAAAAAGGAGTCTTTAAATACAGACTGAACTGATTAAACTTGGTCAAAGCTGGGTCGAAGAGTCGAGCAGAAGGAACTACAAGCAGGGAGCAGTTCGAAGGATCAGAGACGCCCGAAAGAAGTTGGATTTTATCGGTTTGAGACAAGGCTGGGATTTACTTCTCTTCTCACTGAAATGGGATTGGATTTAAGTCTTCACTTGCAACAGCAGACCGGAGAGGTGTCCTACTTCTAAAAGGCTTGGCCCGGGCTCATCCAAAGCTCTGATTTCTTCAATTTGGCATAAGCTGCTTCTGTTTTGGGTTGGCCCGTACTTCCCTCCTGGGAGGCGGGAAATATGCCTCTTATCAACACAGGGATTCTCTGAGGGCCACCTTAGAATCATGGTAAGGGGACTGCCCTGTCCTTCTGGTCTAAATAAATTAATTCATCAGATTAGAAATATAGCATACAGGATAAATTCAAGAATATTAAACTGGGTACTAGTAGGTTTTGCTCTGAGGTGTTTCTGGTTCACGAGGGAGTTGAGAGAGAACCTCTTTTGGCTTGATGTGTGAAAGGTCTGAGTGAAGGTAGTGTTCACAAAATCCCCAAGGGCTCTTGGGGATCAGAAGTCATCAGGAAGATTCCATTACCTTACTTAAGTGAAGAAAGTGTATCCTATGTAATCATGAAAATTAATCAATATAAAATTGTGCTTGTTGCTGTACCCCTGCGAAAATTGTTGATTAAAGCAAAGCAAAACGTATAAATCTGGACTATTATTTCACCCTTATTGAACAAATACATGGTAAAGCTTGGTTCACTTAACAACATCAATAGTGGAGGTTTTGAAAGTTTCATTAGCCAGTGAGTGACAACACCCTTGTGCCCATCATCCAGGGCCCTAAAGATTACCAGAACAGTTAACAATTGCAACGCTAAATTAAGAGGTGAGCGGCCACAACGTGAGTTTCTCTGGACCAGATGACCCGTCCCTGCTGCTTGGAGGATCAAGGTAACAGAGTGAGATTAGGGTGTGACTCACGGATAGAAGGCCGTTAATTTTCTGGATGAATCACCTCGTCGCAGCCTTAATGAGGCTACTTTAGACAGCTGCAGGTAATACCACGGCGCTGAGGTTAGCTTCCGGACCCCTTGGAGGAGAGGCTGCAAGCAAAGGTGCTTATCGCTACTTTCAGTGGTTACCTTTGCTTATCGGAAAGCAAAACAAGGGTTAGACAGGATCCGTTTCTGAAAAAGAAACCCAGTTTAACTTTCAGTTTCTTTACCAAGCTTTCCACATGGAGCTTAAAAGAGAGATGCGAGTCGACCAAGATACCCAAATATTTATAGGAATCAACAAACTCAATCGGGCCATCATTTGAGGATGAGATCAGAGGAAGAACTGCTGGGACCAACTTCCCATTTGAAAAAAAGCATCCCTTTGGTTTTGTTGGCATTTAGGACAAGTTTGAGGCAGAACAAATCTGTCTGGATGTTCTAAAAAAGTTAAATCTGGTCCTCTGGACATTCAAAAAAAACAAAACAAAGCAAATCAACAAAAAATGTAGAAACGTTTCGTCTCTTATCCGAGAGACTTCCTCAGTCTGAGGAGCTGTATTCAGCTCAGTCTCTTAAATAGCACCGTCTCAGGGTGGATCAACCAGTTTTGCTGCTGACAACCAAAACCAGCTGATCACATGTTCAAGAAGGACCATCAGCCTAACAATGGATCATTAGCACACTGATGGCTGTTTACTGTTCACAGAGGGCTGAGTGATACTAGCAATCACAGCATTGTAAGAGGGGGACAGTTGAACCCGGAGGCCTCCACCCCTGTTTAATGATGGACAATTTCTTTTCACAAAGATGGCTTCCTTTACTCCTCTCTCAAACCATCGTGCCTCTCTGTCCAGGATGTGAACATCTTCATGCCTGAAAGAGTGACCGCTGGCCTGGAGATGAGTGTAGACCGCAGAGTCTTGGCCTGATGATGTTGATCTTCTGTGCTGGGCCATCCTTTTGGCCAGTGGCTGTTTTGTTTCCCCGATGTAGGACTGATCACAGCCCTCCTGACACTGAACAGCATACACAACATTGCTCTGTTTGTGCCGGGGGACTGGATCTTTGGGATGAACCAGTCTTTGTCGTAATGTATTTTGGGGTTTAAAAGCCACTGGGATATTATGTTTAGAAAATAAACGTCTCAGTTTCTCTGATACTCCCTCAACATATGGAATGACCACTGGTCTGGGTCTGGGTTCCTCCTTTTCACCTGTTGGCTGACTGGAGTCCTGTTTGGGTTTCTTCTCTGCTTTCAGGAAGGCCCAGTTAGGATATCCACATTGCTCTAGAGCCTGTCTTGTGTGGGATTTCTCCTTCTGCCTGGCTCCTGAGCTAGTGGGGACGCTGTCTGCTCTGTGATACAGAGTCCTGATGACTCCTAACTTGTGCTCCAAAGGGTGATGGGAGTCAAACTGCAAATACTGCTCTGTGTGGGTGGGTTTGCGGTAAACCTCAGTTTGCAAATGTCCTCTATCAGAGACTGAGACCTCACAGTCTCCCAAATATTTATAGGAATCAACTAACTCAATCGGGCCATCATTTGAGGATGAGATCAGAGGAAGAACTGCTGGGACCAACTTCCTATTTGAAAAAAAGCATCCCTTTGGTTTTGTTGGCATTTAGGACAAGTTTGAGGCAGAACAAATCTGTCTGGATGTTGTTGAATGCAGATTTCAAAAGCTGGAAAGCCTTATCAAATGTTTTAGCTCAACAATAAACAACTGTGTCATCAGCATAGAAATGTATGGATGCATTAGGGATGTTTTTATCTACATTATGTATGTAGATTGTAAAGAGGGTGGGTCCTAAGACTGAGCCTTGTGGGACACCATTGTTGACTGTTAAATAACTGAAGCAAGTACCATTATGTTGAACACTATCTCCGGTCTGAGAGGTAGTTAGAGAACCAACCAATGTTGTGTTCTGAGAAACCAATTTCTGAGAGTTTATGGCACAGATGTTATGATCCACAGTGTCAAAAGCTTTAGACAGGTCTAATTAAAGTGCAGCACAATAATCCTTAGCATCCAGTGTTTCAACAACGTCATTAAGAACCTTCAGTGAAGCAGTCTACTTGTTGTTTACTGTTGTTATCCGTTTTTTTTTGTTGTTGTTTTCAACATGTATCTCTTGTAAATGAGTCATCGAGGCTCAATGAGACTAACCTGTATAAATAAAGGTTGAATTGAATTGGTGCTTTAACAAAGTCACAACTTTGTTGTGTTTTCCTAGCATTACTGAGGCACTCTTGGAAAGTCAGCATCACCATTATCTGCATGTCCAGACCATGTTTGGAATAAAACTAAGTTATTGCCTAGACATTATCCTGAGCAGTGCATGCTTTCAGCTGTATGATGCCACCAAACACAGTTTTATAGTTGACATCACTTTTCTCACTGTATTTAATATATGACTAGCATTTTGTTTGCTGTTATGTCTGTGGTCTCATCTACTCAAAGGGTATGCCAGGGTGCATTTTAACATTGCATATAGTCTAATTCTACACTGTCTCATTGATTGAGTTTACAAATTCAAAAGCATAGTTTTTGAATCGCCAGCTTTCTGGTACTCATACATTGCCGTGTGATCAGGGATTTGTTGAACTGACAGTACTGATGCATTAATTTTGATGGAAAGTAAAATATTATCATTGAGAACTTTAACATGATAGGGGTCAGTTTTTTTTTTTTTTGTGTGTGACAGCTTGTTCCTTTTCTCCGTCTTTTGCACTCTCCCTCAATAATGTACCAATTCCCTGTCCCATCTTGAGTCTTTGTACAATTCCAACAGCTTTCAAATTACTTTTCTGCTGTATGTGACGCTTGAGGTAGTCCAACTTCCATTCAGTCCACAATTTTCCCTTCGAAAACTTGCTTGCTACTTTGCATGTTTTGCAGAGCAGACCTTTCTTACTCGAAAAATAAAAAAATCTTACCCACTTTCATCACTTCATCTTCTGTTTGCACATACTCAGAAAAAAACGCATTTCTTTTTTACATTGCCTTGGTGAGTGGATGTGTCACTGTCCGTTCGTTTCGCCATGATAAGGGTTTAGCATTTGTGGCTCTTAACTCCGCCGCACTGTTGTTACCTAGCTAACCTACACGGCGCTACGGCACGTATGGGCAGGACACATATGCAATTGTCAATGCTATGATTGGCTGCATAGTAGGGATGTAACGGTACACTAAAATCACATTTCGGTTCAGTTCAGTTTCAAGGAGGGCTCGGTTTGGTTAATGTTTGGTACAAAAAAGGTCAAAATAAAGACTTACAAAATGTTTATTTTGAAAATACGCCAAGTAAACAAGTTCAGTCATTACAGACTTCTTAGTTGAAGGTGATCTGGTGAATGAAGAAGACTCAGCTCTATCGTGTTGACATCCTCAGACTGCAAACAGCACAAAGAGATAAAAAAATGAGTTAATAAGATTATAATTTTAAATTAAAATAAGTTATTTAGATCACAATAATACAATAACAATACCTCTTCTTGCACAGTTATCATTTCAGTTATGAGGTGGTTGAATATTCTCTCTAGCTCATCATCATCATCATCAGGGCAGGGCTTTAAATCGGGTCCAGGGCTTGTTGACGATCAGTTTTAGCTTTTACATAAAGTGCTGCTACAACGTTTTGGCTGAAGTGTTGAAGTGATGGGATGTCGTAGGCAGCGGGGCTCAAGAACTTTAATCATATGCTTAAAGCTGGCACATCAACAACAGAATACAGACATAGATCCAGAGCTTTAAAAACGCCTACAGCTTGTGTTATTGCTTTGGACCGATCTGAATTACCTGATAAAGGTTGTTTAAATGCTGCTGTTATCGATCTTTGTACCAAGCTGCTAGAAGAGACGTTCACATTTGGATGATGTCGTTTCAAGTGCGTTAACAAGTTAGACGTGTTGCCTGCTGCAGATCCAATCTCTGTGAAACAATGTTGACACACAGCTTTGGATTTACACTTGTCTTTTAACAAGAAAGCCATAATGTTCCCAAACAGGAGACCGCAACGACATTCTAGGCTGCTAATGTTACGCATGCTGCAAGGCTATGCAACAATTAATAACGCCGTGCTGAAACTTGCTTAGAAACTTTAGTTCCAAGGCGCATAATCTCTCGTTAATAAAATTTATTGAGTGAAAAAATAAACGAAACGGTACGCACGTGGACTGAACCAAACATGCCATACCGAAACAATTCAATACACCCACATGTACTGTTACACCACTACTGTGTAGCATAAGTGAACTGTATCATCTCATTGGCTGGACACCTGTCACTCACTGAGTTACATTGCAAAATGGTATAGAAAAAAAAATTGGTCAAATTAATTTACAGTTTATGTTGAATTTTATTTTATGCACTGCATAGATTTTCTTGTGCTCTGAGAATGTGCGAGCATTGTGCAATTGTTGAAAACAAGAAAGTCCATGCTCAATAATCCAGGTATACAATCGAACATTTTTCAGCCAGGTCATCTGGGCAGTTTCTTTTTTTTGTGCTGAAACGTTTTGCCTTCGATCCGGAAGGCTTCATCAGTCAAGGAAACACACAACAAAACTGATTCTTCCCCCAACAGCTTACTCCAAAAGTGGAACAAACCAGTTAAGCTTGTGATAAGATGGTCTCTTTGGTACGCCCCCTCCTCCATTGCTGGCCCTCTTACTTGTTGACAGTCTTGTCAAATTGGTTGAAAACAACAAAGTCCATGCTCAATAATCCAGGTATACAATCCAACATTTTTCAGTCAGATCATGTGGACAGTTTCTTTTTTTTTGTGCTGAAACGTTTCGCCTTCGATCCGGAAGGTTTCATCAGTCAAGGAAACACACAACAAAACTGATTCTTCCCCAACAGCTTGCTCCAAAGTGGAACAAACCAGTTTGACAAGACTGTCAACAAGGAAGAGGGCCGGCAATGGAGGAGGGGCTTACCAAAGAGACCATCTTATCATAAGCAGAACTGGTTTGTTCCACTTTGGAGTAAGCTGTTGGGGGAAGAATCAGTTTTGTTGTGTGTTTCCTTGACTGATGAAGCCTTCCGGATCGAAGGCGAAACATTTCAGCACAAAAAAAGAAACTGTCCAGATGACCTGACTGAAAAATGTTGGAGTGTGCAATTGTGCAAGTGCTCAGCTTAGAGGAAACATTCTTGACACACCTAATCAGAAATTTAGCTTTGCTAACCCATAATCCACTAACTAAAAAATTAGCTTCGCTAACACTAAATTGTTAAACAGGTAAAAAAAAAAAAACAGAGCAGAAGCTAACGCTAACCACTAAGGCAACGGTCACTCAGTTTGCTTCACAGGTCTTTGTCTTCCTCCAGTTGAAAACTGGTGGGACTGATGCAAACCTTTTGATGTTAATTTGATTCTTTTGGTCTGTTTTGAAGGTAGATGGGTCATTTGTGGCAAGGTTTGAAATAGCAAATTATATGATTTAAAGTCATTGTCTAACCAATGTTTAATTTTCTGCCTTACTTTACCTTTAACAGTAGTTTTTGTTTCCATATATTAGCAAAATCTCTCTTTAGTTGAGATTTAATATATCCTTTCATATAATGAATGTCTTATAACTTTAGAAAGTGGCTGCCCAGCTATAATGTGTTTTTCAGAGGGTCTAGTCCTATATGACTTGGTGGACGAGTCCTCCCGTGGTCTGGTGCACTTCTGTTTTGAGGAGAGAGTTTGCAACGTTTCTTACTAGCATTTATTTTTGGACGGGGTCGGGTTTTTGATATTTATCAAATTTTTAGTTTGCATTTGTTTTGTTGGTTGTATTTTTTTCTTCTGTCTATTTTCTGTGACTGCAGTTTTTCATTTGCAGCATTTTTCTGTTGCATTTATTTAATTTTTGGAGTCATCATTCAGTAATTCAGCCATGTTTTTTAACAGTTTGCTGTGCGTTAAGCTGTTTGTGGCTTGTTTGCACCTGTCAGTCATAGTATTTAGCTCACATGTTGCATGTTTCTTTTGCCTCTCTCTCTGCAGGTGAGGTAAGCATGCTGCAGGCAGGCATGCTGCTGCTGCAGGATGTGTTTGCAGTAAAGGTGAAGCGGCGACGAGGGGCAGGTCAGCAGTCAGGTGGAGCTGTGCTTGGCCTGGCTCTCTTCTGCTGCAGGAGGAGGGAGAGGAGGCTGGAGGAGGACACACTGCACCTCCACAATGCCTCTTTGGAGCACACACACACATGGTATAACAAGATGAAAGATCTGCTTACAGGTATTAAAAAATACACTGATATGCAGCTTGACTAGTACTCACAGTAAAACAATGTAGACAGTTTGTTTGTCTGTTTTAAAATTATTATAACCACAATTTATCTCAAGATTTAAAAAGTTTGGTACCACTTTACAATAAGGCTCCCCTTATAGATGGCTAATAAATAGTTTATAGAAATGTTATTAATTCCTGAATAAACACTTTATAAATAATTAATAACAGCGTATTATGCATTAATTAAGGGTGACAGAGAGTTTATAAAGTGTTTATAGAGGAATTAATAACATAACTATAAACTTTATTTATTTATTTATTGAGCATGCATCAGGATATAACTATAAACTATTTATTAGCCATCTATCTTTCGGACGACTGTACAAACGTAATCTCACTGTAGTTCGGCACAATGATAATAAAGCTTTCAGTACAACAATTTTCAGTCAGGTCATCTGGACAGTTGCTTTTTTTTTCTGAAACTTTTCACCTTCCATCCAGAAGGCTTCATCAGTCAAGGAAACACACAACACAAAACTGATTCTTCCCCAAACAGCTTACTCCAAAGTGGAACAAACCAGTTATGTTAGTGCTAAGATGGTCTCTTTGGCACGCCCCCTCCTCTGGAGCCGGCCCTTTTCCTCATCGACAGTCATGTCAAACTGGTTCAAAACCCAAAAAGTCCATGCTCAATAATCCATGTATACAATCCAACAATTTTCAGTCAGGTCATCTGGACAGTTTCTTTTTTTTTTTTTTTTTTTTTCTGAAACGTTTCACCAAAAAAGAAACTGTCCAGATGACCTGACTGAAAATTGTTGGATTGTATACCTGGATTACTGAGCATGGACTTTTAAAGCTTACAGTAGTCCCTTGCTACTTCGTGGTTCGTTTATCACAGACTCTCTCTATCGCAGTTTTTCAAAATAAGATTAGACATGACACACAATTCGCTGATTGATGGATGAGCCACACGATCAGCGTGGAATTTTTATTTAAAATTAACTATTTTAAATTATTTAGCACATTCTGCAGCCCATACTGCAGGATAAACTTCCTGCTGCAGCTGATCAGCTGTTCTGTGTGCAGAGCTGAGAAGTGGGCATGGCCAAGAGCACTTGCAGGTGTCAAAGAGCTGAAATCATGACATTTTGTGTTCCTTTAGAGCTTTAGAGTTTAGAAACATTATTTAGAATATTGCAAGAGTGTGGGAAGGGTTTCAACCACCTTTATATACAGTGTATATATATATATATATATATATATATATATATATATATATATATATATATATATATACACACATGAATACTAAAATAAACTACTACTTACTACTTGTACAACTATTCCTACTTCGCAGTTTTTCATTTATCGCGGGTCTTCAGGTTGCGTATCCCCCACGATAAACAATGGACTGCTGTTTTCTGATTTTGATTCTGTTAAGAAAACTAGGTTAAAACTTTTGGACACTTTCCTAAAAAATATAATTCAAACCATTAGCACAGTTATTTGACATTTTTTGAGACATCTAAATTTTATTGAGCCCCACATGTAGTCATTCACTCTGATGGATTAACTGAAAATCCAAAGTAATAGTAAAATTAGAGATTTGTGTTATATATGTGGGCAGCACGGTGGCGCAACTGGTAGAGCTGCTGCCTCTCAGCGAGCAGGTCCTTGGTTCAAGCCCCGGTCCGGTAGCCTTTCTGGGTGGAGTTTGCATGTTCTCCCCGTGCATGCGTGGGTTTTCTCCGGGTGCTCCGGTTTCCTCCCACAGACCAAAAACATGCATGTTAGGCTGATTGGTAACGCTAAAATTGTCCTTAGGTATGAGTGAGAAAGTGAATGGTTGTTTGTCTCGTTTGTCTCTATGTGTCCCTGTGATGGACTTGCGACCCGTCCAGGGTGTACCCCGCCCCTCGCACAGTGATTGCTGGACATGGGCACCGGCGACCCCCGTGACCCAAAATGGAATAAGCGGGTAAAGATAATGGATGGATGGATGGATGTTATATATGTAGTGAACTAGGCCTCCGACCTCAACCTGTCTCTGAAGACCTTCAGGGGACAGGAACTGTTATTTCATTGATCTGAATCCAGAAATACAAATTATCTCATCAAGAGACTATTTAATTGTATCCTGAATTAATCAATTGAAAGAACACTCTTCCTTTTTACATTATCATTACTATTTTAAGATATCTTGATAATCCAAAGTGTGTTTAGTTCATACCATTTCTAAATGTTGAAGTGAACCACTCATTTAAATCAACTGTGAAACAGTATCAATGATTTTTAAACCTCATTAGACTTAAAAATCAAGTTAAATGTCTATTTACAAAGTAATTGTGCATTTTGATCTTCTGTCTGAATGAGTGGATTTGATGCCGGTCAGAAGTCAGCGATGTCGGTCAGAAGTCAGAAAGCAAGTTATGAGAACGAAGTGCCTTGTTTTTAAAACTAGCAGACAGTAAATAACTTCAACTGGCACCTGCGTTCGTCTCACTTCGTCATAACATTCCTCTGTCTGTACTAACCGTTTGTAAACATTCCTGCTGTCTTTTTGACTTCTAGTGACCCTCTTGACATCACTAGAACCACACCCCTGCTGGTTGTTTCAACCAATCAGGAAGTAACAATTGACAGGAAGTGAGTACTCTTTAAAAAGTCAACACTTCCTGGGACTATGGAGTCTTCTTTCAGTCTTCCTTGAGTCTTTGAAGTCTTCCCAGGAGTCTTCCACTTCTGAGTGGAATTTCTGACTGGAGTCTTACTGAGAGTTCCTAAGGAACTTTCAGATTTAATCAATAGCTGATGGATTTGACCGTGAGACAAGGGTCCGTCCATCCCAGCGGAGTCACAGCGTCTCGCTGTGAACTCACCCGGGCTTAACGCCCTACAACTTCGAAGGAAGCTTGTTCTGTTGAAGGAGTAAATCGTCACGACTTCAGACAATGACCAGCCACCCTGACCGGAGACGCTGAAAGGTAGCGTGCAAAGGGACCTCTATACTGGAGCTGATCCATCCACTGCAAAGGTAAAGAGACGTCACGAGTTGTCACGCACTAAGTGGACCGGGGTTTTGAGCTGGTGTTGAAAGAAGAGTGCTAATTCTGGTCAACAAACATACATCTTCCTTCATCCATCTTCCTTTTAAATCTATTTCTTCTCTTTAACTTCTATTCGCCAGTAATCTAGATGCCTTCAGAGGTGAATCAGCCTCAATCAGTAATGTTCTGTTGTCTTGTTAGTAAAGCGTGCCAAGTTTTTATTAATCAGAAACAGATCAGCAAATCAATGTGTACATGTTTTGATGCTAAATTTTGATTCTGTTAAATAAATGACCGCATTTATTCTGATGGGTCAAAGATAAAATGGCGTCTCATATCACTGATTAAGCTATCCACTCACGGCTATCTCGGTCACATGGCAGAAATTTAACTCGAAAAAGAAAGAATCTGTTGTAATTAAACAATTAATATTCTTTGTGCTTGAACTAGCTTTAAGAATAATTAATTAGTAGTGTGTCTACAGCAAAGCTGTTCAGGCTCACTACATATTTGGTGGCCTGTAACGTTTCTGAAGAGATAAATTATGTGTGACTGGTGATACTGTGAAAACTCATCATGTTGGCATAAAAAAGTCAGAGTTTTGACCTTGGTACAGACATAATCTACAGCTGTGGGGTTCAGAAAGATGCAGAATTGTGTCAATGTGTTCATTTTGAAGCTGAAATTGTCAAACTGTTTGTGTAATTATGCTGTAAGCAGAGGGAATAACACATTCATTCTGTTTGAAACTCTAGCATGAACGGGGGTTCGTGGTTCGACCCGGTTCTGTTACTGGACTCGTACGAGTCGTGTTTTAAATGATGATACGTTGTCTTTGAAGCTGAGCGCCATCTCAGATCTGCTTCTATGCTGATTTGTTACATTTTCACAGTAAATTGTGCATTTTATTGTTTTTATTTATTTTTTTTTTTAGATGGCCTCCCTTCTCCCCTTACAGCCATCCTCTCCACACCATTATTATGAAATATTTATTCTAGTGACTATCTAGTGTAGTTTTTTTTTTTTTTAAATAGGATAGAAAGAAAGAAAAGACAAAGTAAGACTCCAAAATATAAGAAATATACACAAAGAGAGCACACGGCAAAACACCCGGCCACTGTCTGTTCACCTGCAAAGAACATGACAAGACACAGCAACAAAATACATATGTATAAAGAACTTAAAATATTCATGGCTTTGCAGTAAGTTTCCATAAATATATATGCCCATACCTACGCCTATATACATACATACATACACATGAATATACATGAATATACATATCTATATATCTACATATAAAGCCTACATAAGCATCCCTGCTTCTATTTGTGTGTGGTTGTGAGCATGCATAAGTGTATAAGGCTTCTCTAATAGAACATTTAATAGTAACTGTGAAGCAGCAGAGACCCGACCCCCAAGACAAGAGGCAGACGAAACCGCGGCCGATTGTAGCTAAGTTTGAACATTACAAACAGAAAGAACAAATTAAAAGCCGAGGTAGAGAACTGCGTGACACGAACTTCAGCATGAACGATCAATTCCCTGCAGAGATTCTGAGTAGAAGGCGCGTCCTGTTCCCGATTAGGAAGAAAAATATAAACGAGGGCAGAAGAGCTGCGGTGGCTGTGGACAAACTGTACATCAATGGTCAGCTGTTTAGAGATCCAGAGGTTACTCCCTGGCTCTATTAATAATATAAATAAGGTAAGTATGATCTTCAGTTGCTAATTTTACTTAAAATGTATTAGCAAGCATATATATTCATATTACTTACCAGATATATATGTAATTTTTCAGCACAGCTCGGTTGGTGGGTTACACAGATGGTGGTGGTACACGGTGGCATGACACAATGTGGTAAGGGGGTTCTTTTTTTATTTTTTCTTCTTTTATCTTTACGTGTTTATTATCATTTCACTTTCTTTTTTTTGTCTCTATTTTTCTGACTCAACAATTATTAGCACACAGGCACAAAGGCTTATATATATCCATATACATACATACAAATACCTCATAAAGGAATACATCCATGATTTACCTTCAAAACAGCACTTAGTTTATCTATAAATCATAAATAATCAATCATTAAGGATTATGTTATTGTCTGGGTGTTTTACTATTTTTGATATTTGTGATAATGGGTGTGGTTTAATTATATTTTCACAAGCACAAATATGGGTATCTTAAGGCTTGTCACATGGAATATTAATGGAGCCGGTAGCCAACATAAAAAAAATAGAATCTTTAGCCAGATTAAAAGATTAAAGGCAGATGTTGTATTACTCCAAGAGATTCATAAATTACCGTCAACTGTGGATGAGCTAAAATCTCCTGAGTTTCCTCATGTATTCTCAGCCTGCTATAACTCAAGACAGAGAGGAGTAGCAATATTAATACATAAAAATGTGAACTTCACAATATTAGACACAGTTATAGACCCGCAAGGTAGATATATAATATTAAAATTATCCATACTCAGTCAAAAATATTGTATTGTTAGCTTATATGGGCCAAATGTGGACGATGCCGCTTTTTTTCATGATCTCTTCTCTACTCTATCAAATCACATGGATTGCTCGCTGGTACTGGGAGGTGATCTTAACTTTGGTCTAGATAACAAAATAGACAGGCTGAATGCAGTAGGAGCTCAACGCAGTTGGCAATCCATAAATGTAGTTAAACAGTACATGAGTGATTATGGACTCTGCGATGCATGGCGGTCTCTTCACCCTAATAGTAAAGAGTATTCTTTCTTTTCACATGTGCATCACTCTTACTCTCGTCTGGATTATTTTATAATCAGCAACTCATCGCTGACCAACATTTCAGACACTAAGATACACCCTATTGCTGTCAGCGATCATGCACCAGTTACTTTAAATTTAGATAATAAGAAAGAAATCCCAAAAAGTATAAACTGGAGATTAAATACCTCACTGCTTATGGATGAAGAATTTATACAATACTTTAAAAATGAATGGACATCGTATTTAGAGTTTAATGACTTGCCAGGTACATCAGCGTGTACACTCTGGGAGGCTGGGAAAACAGTTATGAGAGGGAAAATAATATCCTACGCAACAAACAAAAAGAAAAAAGAAAATAAACGTATTGAGGATTTAGAGAAATCTATCAAATTATTAGAAAGTTTACAAGGAGAGGAAACACAGAAAAAACTACGCAAGATAAAATTAGAACTAAATGAATGTATTGACAAAAAAAACAAATTCTTAGTACAAAGACTTCGCTTAGAACATTTTGAACACAGTAATAAATCCGGTAGCTTTTTAGCTAATCAACTCAAATTAAATAAAGAAAAAACGTCTATATATGGTATTAAAGACACAAATGGTAACATAACTTATGACGAGGAAAAAGTAAATAGTGTTTTTAGAGATTTCTATAAAACTCTATATACTCCACAAATAAATCCAACAGATGAAGATATTAATCAATTCTTGGAGAGAGTAATACTTCCAAAACTAGACAGTAGTCAATCTTCAGAACTAGACTCACCATTCACATCAGATGAGCTCCGTGAAGCCATTAAAAACATGCCTAATAAGAAATCTCCAGGCCCAGATGGATATCCAGCAGAATTTTATAAAGAGTTCTGGAACATCCTGGAACCAATATTTCACAGAATGCTACATGAGTCAGAAGAAAATGGCAGGTTTCCAACACATATGAACTCAGCCAACATTAGTCTACTATTAAAACCAGGCAAAGACCCAGTACTACCTACCAGTTATTGCCCCATCTCTCTTATTAATGTAGATGTTAAAATAATTAGTAAAGTCCTCTCTAAAAGATTAGAGAAAATAATTCCTCTCATTATTCATCCTGACCAAACTGGATTCATAAAAGGAAGACACTCGACCACAAACACACGCAGATTATATAATTTAATAGAGTATTCATATAGTAAAAATATTGAAACAGCTATTTTGTCTTTGGACGCAGAAAAAGCATTTGATAGGGTAAACTGGAAATTTTTATTTTCTACATTGAGTAAATTTGGTTTTGGGGACCATTTCATTAATTGGTTAAAAATATTATATAACTCACCAAGAGCATGTGTCAGGACAAATAATCAAATATCTTCAAGCTTCTGTTTACAGAGGGGGACCAGGCAGGGATGTCCACTTTCACCTGCACTATTTGCTATTTTTATTGAACCTTTAGCAGCAGCAATAAGACAAACTGCTGATATTAAAGGTATACTGTGTAGAAATATAGAACATAAAATTAGTCTTTATGCTGACGATGTCTTACTTTTTCTTCAGAACACAGAAAAGTCAATATCTAATCTTATCGAATTAATAAACTCATTCTCAAAAGTTTCTGATTATTCTATAAATTGGTCAAAATCCACAGCTCTTCCAATAAACTGCGTGTTTAATACTTCTCTCAATGAACGACTACAATCAGGTAACATTACATACTTGGGCATTAATATTTCTCCTAGATTGGAAGACTTAATAAAATTGAATCATATCCCAATTTTAAAGAACATTGAAGATGATCTTACTAGATGGAAATCTCTGCCCATATCACTTATGGGAAGAGTTGCCTCAGTAAAAATGATGGTCCTGCCGAAAATAAACTATTTATTCTCAATGATTCCAAATAAACCTTCAACTGAATGGTTTAAGTCACTGGACTCTTTGATATCTAAATTCCTTTGGAAAAACAAAACTCCACGTATTAGCTTAAAAGCATTACAGAAATCTAAAGATACCGGAGGGTTAGAACTTCCCAACTTCTATCACTACTATTTAGCCAATAGGTTACAATATATCTCAAAGTGGTTAAATCCAAATACATTAGATGAAACTTGGATAGACATAGAACAAACTTTATGCAATAATATTAAGATTTCAGATCTACCGTTTATTAGCACAAATATAAAAAGACATGTTTGCTTTAAAAGCATCAGTATTAGCTCTTCTCTGACAGCATGGTGGGAGTATTTGAAAATGACAAAATCTTCACTACTCCCCTGTAGACATACACCCATCTGGAACAATCCTGACATCCTACAAGAAAATAATATGTTAAATTTCCCAGGTTGGAGAGTCAAGGGAATTGAACGTCTGGAACACATATATGAAGGTGCAGACTTTATTTCATTTAATAATTTAATAATACAATTTGGCATTGAAAATAAATACTTCTTAGAATATCAACAAATTAAGTCTATCATAGAAAAGAAATTTAAGCTTAATAAAACTTTGTTAGAAACACCAATATGTGTGTTAGAGTTCCTTAATCTTAAATCCCCCAAATTATTATCTAAAATATACAAGAAATTGTCTAGAATCAATGACTCCATAATGCTACCAGTTGCAAAATGGGAGTCAGATTTATCAATCAATTTTGACCAAAACACCTGGTCTCAAATATGTTTAAGAACATTTAAAATGACTAGAATCTCCAACTTACAATTAATACAGTATAAAGATCTTTATAGAGTACATTATACAGGTCAGCGAATGTTTAGGATGGGATTTACATCATCTAACTACTGCTCACAGTGCACAGGCAATATTCCTGATGATTATATCCATGCACTCTGGTTCTGCCCACCCGTTCAGAGGTTCTGGGTCCAGGTTTGTGAAGACTTGTCTAAATGTCTGAAATGTAATATTCCACTCTCTCCGTCTGTTTGCTTATTGGCTATCTTGGAAGATGTTACCCTGGAAAAAAATACATGTCGCATGATTTTCACTGCCTTATGCATTGCAAAGAAAACCATACTCCTGAATTGGAAAAATAAAAATAATCTTAGCATTAATCAGTATAAAAATCTTCTGTTAGATCATATTAGTCTTGAAACAGCATCTGCCGACACATTGGATCAATCTCTGTGGGCTCCTTTGATAGGCTCCGTTACATAGTGAGGGTGGGTAGTCTGGGATCTGACCTTGTGGGGCCTTTGGGTTGATGTGGAGGCGGGTGTATGGGTTTGGGGCCCCGGGGGGTTT
>NC_056510.1:33598720-33614724 GCF_014905685.2 Nematolebias whitei
TGAAATTAAACGTTTTTTTTTCTGTAAGGCATTTTTGAGTTAATAAACGTTCCTCAAAGCTGAATAATCACTGTTATCTTGCATTTAAAAAGTAATTTCAGGTATTTATGCAAAAAAGGCATTTACCAGGACATTTTCATTAACTGAACTCCTCAAACAAGGAGGTACAAAATGAAAAATTAGAAACTTTTTAAAAGATACGGTTCAAATATTCACAGAGTTGAAAAGTTTACTCATTTGCTAAAAGATAATGCACGTTTAATTGCTAAATCACTAAATAAGAGTAAATATATCAGGAAAAAGAGACTTTTCTGATCTTATTTTACCACCTAACAAATACATCTTCCTATTTAATTTTAAATAGAAGATTGGCAGGAGAAAGGAGTACAGTTTTTCTGAAAAAAGCCTGATTATTCCTCATCATCAATTTTCTTTTTTTCTTTTCACCACTTGGTTCTATGAGTAACTGTTAAATAGCAAATTTCTGGAACAGAACGGTTTAAAAAGTGTCTTTAAACTGATTTGCTGTGAGACTTTTTAGAAAAATTGCAGGTTTATTAAAAATTCAGTGCTTTAGAGTAAAATACACTAAAAAGAGCTTGGTAATCTAGTATCTGTTGAGAAATAAGCACGTTGAGTAACACTGCAAAGAAGCATTTACTTAAGAATATTCATGAATTGGGGTAAAACCTACAGACAGTGCCCACGTTTGAATAAGTGACTTATAACAGTACTTTTGTGTAAACCCAAAGCTAAAATAGTGTGAAAACTCAATGACAACTTGAATACAAATATTTACCTGTAAAATATCTGAAGCTTGCAACTGTTTTAAACAGATAAAGTGCTACACAGCGAAAAACATGACAGGTGTGTTAGAAAAAGACTTTGATCCTTATGGGATGACGGGCTGTTTAGAATATGCGTTGAAGCTGCTGACAGCACCCTTACATCTATATAGACAGGAACAGGCGGACAGCATGAACCCAAAAGAGTTAGTGGACAATCTGATGGAGGTTGCAGAGAGTGTGACCTCTACAAAAATTTCAATGTCAAACTATGAAAAGCTGGCTAAAATTGCAATTTTGCTGAAAGAATCATTCTATGCAGTTGTTGAGAAAGCTGATTACCTTGCAATAAGGTTAGACAGTGAAAAAGAGGTGGTTCAGAAAATTGAAGAACACGTCCTTCAATTTGAGAGCAAAAACGAGGTCCTCTTGACAAAACATTATGAACAGATGTTTCACTTACAGCAAAATGCAAATGCAGAAATTGATTCGCTGAATAGCAAAATACAGTTACTTAATGCATCACTATCTGAAGCCAGGGATGCTAAAGAGCTGTTGTCCAGTGAATACTTTGCATTAAGACGGGATCACGACGAGAAAATGTCACAAGTTTCCCGCTGCAAAGGTGAAATAGATGTGCTTAAAAAGGATCTGCACAAAAGCAGAGTGGATAAAGAGGTATTTCTGGAAGAAGTTATGCGTTTACGAAGTGAATGTCAAACTTCACAGGAACGCTTAAAAGCATGTGAGGAGAAGCTAAGAGCAGCAACAAATAAAAGTTATGACGAGGGCGAGGTGGTCTGAAATCCAGAGCAGACCTTGAACTGTGTCGGGATAATCCACCAAAACCTCCAAAAATCTTTTACAGACCTCCTGCTCGTAATCCACCCTCACTTAAAGTGGTAGGAACAGACCTGAACAGGTCCCCTCCACCAAACCTGCAACAGTGTGCTGTGAATGTGTTCGAGGCATGTTCTCATGTTAAGACGCCCATAGAGGTGTTTCCTGGTATAAAGGTTAAACCCCACTCCCTAGGAATGGAAGGAAGGCGCGCCGCGTCACCACCTCCTCCTAAAACAGGCGAGAAAAGGCAGTATTTTCAAACTGACAAACCACGTAATGAAGGTGCACGCTGGGACAAAAAGGCTCCTCTTTCAGAGGATGAACATGCTTATCGTATATGGGGCATGCGTAGGACGCAAAGATATGGGATCCAAGAGGACCCATATTATCAGGGGAAATCCGAAGAGGAACCCCCAAAAGACGTACCTAACCCTCCCCCACCTCGGACGAAACGAACCGAGGCGATAAAATCACAGAGGTCCCAGGAGCAAAGCCCTACACCTCTGAGCTCGGAGGAGACAGAGAAACTACAAAGGTTTGTAGAAACTTTGAAAAACGCTGAAATGGGAATCCAACCAGGAGCACAATGTAGTGATCTGATCGCTACTAAATCTGAAGGCGCGAATGACAACATTACAGATGTCGGTGAAACACACCAAGACATTGCTGTTATTGCCTCCAAGAACCCCTCATTGGACGAAGGGGGGATAAAGTCACACACAAACGATGATGAGTCATCGCAAACTGAAAACTCAGAAACTGATTTTCATGATTTTGAACTAGGCATTCCAGTTCTGGGAGGACTCCCAGATAACCTGGTACCGAGTCAAGAAGCTGGGCCAGTATGTTTCACGAAACCATCACAGGCCATCGCTCTTTTCTCAACCGATGACGTCGACCAAGGACCACAAACCTATGGTGTCTTACCCATAGACAGGTCCGACGACTCAGAAAAGGATTCGTTGGAGCTCCCCATGGAGCAAGAACCCTCATCAGTCTCATCACAGATTGAACAGGTGGTCGCCCAAGCCGACACTCTGACATCTGATGAAGAAAGAGACAAACTTCGCCAAGTTCTTTTAAAATATGAAAAGTCATTTTCACCTGACCCAGACATCATCCAACTTCAAAAGTTGGATGATCCTGCAATTAAATCGATGATACTGTATCTGACTGACCCAGACAAATACACTCCATCGAAAGTCAAACTGGATTCCGATCCAGACCTAAAAGTCCTCTTTCAGCTGCGCAAACAGTTAAAACTACTCAAGGACAGCCTAACTTTAGCTCATGGAGCGACGTCCTCACCCGTGTTCGCGGTCTCCCATGACCGAAGGGGGGTGACGCCAGTTAGGATAATGCTACCAGACGCGATAACATGATCAAATCTGACATTCAGAGTAAGTGACGCACCGAAACGTCGTTTTCTAGTTGCTTAATCACTGCTTTTGTCAATGTTGAAACGTTGTTTTACTGGTTGCTTAGTCACTGTTTTTGTCGATGTTGAGACATCGTTTAATTGGTTTTTGGTATTGTTTTTGAACACCCCAGGCAAGAATGAATTTTGTTGTGTAGTTAAGTTAGAGACTAAGAGGCCTTTAACCATGCCAACATGCAGTTCATTCGTTAAATTGCAATCTTTGCGGAGTCAATGTATATTATTGCTACCTTAAGTACCATAATCTACATTGATCTCACAACGCTTAAGCCGAACCTACTCGAACAATTCTATTCGGGGGGATAGCTAATTCTTTTTGATGAGTCTCGCCATAGACTTCCAAAAACATTTATGGGGAAACCAAACACCCAATCTCAAGTCGTTCGTCTAAAAGACAACAGACAATTGAACCAAACTATATTTTGCCATGTAAAGCTAACTTAAACCAAGTTAGAAATGAAAAATAGTTTGGAACCCTTTTCTATAGGTATAAACCCCTGTAGTTACCCTTTTCAGCATGTTCCACCCCTTAACTGGTAGTTGTAGCTGTTCCCAACCATAATAGCTTACACACCAGGTGCATATAGTTTAAGGCCTTATGTAAAATCCCCTTCATAAGCCCACCTTAAACCACATAATTGCATGGCACATTGAACCAGAACGGCACAGACTGGACGTCGACCAGAGACGACCTTCGCTGGAGGCGACCTGCAATCCTGACGTTGGTCTCCACTCTTCATCCAGTGGCCGCATCTTCAGTTCAATCCAAGGGTACCCCTCTGTATGCTGATTAATCAACACTTCCAATCATTGTGGATTTACCGTTGTGGATTATATGACTTTTTCCAGTGGATTACAGACTCTGTTTCCAAGGGGTTAAAGCATTGCTACAATGGAATTACCAACAACATTATGGAATTATCATCAACACAATGGAATTACCAACAACATTGTGGAATTACCTTGACTTTGTTTTCCTTGCTGGATTACTTTTGACTTTTGTTTTCCTTGCTGGATTACTTTTGACTTTGGTCTTCCTTGCTGTATTACATCAAGCTCAAGGACATTCGAAGGCGTAAGTTCAAGTTTGGAATTCATCCCCATGGACAGGCGATGATTTCCAAAGGGGGGACTGTAGTGGACTAAGCCTGATGTCAAAACTGACCAGATGGACAGAAACTGTCATTTCATTGATTTGAATCCAGAAATACAGTTTGACCCATCCTGAGACTTTCTGTCGTGAATTAATCAAGTGGAAAAGACAATTCTCTATGATCATTACTATTTTACAAATGTTTTGATAATCAAATCGTGTTAGTTCAAACAATGTTTACATGTTGAAGTGAACTACACATTTTTATTTACTTAAACAGTAGTAATGATTGTTATCCCTCAATTCAAAGTGAAATCAAGTTAGAGTACATTACAGAGTAATGATTCAATTTCTTGATCGTCTGCTTTGAAAGTGAGCAAGTTTGTAAGTGTGTTAGAGTTCAGGTTTCGGTCAACTAAGAAGTTTACTGAAAAGAAATGTCATGTTTAACTTTTACAGCAAGATACTGAGTAGAGACGCCACTAAGACTGGTTTTCTCCAACAATCTTTCTGTCTGTTCTTAAACAATCTTAATCTCTATCCTTGACTTTCCATAACACCTTACATCACAAACCACACCTCTGTTCTGGTCCATCCACCGATCAGAGGCTCTCAAATGAACCGGAAGTATAGCCCGTTTAAATGTGGCAACTTCCCAGAGTCCAACAGTTCCAGAGAGTTCAAGAGTTGTGGAATCCAGAGTGCAGGGAGTTTGGGAGTCCGTGAATGCAACCGCAGGCATTCATGGATGCTGCTAAACCAAACAAGCTGAACCAGAGACGATTTTGGGAATTATAACTTCTGTTTGGATAACCTCACACGACTCCTAAGGTTTTTAGCTGTTCTCAACTGAGACGCTGAACAGTGGTTGGAAGTAAGACTCCACGCCGGAACTGATCTATCTTCAGAAAAGGTAAAAGTCGACCTTCACCGAAAGTGTACTGTTTGGGACAAGCTGAGTTCCGAAGGAGCGTGCACGTTCTGGTTAAAACAGATAAATTCCCTCACACATCTCTCTGTAAGATAAATCTCAATTTTCCATCTTTAAACTCTCCTTTCTGCTAGAAAATTAATCCAGATGTTTTCAGTAATGTCTGTGGTGAAGCAACGGAAAACCATGGCCGTATGGTTTCCTGGTTGTAAAAGCTGATTAATTATGTTGTTGTATTCATATTCTGCCAAATTAATGTAAATGTTTGATGTTAAACTTTGATTCTGTAAAATAAATGACCGCATTCATTTTGATGGGTCAAAGAAAAATGACGTCTCACGTTACATTTCATTGAATTCAACGCACGAACATCACACAGTCCAGAAAGATGAGTGAACCCGTTTAATGTATGAATATATCTCAGGATATGTCATACTACACATAAAATAGTGAAATATGTCCATCGCTTTGAGCCAGGGCCGTTGGGTTCTACTGACACTAAGGCCTATCTGCACGACCTTGACTTCCAATTAAGAAGCTATCCCAACACTACAGTTGAGGATAAAGTAGGTTTGATCAGGCTCACTTCAGCCAGGACAGTGTTTTCCTTCATAGAGCGTCAACCTGATGCCACAAGAAAGGATTACCGCCTGTTATGTGCTGCTCTTATGAAAGAGTATACCCCTTGCGCGGGACCTGGCGGATATCCAGCCGCCGACAAGGTCATGCAAGGTAAGAATGAGCACCCAAGGGCATATTATTCCAGAATTTTGCAGGCTTATTTTGGTTACAGGAACGAAACCGGCATGGAGGAGGCGGAAGCGTTTAAGTTCATTTTCAGCAAAAATCTCCACCCTGACATAAGAATGTCAGTTCAGATGATGGCTAATTTCAAAGAGAAAACCATCAGTGAGATAAAAAATTGTGTTGTGAATGTCTTTGAGGCCCCTTCACAGGCCAAAACACCCATTGAGGTGTTCCCAGGTGAGAGGATTCCTGCCCAGTCATTAGAATTGGAAGGGACGAGAGCTTCAGCTCCCCCTCCCAAAAAAGGCGAGAGGAAACGAGGTTTCCCAGCAGCCAAACCACAATAGATGAGTGCCCCCTGGTCCAGACAAGATCCTAAATGGTTTCCCAAGAAACCAGAGGATGAACGAATGTACCAGAAGGGGGGTGCACACCCTAAGGGTAAAAAACACGTCACCAAAGGTGACCCATACAACCAGGGATCCCACTGGGAACCCCAGAGGAGGGGACCTGCTCCCCCTCCGCATCGGCCTGAATAGCCTGAGACGAAAAAGAAACAGCAGCGGGTCCAGAAAGAGAGCCCCAGACCTCTGAGCTCGGACGAGACAGAGAGTGTGCGTCGGGTCTTGGAAATGTTGAAAGGTGTTGCCACAGACAAACAACCTGACGCGTTGTGTGGCAATATCATTGCTGATGAGTCAGAACACACAAACAACACCATTACTGCTGTCACAGACAGTCATCATGACGTTGTTATTGTAAACTCTGACAGGCCCTCACCAGAAAAAGGGGGGGTACAATCACACGTCACCGACGGTGACCCATCACAAACTGAAACCTCAGAAACAGCAACAGCTGTACTAACGGTTCAGACAAATCAAGGTGACACAAACAACAATGTTGCCGTTGTCATGGACAGCCACCAGGACCTTGTTGTTACAAACAATGAGAGCCCCTCAACACACAGAGAGCGGGTGATCTCATACATCAATGACGGAGGCCCGTCAAAAACCGAACTCTCAGGAGCAGCAGCGACTGCACCAATGGTTTGGACAAACTGGGATTATACAGGCAAAGTTAAACGTAAGAAGAAACATTGGCCAAAACCTACAAGGTTCCTGTGTAACCTGATCAGAAAGGGGGTCGCTAAAAAAGCTTAACTGTCGATCACACTTGAAGGGGTCCTCACACATGCAGCCCTACTGGACGGTGGAGCCGACATAACTATTATGTCAGCCAAACTGTTAGAGGAGCTCAGGACCACTGCTAACGGTGTTCACAGGGAAATACCTCTCATAGAACGTGCTATAGAACTGCAGGGCCTCGCAGAGACGAGGACAACCCTGACAGCTATAGCTATGGTTCACATGCAGGTTGGCGAGATGACACTATACCACCTGGTACATGTGTCTACGGTTGACTCATTCCCATTTTTGATCGGCCAGGATTTTATAAATTGCTTTGAGGCAATTATAGATTATGGTGAACAGACAATGTGGGCCAGAGTGAGCAAACCCCTGCCAATACTCATGCCTCCTGAGACAGTCACAGACTGCCCAACAGCAGGTACCGCAGAAGGCACCGAGGACCTCTCAGCAGAGAACACAGTCACGGTAAGTAAGCCTTCAAAAGCATGTGAAATCGAAGGGACCCAACCAGTGGACCCAACTCTGACTGAACAAGAAAGCCTCCTCTGCGAGCTGAGACAGTCAGAGCCCACCGGATACTGCCTACCATTGGTAGTTAAAGGTGTAGAGATCCAAGGATCCCACACCGAAGATGTTGTACTGTCGCTGTGGACCGATAAATCAGCTATTAACCAAGCTTTCTACGAAACATTGGTTAAGAAACATTTCGGTCCAGTTCTGATTGGGAAATCTTTCCCCTTTCCATTGTATCCCAACAGTTCATGAGTGATGACTGCGGAAGGAGTCATTAACCTGAAATTGAGCTGGAACCAACCAACCATTCCTCATGGTCCCAGACTTACCACTTGCAACCTACATAGGCTCTGATATCTTGGTAAGATTAGGTGTCCGAGTGGACACCAACCGCAATGTACTGTGGTCACTAAAACCAGCCAAAAAGGATCCTCCTGTGCTAGACACAGCAAACCTTATGGCTGGACAGACCATTCCAGAGGTCTGCCAGGTTGCTACCAACCAAAACACCTCAGTACCACCTCAGGTAACAAACCTAATGGTACAAGTCCACATTGTGGCGGGACAAGCTATTTGCCTCAAACAGGCGTACTTTAAACCATCTCCTACGTTTTTCAAACTAGGACTGTCCGTTGAGGCCGCAAGCCAAGTGAGCCTCGACTCCAGGACCACATCTGTTGCTGTGTGCAACACAGGCACAGAGGAGGTACTGAGCCCGAGAAACACAAGGCTAGGATGGTTGATCTCCACAGATTTTCATTCATTTAATTTGTCGGAGGCCTAGTTCACTACATATATCTGAAACAATGTTTGGAAATAAAATTTTGAGAATCTGTGAGCATCTGTAGGATAATTATAGATGCACCCTGAGTAATGCTTTTCCATCAAGTAGAGAAAAGAAACTGTTTTACCTATTTGAAAAAGTTGTTTCCACCTCTTCCAATAGATTAAAGTTGATTCAGGTAATATTTTGGTTGAAAGATTATTTGGCTGTAATTAAAATGTACAAATTCTGACTTACACAGAAATCTCAATGGACAAACTATATTTTTGTTTAATGTTTGAGGTGACGGTGCAATGAGCTGTTGCTGAGAACTAGGAAGAAACTGTGCGTGAGTATTATGATAAAACTTTGGTAAGTCCGTATTTATTTAAATAAAAACTGTTTAATTAAATATAAGATCATTAAGAAAGTCCTAAATATTACTAACAAACTTTTTGATTCAATCAAACAAACTGGACGAGGAGACCTTGGAAAGCCTGGAATCGTTTGTGGACGAGTGTTTTTACAGCTTGGTCATGGTTAAACCTAAATATACATCCGGTGCTGCTAGCTATTTAGCTAACATCCCCACTGCTAAGCGGCATCGACAGGGAAGCTCAGACAGCGTTACGGCACCGTCTCCTGATAATACAGGTTTAAAGGAGATATTGGAGTAAATTGACCAGAAGCTAACTAGCTTGGACGCCCGACTAGCGTTAGTAGAGATGCTACATAAAGAGTTTCAAGGCCTCAGGGAGTCTTTGGAATTCAGTCAACAACAGGTAGCATTATTTGCTAGTGAAAATCAGGAGCTGAGAGGAACGGTAAAACAACTCACCGAGGAGATGACGCTGCTATCCGGGGATAATAAAAAAATAAAAGAATTGATCCTGGATATCCAAGCCCGGAGCATGCGGGACAACCTCGTCTTCTCGGGAATCCCGGAGCGAGCGGACGAGGTCCCAAAGGCCTCCGTCCGTGACTTCATCCAGAACCAGCTGAAGTTGCCGAGTGACGCGGTTAATTCCATCACTTTTCACTGAGTCCACCGCCTTGGAGGTAAGAAACCTGGAAGCAATCGGCCGCGGCCGATTGTAGCTAAGTTTGAGCATTATAAGCAGAAAGAACAAGTAAAAAGCTGAGGTAGGGAACTGCGTGACACGAACTTCAGCATGAACGACCAATTCCCTGCAGAAATTCTGAGTAGAAGGCGCGTCCTGTTCCCGATTAGGAAGAAAAATATAAACGAGGGCAGAAGAGCTACTGTGGCTGTTGACAAACTTTACATCAATGGTCAGCTGTTTAGAGATCCAGAGGTTACTCCCTGGCTCTATTAGTAATATAAATAAGGTAAGTATGATTTTCAGTTGCTAATTTTACTTAAAATTTATTAGCAATAATATATATTCATATTACTTACCAGATATATATGTAATTGTTCAGCACAGCTCGGTTGGTGGGTTACACAGACAGTGGTGGTACACGGTGGCATGGCACTTAATATGGTAAGGGGGTTCTTTTTTTATTTTTCCTTCTTTCTTTTATCTTTACGTGTTTATTATCATTTCACTTTCTTTTTTTGTCTCTATTTTTCTGACTCAACATTTATTAGCACACAGGCACAAAGGCTTATATATATCCATATACATACATATAAATACCTCATAAAGGAATACATCCACGATTTACCTTCAAAAACAGCACTTAGTTTATCTATAAATCATAAATAATCAATCATTAAGGATTATGTTATTGTCTGGGTGTTTTACTATTTTTGATAATGGGTGTGGTTTAATTATATTTTCACAAGCACAAATATGGGCATCTTAAGGTTTGTCACATGAAATATTAATGGAGCCGGTAGCCAACATAAAAAAAATAGAATCTTTAACCAGATTAAAACATTAAAGGCAGATGTTGTATTACTCCAAGAAATTCATAAATTACCGTCAACTGTGGATGAGCTAAAATCTCCTGAGTTTCCTGATGTATTCTCAGCCTGCTATAACTCAAGACAGAGAGGAGTAGCAATATTAATACATAAAGATGTGAACTTCACAATATTAGACACAGTTATGGACCCGCAAGGTAGATATATAATATTAAAATCATCTATACTCAGTCAAAAATATTGTATTGTTAGCTTATATGGGCCAAATGTGGACGATGCCGCTTTTTTGCATGATCTCTTTTCTACTCTATCAAATCACATGGATTGCTCGCTGGGACTGGGAGGTGATCTTAACTTTGGTCTAGATAACAAAATATGCGGCTGAATGCAGTAGGAGCTCAACGCAGTTGGCAATCCATAAATGTCGTTAAACATTACATGAGTGATTATGGACTCTGCGATGCATGGCGGTCTCTTCACCCTAATAGTAAAGAGTATTCTTTCTTTTCACATGTGCATCACTCTTACTCTCGTCTGGATTATTTTATAATCAGCAACTCATTGCTGACCAACATTTCAGACACTAAGATACACCCTATTGCTGTCAGCGATCATGCACCAGTTACTTTAAATTTAGATAATAAGAAAGAAATCCCAAAAAGTATAAACTGGAGATTAAATACCTCACTGCTTATGGACAAAGAATTTATACAATACTTTAAAAATGAATGGACATCGTATTTAGAGTTTAATGACTTGCCAGGATTATCAGCATGTACACTCTGGGAGGCTGGGAAAACAGTTATGAGAGGGAAAATAATATCCTACTCAACAAACAAAAAGAAAAAAGAAAATAAACGTATTGTGGAATTAGATAAATCTATCAAATTATTAGAAAGTTTACAAGGAGAGGAAACACAGAAAAAACTACGCAAGATAAAATTAGAACTAAATGAATGTATTGACAAAAAAACAAATTCCTGGTACAAAGACTTAGCTTAGAACATTTTGAACACAGTAATAAATCAGGTAGCTTTTTAGCTAATCAACTCAAATTAAATAAAGAAAAAACGTCTATATATGGTATTAAAGACACAAATGGTAACATAACTTATGACGAGGAAAAAGTAAATAGTGTTTTTAGAGATTTTTATAAAACTCTATACACTCCACAAATAAATCCAACAGATGAAGATATTAATCAATTCTTGGAGAGAGTAATACTTCCAAAACTAGACAGTAGTCAATCTTCAGAACTAGACTCGCCATTAACATCAGATGAGCTCTGTGAAGCCATTAAAAACATGCCTAATAAGAAATCTCCAGGCCCAGATGGATAGCCAGCAGAATTTTATAGAGTTCTTGAACATCCTGGAACCAATATTTCACAGAATGCTACATGAGTCAGAAGAAAATGGCAGGTTTCCAACACATATGAATTCAGCCAACATTAGTCTACTATTAAAACCAGGCAAAGACCCAGTACTACCCACCAGTTATCGCCCCATCTCTCTTATTAATGTGGATGTTAAAATGATTAGTAAAGTCCTCTCTAAAAGATTAGAGAAAATAATTCCTCTCATTATTCATCCTGACCAAACTGGATTCATAAAAGGAAGACACTCAACCACAAACACACGCAGATTATATAATTTAATAGAGTATTCATATAGTAAAAATATTGAAACAGCTATTTTGTCTTTGGACGCAGAAAAAGAATTTGATAGGGTAAACTGGAAATTTTTATTTGCCACCTTGGGTAAAATTGGTTTTGGGGAACATTTCATTAATTGGTTAAAAATATTATATAACTCACCAAGAGCATGTGTCAGGACAAATAATCAAATATCTTCAAGCTTCTGTTTACAGAGGGGGACCAGGCAGGGATGTCCACTTTCACCTGCGCCATTTGCTATTTTTATTGAACCTTTAGCAGCGGCAATAAGACAAACTGCTGATATTAAAGGTATACTGTGTAGAAATATAGAACATAAAATTAGTCTTTATGCTGACGATGTTTTACTTTTTCTTCAGAACACAGAAAACTCAATATCTAATGTTATCGAATTAATAAACTCGTTCTCAAAAGTTTCTGATTATTCTATAAATTGGTTAAAATCTACAGCTCTTCCAATAAACTGCGTGTTTAATACTTCCCTCAATGAACGACTACAATCAGGTAACATTACATACTTGGGCATTAATATTTCTCCTAGAATGGAAGACTTAATAAAATTGAATCATATCCCAATTTTAAAGAACATTGAAGATGATCTTACTAGATGGAAATCTCTGCCCATATCACTTATGGGAAGAGTTGCCTCAGTAAAAATGATGGTCCTGCCGAGAATAAACTATTTATTCTCAATGATTCCAAATAAACCTTGAACTGAATGGTTTAAGTCACTGGACTCTTTGATATCTAAATTCCTTTGGAAAAACAAAACTCCACGTATTAGCTTAAAAGCATTACAGAAATCTAAAGATACCGGAGGATTAGAACTTCCCAACTTCTATCGCTACTATTTAGCCAATAGGTTACAATATATCTCAAAGTGGTTAAATCCAAATACATTAGATGAAACTTGGATAGACATAGAACAAACTTTATGCAATAATATTAAGATTTCACATCTACCATTTATTAGCACAAATATAAAAAGACATGTTTGCTTTAAAAGCATCAGTATTAGCTCTTCTCTGACAGCATGGTGGGAGTATTTGAAAATGACAAAATCTTCACTACTCCCCTGTAGACATACACCCATCTAGAACAATCCTGACATCCTACAAGAAAATAATATGTTAAATTTCCCAGGTTGGAGAGTCAAGGGAATTGAACGTCTGGAACACACATATGAAGGTGTAGATTTTATTCCATTTAATAATTTAATAATACAATTTGGCATTGAAAATAAATACTTCTTAGGATATCAACAAATTAAGTCTATCATAAAAAAAGAAATTTAAGCTTGATAAAACTTTGTTAGAAACACCAATATGTGTGTAAGAGTTCCTTAATGTTAAATCCCCCAAATTATTATCTAAAATAGACAAGAAATTGTCTAGAATCAATGACTCCATAATGCTACCTGTTGCAAAATGGGAGTCAGATTTATCAATCAATTTTGACCAAAACACCTGGTCTCAAATATGTTTAAAAACATTTAAAATGACTAGAATCTCCAACTTACAATTAATACAGTATAAAGTTCTTTATAGAGTACATTATACAGGTCAGCGAATGTTTAGGATGGCATTTACATCATCTAACAACTGCTCACGGTGCACAGGCAATATTCCTGATGATTATATCCATGCACTCTGGTTCTGCCCACCCGTTCAGAGGTTCTGGGTCCCTGTTTGTGAAGACTTGTCTAAATGTCTGAAATGTAATATTCCACTCTCTCCATTTGTTTGCTTATTGGCTATCTTGGAAGATGTTACCCTGGAAAAAAATACATGTCGCATGATTTTCACTGCCTTATGCATCGCAAAGAAAACCATACTCCTGAATTGGAAAAATAAAAATAATCTTAGCATTAATCAGTATAAAAATCTTCTGTTAGATCATATTAGTCTTGAAACAGCATCTGCCGACACATTGGATCAATCTCTGTGTGCTCCTTTGATCGGCTCCGTTACATAGTGAGGGTGGGTAGTCTGGGATCTGACCTTGTGGGGCCTTGAGGTTGATGTGGAGGCGGGTGTATGGGTTTGGGGCGCCGGGGGGGTTGCCAGGGGCTGGGCTCTTGGGGGTACCTGGGCAGAAGGGCACTGCTTTCCCTCTGGGGAGGGCCTGGGTGGTTCTGGGGGATGTCTGCTGGTGGCTGCATGCGGGCCCTCAGGTGGTCTGTGGCGGCGGTCGTGGGTCACCGATCTGGTAGCCTGGCTGTGCTGGTGTGGGTTCGGGGTGGGCGCGGGGGCTTGGGGTTTTGGGGGCTTGTCGCCCCCGGGCTTGGGCCTGTGGGGATCGGGGATCTTGGGCTCTGGCGGGCGGATTGCCGGGCTCTGGGCCGGCTTGCGCTCTGGTGCCCGGTTCTGGGCGGGGGCCTTCGGCTCCCTGGTGGGTTGTGGGTTCATGGGCTGGGGGGTTGGGTGTTTGGGGGCGTGACCAGTGGCCCCTAAGAGGGGGTAGTTTGACCCAGCCTAGGTGTCTAGTGTGCTATGTGTTTTGAGAGATGTCCGAATGAGAGGTGGGTGTAGTATTTCTTCTGGGGTGGGGATGGGGTGGATGTCCTTGGGGTTGGCCCGGGACTGTGCATGGCCGGCTGGCTGGCCCCTTTCCTGTGGTGGGGGCTCGCTCCCGGTGCTTCCTGGCTCTGTCAGCGGTTGGGCGGGCGCTCTTAGCTGTGTCGTCCTGGTGGGGTATGGCTTCATCTGGTGGCGGGCTGACTGCGGTTTGTGGCAGTCCTAGCGGCCCTCGGGTGTGCAGGCTGCTGGTACTGCTTCTGGCGGCCCTCGGGGCTCTATCCCTCTCTGGTCTGGAGCTCAGTGGGCCTGGCGGTCGGTCCAGATGGAGAGATGTCTTGGCCTCAATCCCTGGGTGGACCTTGGGGAAATGGGGGGGGGGGGGGCTGTTGGGTCAGTGGGGGAGCTGACTCCCTGTGGGAGCATTTGCTCTCACAGTTATTTCTCCCCATCCCTTACCATGCACCTCCACCCTCTTCATTTCAATTCCACACATTTAGGGTTGTTTGGGCTCGGGTGTGCTGCAACAATTTTACATCTCTGTTGACCATAGCCACCTGGGACTCAATTTTATTGTACACCTTAGACATTCATTCATAACATCCTCATGACATTCACATATAGGAACTTGAGGTGGGCACATGGCTATGGGTGGTGGGATGACCTTACTCTCACCCCCTGTGCCGGTGCTCACTTACAATGGTTGCATTTAGACACTAGGGTTTGGATAGAGTTGGGGTGGAGGGGAAACTGGCATCATGCCAGCCTTTGCTCCTTCTTCTTTCCTTTTTAATGGCACTATACAACAACACACATTAACACCACATCTAGGGGCGGGGGTGTATGTGTCGGGGTCTTATTTATTATTATTTTTTTTTCCTCCCCCCCTAGTTCCCTAACTGCCATTCCGGGGGTGGGGTCCGGGAGAAGGGCAGGCCGTCGGGTGTTGACCAGGACTATGTGGGGGTTCGGGGTCTGGGGGATTGCCGTGGGCGGTGCTGGCGCTGTGCTCTCCCTGGGGTTGTTTGGAGCCCCTGAGCTTGTCTCTTGGGTGCCATGGTTGGCCCGCTGGCCGGGGTGGCTGCCGAGGCCTGGCGGACGGTCGGCTGGGGGCGCGTGCTTGGTTGTTGGCAGTGTGTGGGGGTGGTCGGTGGCGTGTCCTCTTCATGGTGGGGGGTGTCCTGTCGGCTGGGCGTGGCCTGGGCCAGGTCTGGGATATTGGCTCTTCTCCGCTCGAGAATGAATGGGTTTACCTCCTGGGTTTGGGCATGGGCTGCCCCCTGTAGAGGGCGGGTACATGTCTTGGACCTGGGGGGTATAGAGTGCGCATCGGGAATAAGAATGAAATGTATCGTTATTGTATGTCTTTGAGTGAGTGAGTGTGAGAATGAGGCTGGGACTGTGCTATTGTGTCTGTCTATGAATGGCTATTTGTTAGGCCGAGACTCGGACTGCCCCCTCTTTGATACAACTGCGGGTGCTTTTCATCGCGCCCCTATCGCGCGGCCGCCTGGTGGGGTGTGCCCTTGCCTGCCGGCGTGCTTGGGGCCCTTGGAGTCGGGGGCTGGGCACTTGGGCGTGTGTCGGCTCGGCCTGGTGTTTGCCTGGTGGGGCTCGGGTCCTCTGGCCCTGTCAGGCCTTGGCCTGGGTGGTGTGGGTCC
>NC_056510.1:33614824-33621083 GCF_014905685.2 Nematolebias whitei
TTTTGCATAAATACCTTAATTACTTTTTAAATGCAAGATAACAGTGATTATTCAGCTTTGAGGAACGTTTATTAACTCAAAAATGCCTTACAGAAAAAAAAACGTTTAATTTCACTAAAATACCTAAAACCGAAGTGAAACTGTGATCTCAAGTTTCCCAGGAGGGGGCAGTGTTTGGCTTCCTTCCAGCAGGAGTCTATGACGACTTCCTGTGACGTTCGGTTGACATCCTGTTGTTAGCCGCTTAGCTTAAAGTTAGCTTCAGCTAAACTTGGTTAAAATCAACATTTCTGAACGGTTGAAGCGTAAAAGTGGCGTTCTTTCAACAAGCACGACTTTTTAGCATGAAACATGAGTTTTCTGGGACATATGGCAGCTTTATTTAGTGATTTTAAGCACAGCAAAGCTCTCGGTTGCAACCGAGCTCATTTCCGACATGGAGGAAGTGACGTGACACGTCACTCACCCGGTCGTTAGCTGTTAGCTTAAAATTAGCATCGCTAGCGTTGTTCAAAAACATCATTTAATGACGGATTTTAAACTCAAACGCGGCGAAATTTCAACAATTATGCTTCGAAGACACGGAGCAGTGGATCAGAATCAACTTTTAAAGCGTTTTTGAACTTTAAAAAGCAGATTTTATTTCCCTATGAAAACGAGTTTTCATTTCCGGGTCACTGATTGACACGTCCCTCAGCAAATGAGAGCGTTCCACGGCAGCTAATTCAGCCAATCAAAACGTTACACACGGTCTTTTTCAACCAATCACAGAACGTCTTTCCCAACTAGCATGTTAGATTTATCTGAACAAGTCCGTCAACTTTTTGTCTTTTAAACTGTCAAAATAAACTTTTTTCTGTTAAAAGATGTAACGAATCAACTCTGAGCTGCACGGAGTCGGCGCCCCGGTCTCAAAAACGTCTTTCTAGCTATTTAAACAACTCGTTCGAACTTTCTCAGAACCGAGCCGGAACCAGAACCGCGTCTGGACCGTCTTTAAACAGAACAAAGCGTTTCCACACAAACCCAGCTTTAGTTACACATAACAGGCGTACAATTTCAGCTTTAAAAAGACATATGACTCACAATTTCAGCTTCAAAACATTCCAGCGTAAACATGCAGCATCTGCTCCAAGCGCAGCTTCTGCCGCTGCGTAAACATGCAAACAATCTGCTATTTTCCTCATGCCAACATGAAATATCAATTATTACACGTTTACACAGTCCATTTATGAGCACGTTACGGGCCACCAATATATGTATAAACAGAATAAAGCGTTTTACAGCACACTGTTTATATTAATTTGGTAGTGTAAATGTAGTGACAACATAATTCATTTTACAGGAAGTGAGAACAATACGGCGATTGTTTTCACTTTTCAGCAGAACAGCAGACATCAATTCACACGGCGGTGATTGATTTTCTACACAGACAGGAGAGTCAAAGATAGAGATTAAGATTGTTTAAGAACAGACAGAAAGATTGTTGGAGAAAACCAGTCTTAGTGGCGTCTCTACTCAGTATCTTGCTGTAAAAGTTAAACATGACATTTCTTTTCAGTAAACTTCTTAGTTGACCGAAACCTGAACTCTAACACACTTACAAACTTGCTCACTTTCAAAGCAGACGATCAAGAAATTGAATCATTACTCTGTAATGTACTCTAACTTGATTTCACTTTGAATTGAGGAATAACAATCATTACTACTGTTTAAGTAAATAAAAATGAGTAGTTCACTTCAACATGTAAACATTGTTTGAACTAACACGATTTGATTATCAAAACATTTGTAAAATAGTAATGATCATAGAGAATTGTCTTTTCCACTTGATTAATTCACGACAGAAAGTCTCAGGATGGGTCAAACTGTATTTCTGGATTCAAATCAATGAAATGACAGTTTCTGTCCATCTGGTCAGTTTTGACATCAGGCTTAGTCCACTACATATGCAATGCCGCTATTGAGAGCGGAGGCTGAGGGATTGGTATTGTTGGAACAAAATAATCATGTGGAGGTGATTCACCAGACTCACGTGGAGGTGGCAGAAGGGGATTATGTGTAGGATGTACAGCAAAATCCTTCTGAGGTAGTGGTGGTTGACCTGGACTCTGACCCAGTTCGTCTTTAAGTTCCAGACATCCTTGCCCCTTGTCAGAAATTTTATTTGTGGCTGCGGCAAGTTTTGCCTCACAGGCTGTTAAGCGTTCACGTGATGTATGACACTCACTTTGTAAACGCACGCCTTGTTGGACTAACGCCGCTTTTTCCAATATGCACTCATCCAAAGATTTTGATGTTAGCTACAACCGTTGGTGCAGAGCATCATTGTCTGAACACAGTTCTTGGTAATTAATCCCTCCTTCACGTAGCTTTTCCTCATATGAGTTTGCTTGTAACAACAGCTGAGCTTGTGAGAGCTCTTTTTCACGTTTCAATTTATCCTCCCAGGTTTTCTTATCAAATTGAAACTGTGCCATGAGTTTTAGATACTCCTCACGTGTTGCCACGTGGTCCTCTGTCTCACGTTTCAACCTTATTGCAAGGACTTGAGCCCTGTTGGACTCAAGGTAAAATTTAGCTTTTAGCAAGAGTGCTAGTTGTTCATAGCCTGACTTTTTTATGGCTGCAGAAGTTACACTGCCTGCAACTTCCTTCAGCTCGTTCAATAACTCGGTTGAGTTCATGAGTTCACGTCCCAAACAGCGGTCCTCGACCAATCACAGCTCGTGTGTACTCGCTTTAAGCTAGCAGTTAGCATCAACAGTCCGGTCAAATTATCGCCCAATAAAGCTTCAAAAATGCACAATTTATTGAGGAATTAGATAAATCTATCAAATTATTAGAAAGTTTACAAGGAGAGGAAACACAGAAAAAACTATGCAAGATAAAATTAGAACTAAATGAATGTATTGACAAAAAAAACAAATTCTTGGTACAAAGACTTCGCTTAGAACATTTTGAACACAGTAATAAATCAGGTAGCTTTTTAGCTAATCAACTCAAATTAAATAAATAAAAAACATCTATATATGGTATTAAAGACACAAATGGTAACATAACTTATGACGAGGAAAAAGTAAATAGTGTTTTTAGAGATTTCTATAAAACTCTATACATTCCACAAATAAATCCAACAGATGAAGATATTAATCAATTCTTGGAGAGAGTAATAATTCCAAAACTAGACAGTAGTCAATCTTCAGAACTAGACTCACCATTAACATCAGATGAGCTCCGTGAAGCCATTAAAAACATGCCTAATAAGAAATCTCCAGGCCCAGATGGATATCCAGCAGAATTTTATAAAGAGTTCTTGAACATCCTGGAACCAATATTTCACAGAATGCTACATGAGTCAGAAGGAAATGGCAGGCTTCCAACACATATGAATTCAGCCAACGTTAGTCTACTATTAAAACCAGGCAAAGACCCAGTACTACCTACCAGTTATCGCCCCATCTCTCTTATTAATGTGGATGTTAAAATAATTAGTAAAGTCCTCTCTAAAAGATTAGAGAAAATAATTCCTCTCATTATTCATCCTGACCAAACTGGATTCATAAAAGGAAGACACTCAACCACAAGCACACGCAGATTATATAATTTAATAGAGTATTCATATAGTAAAAATTTTGAAACAGCTATTTTGTCTTTGGACGCAGAAAAAGCATTTGATAGGGTAAACTGGAAATTTTTATTTGCTACATTGAGTAAATTTGGTTTTGGGGACCATTTCATTAATTGGTTAAAAATATTATATAACTCACCAAGAGCATGTGTCAGGACAAATAATCAAATATCTTCAAGCTTCTGTTTACAGAGGGGGACCAGGCAGGGATGTCCACTTTCACCTGCGCTATTTGCTATTTTTATTGAACCTTTAGCAGCAGCAATAAGACAAACTGCTGATATTAAAGGTATACTGTGTAGAAATATAGAACATAAAATTAGTCTTTATGCTGACAATGTTTTACTTTTTCTTCAGAACACAGAAAATTCAATATCTAATGTTATCGAATTAATAAACTCGTTCTCAAAAGTTTCTGATTATTCTATAAATTGGTCAAAATCTACAGCTCTTCCAATAAACTGCGTGTTTAATACTTCTCTCAATGAACGACTACAATCAGGTAACATTACATACTTGGGCATTAATATTTCTCCTAGATTGGAAGACTTAATAAAATTGAATCATATCCCAATTTTAAAGAACATTGAAGATGATCTTACTAGATGGAAATCTCTGCCCATATCACTTATGGGAAGAGTTGCCTCAGTAAAAATGATGGTCCTGCCGAGAATAAACTATTTATTCTCAATGATTCCAAATAAACCTTGAACTGAATGGTTTAAGTCACTGGACTCTTTGATATCTAAATTCCTTTGGAAAAACAAAACTCCACGTATTAGCTTAAAAGTGTGGGATTCTGGGGTTTTTGTTTGTCTGTCTGTTCACCTTCCCTCCACAGCTAATCAGCTCAACTCCACTCACCTGCTGCCTCTCTGAGAGGACTGCTACTTAAGCAGCTGCCTGGCACCTCTCCAGTGCTGGGACATCTTCTGCCATTGGACCTTTCACGGCTTGGCTCATCAGGTTCTCTCCAGGACCTCTCACCACTGGATTACGCTCTTGTGGATTCACGGTGTTCCTCCATCCTCCACTTCAGCCTTCGTTCCGTCTGGGTCAACCTGCTCCTCTCTCACCCAACCATCTTCCTCCTTCTCCTCGTTCAGTCTCCTTCTACAAACAACAAAGTAAGATCAACCTAATCCTACAAATCAAATCAACAACCTGCCATGAGGATGATTATACTCACCATTTCTCCATCTTCCCTTTCAGCTGCTCAAGTTTTTATTCTGCACCTGTAAATAAATTATCACGTACCTTTTGACTTGTTCCCGTGTCCTTACTTCTCTTGGTCTGCCAATTGGGGGTCAACGTTAAACCGATCTTGATAGTATGTCCCAGCCAGTGGACCCCCCAGGCAAGACTGAGGAAGTAAGGGCTCAGTCAAGTCCTCAAATGAACAATTTAACTTCAATATTACAGCAAATCATAACTCAGCAGCAAACCACCCAAAGCAACCTCCTTGAATTGGGTGACATGGTGAGCTCTCTACAGAAGGAGATGGCTATGCAACCTCGTCCCTCCAGTTTTTTAACAAGACCAAATGGGGAGATTACAAAGGAACCAGACATTCGACCTTCAGAGTTATTTGAAGGTAACACACGCAAATGTGGAGGTTTTATGCTTCAATGTGAACTAGCATTTAAACGCGCCCCCATCACCTACGCCTCGGACTTTGCCCGTATCACCTACGTGGTGGGAGCGCTTAAAGGAGAGGCCTTACAATGGGCACAAGCCTACCTCCGACGACACTCAGTTGATAACATGTCTTTCTCCAGTTTCTCCAAAGATTTTTTGCTAGCGTTTGACCACCCTCTGCAACAAGAGGAAGCTGCACAGAAACTGTTTTCCTTAAGTCAGGGAACGAAGACGGTGGCCAAACTCGCTATCCACTTCCGCATTCTTGCGGAAGAGTCCGGATGGGGGGAGAAGGCTCTCCGTAGTGCTTTTATAAAAGCTCTTAACCCACAGATAAAGGACAAACTATTGATTGGCAACATTCCATCTGACCTGGATGAGTTAATCTCCTTAGCCATCCGCATTGACAACAGAGTTCGCGAGAGTCTCCTGGAGGAGGACTTCAATTCCCATGAGCCTCTTGTCCACAGAAGTTCCGCCCTCGCAACTCCTGAGTCATTGGTAGAGGCCGAGCCGATGCAGATTGGGAAGACTAAAATCACTACCGAGGAGCGTCAGCGCCGCCGCGAGGCAGGAGCATGCATGTACTGTGGGAAACAAGGTCATGCAGTAAAAACTTGTAAATTTCTGTCAAACGCCAAACGCCCGCCAGTAGGTAATGAGATACTAGTGGGTTCGTCTTCTGTTTCTCCTGATAAAAGTCTCATGCTTCCTGTAATTCTCTGCATTAATTCTGTGAATTTCCCTGTGCAGGCACTGATTGACTCAGGTGCTGAACAGAGCCTGATCAGCAAGGACATTGTGGAGAAACTAAAGATCCCTACGACCTCCCTGGATTCCTCGCTTTCAGTCTCTGCCATCACTGGTCAAAGTATTTCAACCATTTCATTAAAAACTGAAAAGATCTGTTTTGTGGTCTCGGGTAATCATAGAGAGATGGGTGATTTTTTTGTTTTTAATTCACCAAATTCACAACTCATACTAGGTTAT
>NC_056510.1:33621183-33622457 GCF_014905685.2 Nematolebias whitei
TGTCTGTTCACCTGCAAAGAACATGACAAAACACAGCAACAAAATACTGTACATATGTATAAAGAACTTAAAATATTCATTGCTTTGCAGTAAGTTTCCATAAATATATATGCCCATACCTACGCCTATATACATACATACATAAACATGAATATACATTCATATACATATCTATATAGCTACATGTAAAGCCTACATAAGCATCCCTGCTTCTATTTGTGTGTGGTTGTGAGCATGCATAAGTGTATAAGGCTTCTCTAATAGAACATTTAATAGTAACTGTGAAGCAGCAGAGACCCGACCCCCAAGACCAGAGGCAGACGAAAAAAGGGGGCATCAGAGCCCAAGACCACAGGAGGGACCCCGACTGCGGAGCCCCCAGGGCCACCCACACAGGACGAACCACTCGCCCACCCCCCAGATCGGACTACAGGGGAGAGCCGGAAGTACCCCACCAGCGACCACATACAGTGACCCCCCGGGGCCAACAGCGACGAACTCATAGGCCCCCGCCGGAACCCGCCGCACCGATGCAGGTCCAGGCCCGGGCACGAAGGCCCGGGCACCGAGGACCCAGGCCAAGGCCTGACAGGGCCAGAGGACCCGAGCCCCACCAGGCAAACACCAGGCCGAGCCGACACACGCCCAAGCGCCCAGCCCCCAACTCCAAGGGCCCCAAGCGCGCCGGCAGGCAAGGGCACACCCCACCAGGGGGCCGCGCGATAGGGGCGTGATGGCAAGCACCCGCAGTTGTATCAAAGAGGGGGCAGTCCGAGTCTTGGCCTAACAAATAGCCATTCATACACAGACACAATCACACAGTCCCAGTCTCATTCTCACACTCACTCACTCAAAGACATACAATAACGATACATTTCATTCTTATTTCCGATACGCACTCTATACCCCCCAGATCCAAGACATGTACCCACCCTCTACAGGGGGCAGCCCATGCCCAAACCCAGGAGGTAAACCCATTCATTCTCAAGCGGAGAAGAGCCAATATCCCAGACCCATCCCAGGCCACGCCCAGCCGACAGGACACCCCCCACCATGAAGAGGACACGCCACCGACCACCCCCACACACTGCCAACAACCAAGCACGCGCCCCCAGCCGACCGCCCGCCAGGCCCCGGCAGCCACCCCGGCCAGCGGGCCAACCATGGCACCTAAGAGACAAGCTCAGGGGCTCCAAACAACCCCAGGGAGAGCACAGCGCCAGCACTGCCCACGGCAATCCCCCAGACCCCGAACCCCCACATAGTCCTGGTCA
>NC_056510.1:33622557-33623998 GCF_014905685.2 Nematolebias whitei
CATGCAAAAGGATTCCCGACCAAGTATTGAGTGCATAACTGAACACGATTATTTGAAGGTTGGCGTTTTTTGTATTTTGTAACACTTGTTTTTCATTGGTGGGATGAAATATGCTAATTTTTTGGGACAGGCATTTTGGGTTTTCATGAGCTGTATGCCATAATCATCAGTATTAAAACAATTAAAGACCTGAAATACTTCAGTTGGTGTGCAATGAATCTGAAATATTTGAAAGTTTCATTATCATTACATTATGGAAAATAATGACCTTTATCACAATATGCTAATTTTTTTGAGAAGGACTTGTACAAAATCCAGAGCCTTAAGGAACTCCAGGTGAATCTCATCCACCCCTGGGGTCCTGCCACCGAGGAGCTTTCTAACCACCTCGGTGACCTCAGCACCAGAGATTGGAGAGCCTGACCCAAAGTCCTCAGGCACCGCTTCCTCAGTGGAAGACGTGCCGGGGGATTGAGGAGGTCTTCTAAGTACTCTGTCCACCGACGCACGACATCCCGAGTTGAGGTCAGCAGTACACTACCTCCACTATAAACAGTGTTTGTAGTGTACACACACCCCCCCACCCCCACCCCCCGATATGCAGGATGGTGGACCAGAATTGCCTCGAAGCCGTGCGGAAGTCATTCTCCATGGCCTCTCCGAACTCCTCCCACGCCATAGTTTTTGCCTCAGCGACCACCCGAGTCGCATGCCGCGTGGACTGCTGTACCCATCAGCTGCTTCTAGGGTCCCACAAGCCAAAAAGGCCCGATAGGACTCTTTCTTCATCCCTCACCGCCGGTGTCCACCACCGGATTTGAGGGTTACTGCCGGGATAGGCACCGACGACCTTATGGCCACAGCTCTGATAAGCTGCCTCGACAATAGAGGTGCAGAACATGGCCCACCCAGACTCCATGTCCCCCACCTCCCCCAGAATGTGTTTGAAGCTTAGAAAATTAGAAGAAAAATTCTTATTTTTAAATAAATGCTGTTTTTATGTGCATTTCTACAAGCTTGTCTTTTAAAAACAATGTACCACATCAACCTACTCCCCAACAGATAAGAGCACATTAGTTCCTAATGGAGTCGTTCCTTCATGTACTACTTTGTATTGTTTCTTAAAATTCTACTAAACCAAGGTGTCAAACTCCAGGCCTCGAGGGCCAGAGTCCTGCAACTTTTAGATGTGTCTCTGATGCCACACCGCTGAATCAAATAAGGAGGTCATTACAGCGTCCCCACTAACTCAGGAGCTAGGCAGAAGGAGAAATCCCACACAAGACAGGCTCTAGAGCAATGTGGATATCCTAACTGGGCCTTCCTGAAAGCAGAGAAGAAACCCAAACAGGACTCCAGTCAGCCATCAGGTGAAAAGGAGGAACCCAGACTTAGACCAGTGGTCATTCCGTATGTTGAGGGAGTATCAGAGAAACTGAGA